>NW_018397258.1:7541010-7558306 GCF_002168275.2 Theobroma umbraticum | reverse complement strand
TGTGTAATTTTTAGTTCAATTAGAATTAAGATTTTAATTGTTTGAATAAAACTATATTGTTTTAATTTTAGTACTTAGTAAAATTTTTGATCAATTCCCTGTGGGATCGATACTCTGCTTGCTAATATACTATTTATTCGATACGTATACTTGCGTAGTAGAATTTTAACTGACAACTATCAAAGTATCGAGGCCTTATCTTTAAAACTTCAAATTTTAGAGAGCAAGTGAGTGAGTATGGAGACCTACTTGCCAAGTATCGAGACATCATCTCCATACTTAATTCCAGAGAGCAAGCTGTTATGTATTGAGACCAAGGCATAATGTATTGAGACACGCTTCAGTTTGAAAAATGGAAAGGATGAAAAAGTATCAAGACATGCAGCAAAAGTATCAAGAATTCAGTTGATTCTAACAATTAAAGTATCGAGACCTATATTGAAGGTATCGAGACCTATATCGAACAAGTTGAAAAAAGACATGATGAATGGCTAATTTTTCAAGCACACACCTCCACACAGTTATTTTTGGACAGCAACACATAAATAGAGGTTTGAGGCATGACATTCAAGAGCGACAACACCTAAAAACGAATTTCTAAGCTAGAGTGAAAGATCAAATAGAAAATTTCTCTGGAATCACTTTCAAAATCAAGTGTTCCTCATTCTTGCTTACTTGAGCCTTACGTTTTTATAGTTTTTGGTCTAGCCTTCATTCTCTCATTGTATTCATTGTTTTATTCAGCCTATTTAGAGGCATTTAAGCTTTCATTTAACCTCATTGTAATCCATTGTAAAGGTTATACATTAACCTAGAAAGGTAGTGTGAAAGGTTATACCTTAACCTTGAAAGGTATTGTATTTGTGAGTGGTTATACTTTAACCAGGTAAAAAGGTAGAGGGGTTAAGTTTGATCCTTAAAAAAACTGGTGTAAAAGGTAGTCTAAGCCTTGAAAAGATTTGGTTGTAAAGGTTATGCTTAAGCTTTGAAAAAGTAGTTTTTATAGTGGATGTAAAAATTTGGTGATCAAAGGGAAAAGACGTAGGCATCGAGGCCAAACCTCTATAAATCTTTATGTTTTCTACTTGTTTGTTAAAATTATTTTTCATTCTTATTGATTCCTTAAGTTCGTTTTTGAATCACATGCAAAAGAATTTCTGCAATTTTCTATCATTGCTTTCAAAGAAGACTCTAAATCTTACTTTGACTAAAAGTGCCTTAATCCTCAAGATTTCAAAGGAATTTTTAAACTACTCAATTCACCCCCTCTCTTGAGATGTATTTTTTGAGCTAACATTCTAATAGTAGCCTTTTAAAAAAAGGTGTGCTTTCTTCAATATTCTTTAGGTAAAAATATTTTCCTGAGTCTCATTAGGATATTCAAAAATAAAGGAAAAATCTCCAATATTTAATAAGGGTAAAAAAAATGAAAGAAATGAACAAAATAAATAAATAACTAGTAATTAAGGGAAATATAAGTAAATATGAAATCAAGAATTTTTAATTAATGTTAAAATACAAAAACTCATGATTAATTGATATTGTTCCTTGAATGAGCATCGTGGTAGTGCTAATAACTTTCTCGCGTATAATTGCATTTCGAAATCCTAACTCTATATCTCAAATCGGTACCTATCATTTTTAACAAACTTATCTCAAGCCTAGAATTTCTTTTGAAATGATGGATTTAATTAGGTGACGACCAATCATACCTAGGAAAAAAAATGGATGACGACTCTATTTTACATCAAGTGGTTGAATTCTCGCACCTGGATGTTGCAACAATCTTAACATGATACTTACTAGTAAGAGTAAATGGTTAATATCTTGATTTTTGAATTGATAACCACATAATATAGAGGGAGAGTTAGTTAATATTGAATTTCACTGCTTTGTTTGTTTTCCCTCTATCTATCTAATTAAGAGGGGAAAAGTTAATGAGCATGTTTCCTTCTCTTCGTTTTACTTCTAATATGATACCAGTGAATATTCATGACAAACAAGAACAAGAGAAAAAATGATCTTTATTCCATATTCTTTTTAAATTAGAGAAAGTATTAATACAATGTATTTAGAATCTTTGCCCAAATTTTGATCATTGATCAACGTCCATCTTTGAGCTAAATTAGAATGGTGATTTTGTTTTTGTTACATAAAAATTTTGAACTACAGAATAAGACGTAGTCCCCTCTTATCTTGTAAAATATACCTCACTCATTCAAGGACTTGAACTTAAAAGACCTCCAAAGCGAATTTTTTAGTTTCTAACCACCGGATGTGATCTTCTTGAAGATATTTTTATTCAAGATAAGACATATATATCTATAAGTAATGAAAGACACAAAATAAAAGGACAAGCACTATTACATATATATATGTTCTTATATGAATTATTCCAAGCAATGTTCAACGAAAAACATGAATGAAAAACGAAATGAAGAAAGAAACGATTCAATAAATAGCTTTATTGGAGAGGCTGTAGAAGTATGGGTAGAAGTTCATCTACTTTGCGGGTGATGGAGGACAGCCAGGACGTGGGATCTGTCCTGTTGGATCACAACCCGGTGGTATTATAGGGGAATGGCCCTGAGGAGTCACACGAGCTGTAGCAGCTTGACAAGCCAAAAATAAGAGCAAAGCAATTGCAAACACTTTGACAGCAGTGTGGATTATTGCCTTCGTGCTAAGGTAGGCCATTGGTTTTGACAGGGGAAAGGAGGAAAGAAAAGGAAGGAAAGGAACGATGATACTGTATTTTGCTACAAACACTAGATCGACAAGGTTGAGTGATAGAAAACAAAGGAGGAACGGGGGTTTAAATAGAGAACGGATCGTGAACATGGTGATGATGAAGTTATATCCAACTTGGAATGGAAAGTTATCAGTTTGAAACTACGAACCTTGACCTGAAAATTATGGAAATGACAAAGAAAATAACCTTAGCTGAAAGTTTTACAAATTGAATTAGTATAAGTTATAAACTTTTTTGTGGTTTTGACGTCGATTGGTTTGAAGGTTAAATTCAGGGCTTAAAACCGCGGTATTCAAAGAGAAAGTTGAGTAGAAGGAAGAAGCGTAATTAGTGGTTCAGGGCTGGATGCCTGGATTCTTCATTGCATTCCATATACGGTAAAACTTTCCTAGCAAGGACTCAACGGATTCCGTTATTCAACACATTGGTTTTATGCAATTGAATCCCATTTATAATCGCTATTAATTACTAGTACTATATTATTGCTTTTTATTAGTGGAAAGAAAGGCTCTACTATAATAATTAGTATATTCAACAAATAGTGATCCCAAGTTATAATTATAAATAGCACTTCTTCATTCCTAGTGTCTAATGAAGTAGAAAAAACAAATTAATATCAGTAGTATTTAATTTTATCGAAATCCCTTAATTAGTTCTTATGTACGCAGAGCAGGCTTTAGCATAAAGCCACCAAACCCCTTGCTTTAGGCCTCAAATTGTTATAGATATCATAATTTTATGATAATAGAATTAATTAAATTAAAAATATACAAAAATTAAGATAATTAATAAAATATCTATCTATTCTCTCATACCTAAAAAAAATCAATTTTTTCTCACTTCTTATATCTCTATTAATTGTCAATTATTTATCTCATTTTTCATTAAACATATATAAAAGTCAAAATAATTAATAAAATGATATATCCTCTTACTTACCTAGTTATGTAGCTAATAAATCTCAATTTTTTATGACTTTCCAATGTTATTAATTTTCAACTATTTCTCCTATATCCAATCAACTAAAGATAATATGTATTTAATGATCTCTAACAACTATTTTTTTCTTATATATAAAACTAATTTTTTTTTCAATTTATAATATCCACTTATGAATTTTTCTTTTCTTATTTGCTCTTTCTTCTTTAACTTCAATAAAAAAAGGCTTCATTTTCTTAATTTTAATAAAAAATACCTCATTTGAATATTTAATTTTAAGTTTCTGAAGTTTTTGAGCTGCCCCTGCGTGCACAGGAGCATTCCTTCAAAATTAAAAACTGATTTTCAATTGACACAAATCGGACGGGTCTATACTGCCATGGAAGGAGGAAAGGAGCTATGTTTGGCCAACTTTGTTCTTTTTGTCCAAAATAAAACGTCTAGTACGCTTCGTTTCAAAATTCAAACCCTGAGAACAATTGAAAGTTCTCTGTCGAACCATAGATGTATAAATTAATTCCATCCTAAAGATAGAATTAATTAATTAATAGAGTTAATTAGGTCAAATTATCCTTTATTTGATAACAGAACTTATTTATATATATATATCTTGTAAATCTGTAAAAGAACTAACTATTGATTCTATATATATGTCCTCCCTCTCTGAATTAAAGATGGTGTTGGCATACAGTTCAGCTAATTTTGATGAAATCACTTGGAATTAAAAGACGTTTTTCTTAATTTGTATGATTCCTCTAGATGGCTTATTAAGGGCGCTCCTAAATTGACCGTAAAGAAATCATTACTAGTAAAAGTATTTGTTATGAAATATATTTATTTTGGTCCACATTTGATTTATATATAGACACGATTTTTAACACCCAAACTGATGGTGAAAGAGAAAAAATTAAAGTGAGGAAAAATAGGTGAAATAAATAATAAGTTAACAATAAGATTGGATAGGTTTTTTCAATTGTAATAATAATAATAATAATAATAATAATAATAATAGTAAATTACCCAAAACATGATTTAGATAGAAAGATAAAATGACATTTACGTTCTTCATTTTATATACTTAGTATGCTATAATTTGGTAATTTCATCATTTAAGTTGGAATGAAACGATTTTAGGCACCCACATTATATATTAGATTATTATTTTATATATCAATAGTGGAGTTTTTATACTTCACAAGCGAAATTAGAATGTTGTCAGGTGTACTTTTTTTCTTTGGAGAGCTAAAGTAAAAATTTCATTGCTAATCAAAACAGGAATAGAAAAAGCGCAGCTTACATGATCAAAAAAGCTCACAGACTAGCAAAAAAAGGGTGGCTACGGGAAGAAGACCACAACACCAACACCACTTAATTTTAAAGGTGTGCAAATGCAAACCAAATCGAAGATCTAAATCAAACCAAAGTGAGTTTGATTTTTTCGGTTTGGTTAGTTTGGTGTTCGGTTAGTTCTAATATTAGAGTTTGGTTATTATGATTAGATTGATTCAGTTTCGGTTAGGAAAATTCTTAACGAAACTAATTGAACTTAAACATATGGGTAATTTGGGGTTTTTTCTTGAGGAAATAAATTCCTAAACCTAATCCGCTTTTAGTTTCTCTACTAACAATCTTTACTCTCCTTTACTCCTCTTCTCTCCTCTCTAATCTTTCCTCTCATAATCACAAACTCACAGTCCTCTTAATTCCATTTTTAGTTTCTCCCTTCTCTCATTAGTTCATCACTGTGCCTTCATCTTTCTCATATTAGTTTTGGTATAGCTTAGATTGAAGAGGTTTTTGGGGAGTGTTGACTCAAGTTGCACTTGCACTAATTCCTCTTCTGCTGAGAATTAGGAAACCAGCAAAACCAAAAGCTATAATTATTTAAAACTACCTTCCCTTATTACGACTTTTACAAGTCAAACTGTGTTAGTATAAGCCCTACAAGCCAATCTGTGGTTGTATAGAAATTACAAGTTTGAGATATTCATGTATGACATTTTGTTATTCATAATAACATTAAGGTAGTTCTTTATCCATAAATTTGTGATTTAAATTATTTTATATACTTATGTAGATAAAGCCCATGGAACTATAAATGCCTTGCAAAGGAATTATATTGGGATATAATTATGAGATCTTTATGCATTAAAGCATTGTTCCTAAAAGTTCTTGATCATTGTATTATTGAGACAGGGCATCAATAATGCTTAAAGATTGGCACATATTATTTTCCTTACTTGTAAAGTAAGCAATCGTTCTCATAGATTGAAGTATAGAGATACTTGAAACTAGCATGTGGGTGCTTGCCATGGGAAAACGAGTTCACTGAACATGACCCACCATGAGAAGTGTATTTGGTACCACACTCAAGTGTCTATGCAATACTTCTCATGTATCAGTTGTGTAACAACTCCATAGACTTTAGACACTAGGTTGTTTTGTATGTGGAGTAGTATGCTTTGATTTTATCCTTATGGGTGTCTAACCAAGGATGCCAAAATAGGATATTTTTAGGTATAGTATGAAGCATATAAAGGCAAATGAGTGGCCAAGATGGGAATCATCACCCCAAGTGATTTAAGGGGAAATATCTCATTAGTTCTTGGTTGACATTAGCTTAATCAAATCCTTGGCCAAGGTGATTGGGAGATTATGAAATGAGTTTCATAAGTCTCTGTAAAGCTAATGATCTAACTGCAAGAACAAATATGGAAGTCAATAAGAGTAGGCACTGCACCAAACTCTTATCATCTCTGAGATATATGATGACGGAATGAATTACACTGAAAAACTATACACTAAAAGGTTGTCAAAGAATCCTTTGACTCTTCTAAAAATTGGGTGGCCATGATGCATTGCTAAATGCCAATCATGGTCTATGGAATTGAATTAGTTAATTTAAAATAGAATATGATTCATTTAAATTAATTAATTAATAATATTATAATTCAATTCCATTGCCAACTTGTTAGGAACCTAATGGGTCACACACAAAGGTTGCAATTTGTATTAAATTGAGAGTGTGATGATTTAATTAGACTTAAATCGAATTCTAGGTTTTAACTACTAAAGACCTAATTAAAAGAGTTTAATTAGGTATTGGTTAAATATTATAATTGTTATAATATTAAAAACTTATTTAGCAAATTTTGATAAGTTAAACCTAGATATAAATATCACATTATAGCCACTCTTTCTTTTAATGAGGTGGGGAAAGAAACAAAATAAAAAAAAATTTTTTTCTCTCTTAAGTGTTGCCACTCTTGAGAAGTTTAATTTTATTTTTAGAACTTCTCCTTTGATCCTTTACTGGAAATCAAAGAAGAAAAGAGGACAAATTGTTGTCGACTTACTAGTACAAGCCCGTGGCATAAAGCTCTATCCTTGGGAAGGATTCGTTACAATCGTTTGTGCATCATTGGAGGCCAAGTAATTGAGTAGCTGGGATTCTTTTACACAAAAGATCTTCACGTTTTGTCACTAAAAGGAATCCATTTGATTACGATATCACTTAGAAAGGTAAAATTTTTCTGATTTTATATGGTACTTAACTTTGCATTAAACAACCAAGGTGATCCAAAGATAGGAGGCATGCTTTATTTTATTTCAATTTTAGTTATTTCGCTACGTTGATGTTGTAATTATGATGTTCCTACCAAACTGAACTAATGGAACTACTTTAATTTTCAGCTTTTGGTTATTATTGTAAATGACTTCGATTTCTGTTAATTTAGAAAATGAGTTTGGTTAGTTCAATTATGGGATACCCAAAATCGAATAGATCGAACTAACCATTTGCTCTGACCTACTTAATTGGTGGTAACTTGATGGCCTCTGTAGTTAAAAACAAACAATAAGGAGAGAATTCTATGTACAAAAATTCTATACAAGAGCTACACACTATACATGATAGCTTACCATATTCAACAACTACTAAACACATTATCCCTATCATAGAGGCCATGATAATTACTAGCAAAGAAAGACCTAAAGTAGCAACACAAACTAGTTATCAAGTCAAGAAAGGGTCAAGCATGAAATCAACCATGACAGACTAGATAAACCAAATTGAGAAACATCCTTGCATAAGCGATGGCAAACATAACCATCACCATCAATCAACCAAAACCCATATCACCATTTATAAAAGCACCACCATTAAGAGGCATTTAATTAGAATTAATCCACAATATATCTTAGGATCTTTGCACACCATCCTTAGCGAGTTGGTTGGTAGCCTCATTTGTAGAACGAGATAGATGAGAGATGTTCCAAGCATGGACTTTCTTAAGCAGTTTAGTGATTTGGATGACATGGCTTCTTAATCTCCAAGGAACATCGAAGGGGTTTTGTATCCATTTCACAACATTACAAGAGTCAAATTCTCCATTATAATAAATGAGCCAAGTGATTTTGGACTATCCTTCTTAAGACCATTATAATAAATGAGGCATTGATTGGTCTTTCCATAATGCCATTCTCATAGAAATCCTCCACCAATTACATGATCTTGCCTTTAATAATGCTCCATTGGCTTTTATTAAAGGTAAAATTAAAGCCATCCGATCTCGGGGCTTTATTCCCTTCACAATTGTCAATAGCTTCCCAAATTTCTTATTCAGTAAACCTTTTTTCAAAGATTTCAATAGACTATTCTGAGACTATTCCAAGAGTTTCATTAAACCATAGTTGAGATTTCTAAGTTTAGACACTGGCTTATACTCATAGAACTTTTCAAAATGGCAAGTCGTTTTTTTCTTAATACCTTTTGAGTCCTCAATAACAATGCCTTAACATAAAATTTTGTTGATACGGTTATTTCTTCCCTTAGTCCTCGCTTTTTGTCGTCAAAAATGTTCATCTATCCAATACTGTTTCCACAACTCTCCTTTCTTACTAGCCAAAACCTTTCATATGTCCTCATTATGACCATTTATGTGAATGACATCCATAAGGTGATGAATATCCATCTCAAGCATTCGAATTCTAACTCCCACATTACTCATAGTGTTTTGCTGCCATTTTTTATAGGATTGTTTTGTTCCTTTCAATCAATTCCATACAACAGCACTTCTACTACTTAAATTTTCAATGTTCCTCTAAGCCTTTGCAAACATATCCTTGAAATTAGCTTCCTTAAGTCAAAAATTATAAAACATAAATGGCTTGGGATCCCAATTGTATTCATTTGAGCAAAGCATCATAGGTTTTTGGTTAGATAAAGAGCATGGAAGGCAAATCTAATTCAAGCCTAGAAAGTTCTCTATAATTTCCATTACTACCAAAAATTGGTCAAGGCTATTGAACGTGACATTTTCTCAAAAACTGTACCGAGTATATCTTCCTCCAACTAATGGTAGATCAATCAAACCAAATTCCTTAATAAAATGACTAAAATGAGACATTGACTTGTTATTGTTAGTCCATTCATCCACTCATTTGATGGCATTAAAGTCCCCACTAACACACCAAATAATATTCCAAGATTTAAGAAGGTCCAAAAGCTTAGCCCGAAAAGCCTAACGTTCACCCTTAACATTTGGTGCATAGACATTTATGAAGCCACATTCAACGCTCAATTCTTTAAGCCTCTCAATTATAATGATGTACCTTTTACTACTTATTTTTTTGTCAGTCTAAAAAAAGTCAACGTTTTAACGTGTTATGATTCCCTCAAAGGCTTCATTAGAGTCAACACATTTCCAAATGCAGCTGCCTTTATCCCATAATTTCTCAACCAATCTATTACTTAGAGTTTGAAGCTTTGTTTCTTGCAACACAAAAAAGTTATGGCCTATGTTTTATCAATCGTTACCTAACAACTCAGACTTTTTCTAGTTGACCCAATCCTTTAACGTTATAAGAAATAATAGTCATGGATAATAGATCTCATAACACAATCACACAAAGAAATGAACACAAAATATGGAGAGAACCACTTACCTACCTATCTACTAAGAACGTGCGTTCCCAAGGTCTTTTTTATCCACTGCAATGAAGGCCTTTACCATTTCACTCTCATTTTGCTAAAAGTTTAACCTTACATTGAAACCCGCATTAAGTGTTTCCTTTACCTTTTTGATGATTGTGGAGTTGCACCAAGCAATATCACTATCTGAGATTGGAACCATGTCGACCTTTTCATCTCTGGTGCTAGATTTGGCATAATTTCTAGTAGATTTCCTCCTCCGCCTTCACCCTATGCCTGCTATTGCTTTATGTAATTAGGTGAGCCTTTTTTATAGTATTGTGGCTCAGATTAAGGTTTGTTATCCTCAACATCGAAATCTTTTTTGCCATTAGGTTCAAATTCTGTTTCTTACCTTACACCATCTCTCGCTCTCAACTTTCCCTTAACTATTTCCCTATCAGACACCTTAGCCGAAGGCTCCCTTGAGAGCTAGATAACTTTATGATTTAAAGTTATGTTATCACATTTTAAGTATTAAATTGGCTAAGTTCTTGAGATTAAGTTTATAAATTAGGTATTTTTATTTATTTATCTTAATTTAGTAAACCATGCTGGATTGATTTAATTTAAGATATTTTATTTTAGTTTGTTAATAATTTGCTTTTATTTTAGTTATTATACAGTTAATTTTATGCTTTTGTAGATGTGCAATTAAAACGGCTATAATTGCTGAAGAAGAGTGCATGAATGGCCAAATGCTTCTCTTGTACGTTTCAATGGCATATCTCTCATTCTAGAAGTCCAATTGACGTGATTCTTGAGCCATTGGAAATCTAAAAGACAGGACTACAACTTGTAAGTTTACCACTTTGCCTAGTTCGGCATAGATTGAGGAGCAAATCATGTCCCAAGTTGATTGAGTGCAGTAAAGAGCATATTGGGAGACAACAAGTAAGGTGTCACGGTGTCGGGAAAGTGAGGCCACGACGTCAACACAATATCTTAGACATCTTGATTCTAGGTTTAACTCAAATTAGATCTTTTTGAAGCTTATTTAAAGGCACTTTTGAGGCAATTGAAAAGCACAGTAAACTTAGATTTTTTCTAGAGAAAAAGAGTCGTCAAGCAAACAAGAAAGCTAGGAAAATCTCTTGAAGATTAATGATTGAAGATCTAACGAATCTGAGTTTTCTTTTCTTCTTTTGTTCTTTTTATACTTTTTTTTGTTTTATATTGATGGTTAAACTTTTTTTGATGAAGTTTTTAGAAATTATGAGAAACTAAATTTCTTGTCCAGAATTGCAATTGCACCCAACATGTAGTTTGAATTTTTAATGCTTTTAGCTACGTGTAACGTGGAAATTTTCTATGTTTGGGAGTCGTCATTAATCTTTTTTTTATCTAGGTGTGATTAGCCACCTATTAAATTTGTTCTCTTCAACGAGATCCTAAAATGATTTTCAGTCTGTTTAAAGAATAACAATTGGGTTTGCAAGTTTTTAGGGTTGAGTTTCAGAGTACGGTTATGCATAGGGAAGGATTAGCACCCCTGTAATGCCAATTCAATGAACGGTATCATTTAATCATATATTATACTATTTAAATCTTAATTTTTAATTTTATTCTTGTATTTCCTTAACCATTTGCTATTTTTTTATTTTATTCATGACCTAAGGTTCATTATTCGATTTTATGGGTATAACGAGCATATGATGTAATTATGGAATGCATGAAAAAAATCTCGATAAATGTCAAATGAAAATTTTTAATTTAAAATATTTCTTGAATCCACTCATCATGCTAGAAGGACCCAAGAATACTTTCTCACTTGGGAAATTACTTGATAAAACTCACATTCGTAAGCTTATCAAGCAAATCTCATCATCAGGGTAATCATTTGTGGGTAAAATATATTGTTAACATGTAATGACAAATAAATAATGCATGTGGTGATGCATAATGAATTAAATGATGATCATGTTTGATTTTTGCAAACTTTTTTATTTATTTTAATGGTTTTGTATTCTTTTAATTAAATATCTTAAGTTTCATTATTTATTAACTTATTTGTCTTTTTGTAAATTTTTTATTGAAAATAATTTCTTTGGATTGGGATAATTTTTATGGCATCAAATTAGAATCCTCCCATCATTCTGGTGGGATCCTAACTTTGTCTTTTACTCAAGAAAATTCCCATTGGTTTATTTACTACTCTTCCCCTAATAAATCCTATCAACTTTATTATTTAGTATAAATCTGTCTTAAATCACATTAGTTCATTAAAATCAAGACCGTTCTGGTGGGATTCTAATTTCTAAACTAAAGAGATGAATAATTAAGTATATTTCAATTTTTATGTCTTTATGTTTTTATATTTTCTATTATCATTATACTTTCATTTATAACTATATATATTTTTATATATACCATTTATTGAATCATATGACTAAATTTTGGTGTTTATTAATATATATTTTAGTTTTATAAAAAACACATAAAATAAAATTACATCATACATTAATTAAAACTAACAATGAAACACATAATGCAAATGAACACTAAATAATCAAACTTCAAACAAAACCCATAAAAACGTAATAATAAAAAGTCAAGTCCCATATCGGAGCTTGGGCTCAAAAATGCCCGAGAAACTTGGCTTCCATAAGCAGGTTGTACCTTTTTCTTTTAGCCTAACCCTGTGTATAAACCCAAAGTCATCTCACTCCTACAATCAAAGAAACTAAATAGAAAACATTAACTACCATCAAGTAGTATATAAAAAACAAGAAAAATTAACGAAAAAGAAAAATAGAGACAAAAGAACATAATTTAAAGTGAATCCGCAATCCACAAAAATATATAGAGAGATGGGTAGAAAGATAGAAGGTCGAGGGAGAAGAAGAAAAAGGGGTTTTTGGCAATGGCAAGCGACATGAATGACGACAAGAAGAGAAAAGGCAGATGTTCTTTCTTTTTGCGATCGTCAATTGTTAGAAAAATACATCTTTGATGTTTTAGGAACCCTACATCTTGCTCTAAAAAAGGGAAATTTTTGAAGGAATTGAGATTAGGATTTTAATTATTGGGCAAGATAAACAATTAAAGAATTTGGGGTCAGGGTTTCAAAGGAATTAGAGCTTTTTGTGGTTAGAATATTGAAAGATCTTGACTCAGTATTTTTTTGCTACATTCCAGGAGACTTCAAATTTAAGAGAAAGAGAGACTAGCGACAATAAGATGCGAGTTTTAATTAAAACAAAAACATAAAAGGTATTAATTTTTGCAATAGTTGCAAAATTAAAAATCATTTAAATTTTAAAGTCCAAATATTGTGACAAAGTTTTTAAATGCAAAATGAAAGGGCAACTAAAATAGTGTAGTTAAAACCCATTTATGTTGTAGTGGATTTTTAGCTTGAAAATATAAACATGAATGATTAATTTTCAATTAAAGTATGTTTATTTAGTCTAAATTGAGTTGTTCAAGTAATTCTCACATATTTATATCAATATTTAACTATACTTATTTCAACTTTATGATTTTTACGTTCATTCTTATAAATTTATGTCAAGATTTTTACATGATTAATTTTCACTATAATTATTTTTAGGGACGTTTTAAAATAGGCATAAAAAATAAGATATTTTTAAAAATAACCCTTTTTATAATTTTAATTATTTTTAGTCAAGTTGGACAAAATTATACTTAATGAAACCTCCTCATATTCAAGTTCACATGATGTTACAAGCCATGCACATGGTGTTACACGTTATATTGAAAAATTATTGTTACATGCCATATATAAAAACATGTTACATGCCATGGTTAAAAAAAGCTATTATATGTCATGTTGAAAAGAAATATTATTGTTACACGCTATATACAAAAACATGTTACAAGCTATGTTGGAAAAAAATTTAAAAAAATATTGTTATTGCACACCATGTTAAAAAAATATTGTTATTATACGTTATGTTTAAAAAAGTTTTGTTACATTTGAATGTCTAAAATGTGGTTATTACTTATGAACCAAAACTTTAAACCTTATAACTCTCTTCATTTCTTTTTATTTTTTGACGATTTGGCACCGATTAAAGTATTTATAATATGTTTTCATAAATCAAAATACAATTTTCCTTATTTAAAACACCTATTTCGACTAAAATTGAAAAAAATCCCTTTAAAATCCTAAATTTATAAATTTTAAATTCTTGAGTTTGTTGGTGTTTATGCTCCAAATTGATCTAATTAAAAGCTATTTCAAACATTTATAATCATTTATACTATTTTAGTTTCATGTGAAACACTTAAAAATCAAATTCCTTAAATGACCACCCACCCCAAGTACGTTGAAACCATCGCTTGGTATTCTGAAAGTGAAAAAGAGACAATCTAGAGTACAACAGATGAATACTGAAGAGAAAATTTGATAAAAATGGAAAGCTGGATCGTGAGAGAGAGAAATCAAAAGCACAGACAGATATGGGGAAATTGTGATAAATTATTTAATTTATTTGAAATAGTGATATTTTTATCAAGTTATGGCTAAATATGGTGAAAAACAGTTAATTTTATTTTGGGTGCTATTTTTGAAATCATGTTATCAAGATGGTCATTTCTCACAATTTTTTCTTATTTTTATCTTTATTATTATTCAATTATAAAGTACAATTTGTAAAAGGTTAAATCTTTTTTTCTCAAGAGTATAAATGTAAATGATTAGTTTTCATTTAAAGTATGTTTAATTGGTTTAAATTGACTTGTTACTATAACTCTTACATTTTTATTTAAATATTTTAAAAATATATATTTCAATTTTAACATTTTTTACGTTTATTCTTATAAATTTACGCCAAAATTTTTAAATGGCTAATTTTCATTACAAGTGTTTTTATTTTTATTATTATACATTTATAAATTAACATTTGTTAATGGTAAATTTTTTTGCTGCAAAAAAAATGTAAATGATTAATTTTCCTAAAAATATATTTGTTTTGTCTACTATGATTACAATAATTCTTATACATTTAGATTAATATTTTAACAGTACTTATTTTAATTTTATGAATCTTTAAAAACTAATTCTCACTATAAGTGTTTTTATTCTTATTATTTATTATTTATACATTTACATTTTTTAAGAGATTTGATAAATTTCCTTGCAGAATTTCAATAAGGTAAACAAGACAAAATTGTCAATAGAAACGAAATCAGTTTTATCAACAATCAAAAGTTTACACTGGAACCCAACAAAAAAAAAAAGAATAAAAGGAACCATAAAAGGAGAGTCGAATGGAGTCGAGGAGAGTCTCTTTTTCACTTCTTCATTTTAATTTCAATTTACTAATAACCGGATCTTTTGGTTTACCGATTTTACATTTGCTTAATGATCAACCACTGTGATTAAATATTATCTATCTCACGGTTTATATTTAATGACCTTACAGTAAGGTCAAAATTTATGACCATACTGTAGAACTTGCTGAGGATTTTAGACTTTTATATTTTGAAAAGTAAGTATATTGACTCAAAATCTGCTCCATGTTAAAAACAACAATGCATCGCAAAACACATGTAGACATAACAATCCAATGCCTTTACATGTACAACCCAGCCAACAAGACTAAACAATGGTAAAAATTTTGTAGTAATCAAAAACTATGCAATTGACAAATGTCCTCTACACAATCATCAAAAACTATAATGATCAGCATATTCTGAGTAAGGGACGAGTAAAACCAGACCAGACTAATTATTCACTTAAATCAAATACGATTTAAATAAAACAATTCGATCTAATTGATCTATTGCGTTAATTGGTCATATTGGTTTTTTATTCGGTTCTTGATTTTAAAATTTTTGAACCAAACTAACCAAAAAACCAAACTAATTTATTATATATATATAATATTAGATATATATATATATATTTTTAATTTATATAAAATGTAATATACGTATAATATTTTCACTTCTTCATTTTTATTTTTTCAATTTTATTTCTTTATTTCTATTAATTCTTTTTTGTTTATGCATTTTAGATATGTCAAAGATTGGGATTATGGATTCCATTTCCATTGTTGACGATTGATGAGTGAAAAGGTTAAATTTTATGACTTTTTACATAATTTTTCATTTTTAATATTTTTTTACCTTTTTATTAAAAAAATTTATGCCAATTATATTTTTTATCTTCTTTCAATTGTTAGATAGCCTATGTGAGTGCATGTGAAAAGTCAAGTCATAGAGGAGATTTATGTTGATAATTTGTGACGGTTAATGGTTTCGTGTTAGATAGTTTTATTTTGTAGATGTTAATTTTGTTATTTTTTATTTTTATTATGTTGAATCTTGAATGTTAATTTGATGGTTTATGTTAAAAGACATAGTTGTATGAAAGAAGGAACAAATATTATGTTTTTTTTATGTTTAGATTATTTGTATATTTTATAATTATTAATGAAGTTTATAAGTATTAATATTGTAATTTGTAAAAAAAAAGTGATAAAATTTTGGTCCATTGGTCCAAAATTGAACTGATCGAACCAACTCGATGTTTGGTCTGTTTGGTCTTGTTTTTATGTTTGATTGGTTTTGGTTAGTTTTCTAAAAATATTTGGTCCATTTGATCTTTAGGAATGACGGATCAAACCATCCAATTGCTCATCCTTACTCTGAGCACACCATTGCCAAGCAAACAACAAGCCATTGACATACCACCAACCCTTCCATCCTAGGGCTTAATCACTTCCCAAAAGACACTTTGCTTGCAATATCTGCTACCTGCACATAATCCACCACACATGACAGAGTAGAAAATTAAAAACATACAGACCAACCACACCATCAAACTGCTGGCTTTTCTCTTCATTCATACCATTAGGTATAGACCAACATTATATCCTCATCCATTCCAATCCCTACCTTTGTAATACTATGGGTAATATCATCTCCCATTCTCGGTGTGTGGATATATCCTAACATCTAAACTTAGCTTTAAGATTGTTAATATGATGGATGATATTCCTCAGTCTCCTTTAAGATTGTTAATATGATGGATGATGCTCCTCAATCTCCAAGGTGTAATGGAAAGACTACTAACCTACCTAACGCAAATTTTTAAAGTCACTTTCAATAAGTATGTTATGACTCATAAACTATGACGATGGAATTAAGATTAGAAATGCCTCTTGTATAGCAAGAAGCTCGACACGATTAGCATCACCTCGACCTATGGCCTTAAGGAAGTTTACCTTAACAACCCCTTGCTCATTCTGTAGAACTCCCACAATGCCTGAGTTAACCAAAAAACCCCTCATCACCCCATTAACATTAAACTTATGTCATGCGCTGAGCGGGGCTTCCAAGTAACCACATCCTTGCGTCTACTCACTTTCCCAGTTGCTTGTGCAATAGCCGAGAATCTACATATATCAATCGCAAACTTGTTCTCCTTAAGCCATTTTGATTTGACCCACCATGCTAAGCAGAATTTAATTAAGTCAAAAGCCTATACTCTCTCTCACACCTTTCCCTAAAAAATAATCTCATTTCAACATAGCCAAACGGACCAAAAAATAGTAAAACAGGCCATCTGCCAAACCTTATCTTTCTTAAGTGAAAGCACTGCATCATTCCAAGCTGTAAAGAAAGAAATATCCTTACTTGGAGACACCCATGCAATCCCTCAT
>NW_018397258.1:7538668-7540910 GCF_002168275.2 Theobroma umbraticum | reverse complement strand
AATGGAGATAAATAACACCCCTATCTAAAGCCTCTACCCAGCTTAAACTGCCTCATGGGTGTACCATTAACTAATATTGAAACTGAAGCTATAGATATGCAAGCCAACATCCATTTCCTCCATTGATCCCAGAATCCCATTTTACACATAACAAACTCAAAAATCCCGAATCCACACTATTATTAGCTTTTTCAAAATCCGCTTTAAGGACAACCGCACTTGAGTTATTTTTTTGCATGCAATCCACAAGTTCATTAGCAATCGGCGCATAATCCATTATTTGTCTACCTTTGATGAAGGCATATTGGTTGGGTCCTATGACATCCGTAATCAATAGCCTCAATCGATTTGCAAGCACATTGGCCACGGTCTTATAAACATTACTCACTAAGTTTACTGGCCTATACTCATTTAAAGCATTGGGGTTCGCACATTCAGGTATTAAAGTAATGAATGAGGAATTGACTCGTTCATTAAATGTACAAGTGTTAAAGAAGTCCAATAGAAAGCTCATTACCTCTTCTTTAACTGTTGACCTTTGTGCTTTGAAGAAGTTGAGATTATGACTATCAAACCTATAAATCACAACCCAAACCTTCTTCTTCAAATATGGACTATATAAAGACACTATTGCTTGGTATGATAGGACCTACATATCCCTCAATAGTTCCACCCTTTTCTTACTATAGAGTCCCTCAAAGTACTATGCCATTTCTTATTTGATAACCATCATAATATCGTTACCCTGTCCCAGACTACCAATTTCTCAATAACATTGCATCTCCTTCTAGTCGAAACCATAACATGGAAAAACTTTGTATTATGATCCCATTTTAGGAACCATTTCACCTTAGATTTCTGATGCACCTTTCCTCAACGATACAATGTCCATAGCTATGATCTTAATAAGGCCAATATCTCCATTTTTATGTTCACATCCCATGTCCCATGTTGCCAACTAATTAATCATCTTTGCTTGTGTTTCCTCCTCGACTATCGTAATTTTGTTAGTCACGTTACCAAACTACCTTTGTTGCCATTCTTTGATTGCCAGCTTTAAAAGCCTCAATCACTACCATTTATTGCTATTACTTGTGCAGGCATTCCCACTGTCTTTCCATGCAACATTAAAAATCTCCTTGAAACTCTCTTCCTCAAGCCAATAGTCAAAGAATCTAAAAGACTTAGGAGCCCAATTCACATCGATACTACCAAGGATTATTGGGTTATGATCGCAAAGGGAGCTTGGTAGACAACTATGAGAGAGATTGAGCACCCTTGCAAGAAATTCACTATCAATAAGAAATCTATCCAGTCTGCAGAAAGCCAGCCCCACCCTTCTATTGCAGCAAGTGATGAATTTGCTTCCACTCATTAAGTCAACCAAACTCATGTCATTAACGAACTGAATGAATTGTGTAGAAGCCTTGTCACTATCAGCCATTTGAGTTTGCTCAATAATTTCATCCCACAATTCCTTCCGTTTCCCATCTTCATCTGGGACATAGATATTGCCAAACCCAAGCCTGAAATTAACTTTAGTTAGATGGCACCATTGATATTAAGTTTTTTTATGCTTTAATTGATGAAAAATTATTAAATGATAGTAATACTTTTATCACCTTGTTTATATATAGTTTGCAGTAGGTTCCTTCAAAATTCATCATGTAAATTTAAAGAATCGATGGTAATACTATTTTATAAATTTAATACAGCTATTGTTATTGAATTATGATCATAAGTCATAACGTCTATAAGTAAGAAGAGTTTACTTAATCGTTATTGAAATTAGGTATAAATTTACATATATGCATTTTCTATTAAAATGTCAAAATCAGTGGAAACTATGAGCTCAAAGGAACAATATATGGTTACATTCATTGCTGTTTCATCCCGGAGTAGATTATTAGTCCTTTTGACATCTTGAAATAAGCACCAGGTGGTCTGAAATTGTGTTTGTCAGGAAACAACTATATATGATTAATAAATTTCATTCTTCTAATTAAGATTCTTCTCCTTACTGCTTTGGCCACAAAGTGGGTTGGAGCTGCAACTCAAAAAACCAGCAATGAATATGCATTGTGTCGCCCTTATCGTGCCTTTCTTTCATCTCTTTCTTTTCTTTTTAATTCTTCAAACTAGTAATTACTAAGTTAATACATTAGTTTTCTGATCTTTGTGCCTTTCAAAGTAAGACGGTAAGAATAGTAATAGTCAAACAAAGAGGCAGAAACAAGGGTTT
>NW_018397258.1:7523861-7538568 GCF_002168275.2 Theobroma umbraticum | reverse complement strand
CTCCATAGTTTTGCTATCTTCTTTGAGCTTCAAGTCATCCGGGACCCTAATGGCTTCTTGAGGCTCGACAGTAAAAATTGAAAAGAAAACCGTAACAAGTTTGATAACATTAAAGAGAGTTTTCTCCCCAAGCAATGCCATTATAATTGATCGTTGTCAAATGAAAAAAGTAAACCTTGTCAAAAAAATAAATTGAAAGAAGTGAAAGAATTAATTAACTCTGTGATGAGAACTACCAATAGCTTGAAAAAGAAGCTTAGGAAAGATGCATTTTTCAACCGCAATATATAGGAGGAAAATTGCTAGAAATAGAGGGATGTGCAACTTCTAGGAAATGGAATTTCAAGAGACGCGGTTGCTTAGCACTCAAGAATTAATACACACCGAAAAAAAAATCTTACCTAGCATTTTAGAAATCAATAATTAACTACAATAATTTGTCTATTTAAGATTCTTCTCCTTACTCCGTTTGGCCACAAAGTGGGTTGGAGCTCCAACTTGGAAAGCTGGCAATGAATTAATGCATGACCCTTGTCGTGGCTTTCTTTCTAAATTTTCGAACTAGTAATTACTAAGGCGCTAACAGAAGTAATAGTCAAAGAAAGAGGCTGAGAACAAGCTAAAAAAATATAAAGAAAGAAAATTGTGGAAGGAAACCTTCCCCCCCGTTTCCCAATGCAAATGGAGGGAAGACAACGCGTATTTTGGCTCTTATCTCATCCATCGTTTAACGGATTATGCATTTAAATAAATTTCAAAAAAATAGATTAAGCATTTAAAGTTTGATGTTTATATGTTTGATTTTATTTTACTGATTCGTTTAAATGCAATGATTTAACGGTGAATAGTGACAGTAATATTGAAATGATAACGACAGTGAAGGTATTTTTCTTTTCTTTTTTTTTTTTTAAAAAAAGGGCTAGATGTATTATTCCTGGAACTCAAATTTTGTTACTTAAACATAGAATAACAAATGAAAGATTATTTTCTAATTTTTGTTTACGGCAAAGTTAATATATATAAATGATCATTTGCTTTTTAAATAAAATGACAAAGGTCTAATCCAAAAAATATTTTTTTTAAGAACTAGATTGAATGAATGAATGGTTTTGGTCACTACTAAATAATTAATGTTTAATCCAGTTTGGATGTCTTATTAACCAAACAAAATTAATTAAGTGAATTAATCCTCAATGAAAAGTCAGGGAAAACATGATGAGCAGTAGTGGCGAATTAATCTTCAAATTACTATTATATTGTTCAATTTAAATTATATTTATCCTGAATTTCTTTTTTTACAAACGGAAGACAGTGGGGCAATATCTAGATTATATTGAAAGCAACTGATTAGCTTTCATACGATACACCAATTAATAAAGAGTTACCAGACATGCAACTTCCAGCGACATTTATTCGACGAAGTCTGAAAATTCACAAAAGGGTGTCTGATCGTTTGAATGAATTGGATGGTAGCTCCGACGAGAAAATAATCTTAGTTATATATTTTCTTCACTATATTGCTTTTTTTTTTCTCTTAATTAACTACACCTTTTTTCCTTTCTTCCACTCTCCATTACTATACGAATACAAATGAAAACTTTAGAGTAATTGCATTTGCATGGCTTCTTCTTTCCATCTTGATTTACATAACCCAGTAACGACACTTAGCGCCCGCCATGTGCATTGACTTTTGCAGTTGTGCTCTGGTATGTTTCCTGCTAGCTTCTATGTTAAAAATCTTAAACAGAATCTTTTGAGTCAAGTCAAATTTGCAAGGTGAAAAAGATTTACCTAAGCTACTTCTTTAAAGACGAGTCAAATTTTACAAGGTGAGTAAGATTTACCCAAACCACTTCTTTAAAGTGCAAAAGCAAAGAGAGAAATGAGCAACATTACTCACATAAAAACTTAACTAAACATCAAGATGATCATTTAGATGGGGTAAAAGAATTAGTAAATAAAACTCAATCTCTATCTAAAAATATAAATTAAACAGTATACTTGATTTAACATGATACTTACTAGTAACAATAAGTGATTAATATCTTCATTTTTGAACTGATAACAACATGATATAAAGGGAGAGCTAATTAAGACTTTTCCATTTTCCAATTATCCAAAAGAAAAAGAAAGCTATATTATTAAATTTCAATGCTTTGTTTTCCTTTCCTCTATCTATCTAGGAGGAGGGCAAAAGTTAATGAGTGTGTTTCTTTTTTGTTAGGATAGTCTTGAATTGTAGTTTGACTACGATTGTTTAATTTTATTTAAACTAGTATACCTTTTGAGATAGTCTTCAAATCTAATTAGACTAGTATAACATATTTGAATTGTATTACGATAATATTATTGTATTTGGCACTATAAAAGGATTTTATAGGGTTAAAGAATAGTTATCACCTAGATTTAGAGGGAGTGATTTGGGTGTATGTGGGATAAAGGCTATGAGTTTATGACTGTTTTTGTAATCTATTAATTTTTTCTTTTAGTGAATCTTTCTCCGTTGCTGTGCCCGTAAATGTAGGTCATCAAAAGATCTAACCACGTAAATATTTGTGTTCTTGTGGGTGTGCTTGATTTCTTTCTTTCTTTATTCTATTGATTGGTAAGATCTTGGGTAGCATTTTAGAGAAAATTCTGTAATTTCCACGACAAGCTGATAGCACAGCTTCAAGGTCTTCAGTCAATCTAAATCTTGCTATGGCAACTTCGTCGACCAAGTATGAGATTAAAAAGTTTAATAGAAAAAAGGATTTTAGCCTGTGGCATGTTAAGATACGCGTATTGTTAATGCAACAAAGACTGTTGAGGGCACTGAAGGAAAAATAACATTTAATCTATCTGATAGTGAGAAAGATGACTTTATGAAAAAAGCACATAGTGCTATTTTTCTCACTTTATCTGATAAGGTATTAAGAGAAGTCACAAATGAAGCATCTGTTATTGTAGTGTGGCTTAAACTCAAAAGTATTTATATAACTAAACCCTTGACGAATCAGCTTTATATGAAGCAACAATTGTACACTCTCAAGATGAGTGAATGTACGTTTGTTAACACCTACATTGATGAATTTAACAAAGTTATTCTTGATTTAAAGAATATTGATGTTAAAATTAAGGATAAAGACATAGCCCTAATTCTTCTATGTTCTTTGCCTCCATCATATGAAAACTTTGTAGATACTATGTTATATGGTTGAGGAACTTTCACTTTTAAGGAGGTAAAGGCATCTTTAAATTTCAAAGAATTAAAGAAGAAAGTTAATGGTATACGAATTGGGAATCATGTATGAAGCCTTATTGTGAATAGAAGAAGAGATAAAGAGATGGGGTTCAAACAATAAGGGAAAATCTAGATCCAAATCTAGATCAAAAGGGAAAACTTCCTAAAATTATGGTAAAAAAGGTCACTTCAGTTAAGACTATACCAAATTCAATGGTGATGAAAAGATCAACAAATCTGAGAATACTGCAAACGTAGTTGAAGATGATTTTAATATTTTTGAGGAAACTGATAGCGTTTTTGCAGTTACTGATGGTAACCTGAAGTTTACATGGATCTTGAATTTTGCTTATTGTTTCTACATATGTCCTAGACGTGGTTGATTTACAACTTATCAATCTGTTAATATGGGCATTGTATAATTAAAAAATAATTTCTCTCCCTTAGTTGTTGGGATTGGCACAATTCGAATCAAGATGTTTAATGATATAGTAAGGACATTTGAGGTGAAATATGTCCCTAACATGAAAAAGAATCTGATATCCTTGAGTTTGTTAGAGAAGAAGGGTTACAAATATAGTAGCCAATATGGTGTCTTAACGGTATCTAAAGGAGCTTTAACAATCATGAAAGATAAGTTATTCGGTGGCCTTTATAGTCTAGTGGGGAACACAATTATTGAAACTGCTTCTATAGTCTCATCCCATGATCCTAATGATCATGTTACATGTTTATGGCATATGAGATTAGGTCATATGAGTGAGAAAGGATTGACTGAACTGAGTAAGCATGGTTTATTGTGTGGTCAATAGATTGGGAAGCTAGATTTTTGTGAGCATTGCATCTATGGCAAACAACATCGAGTGAAATTTAGCACTGTTACTCATCGAACTAAGAGTTCATCAAACTACACCCACTCAAATTTGTGAGATCCTTTTTTGATGGCATCAAAAGGTAGATCATTATACATGTTGACTTTCATTAATGATTTTTCAAAGAAGGTGTGGATGTATTTTTTTGAAGGCTAAAAGTGAAGTGTTTAGCACTTTTTTTGCAATGGAAGGCATTAATTGAGAAGCACACAAGGAAACAAATCAAGTGCTTTTGAACAGAAAATGGTTTAAAATTTTACAAAGGTGAGTTTAATCTATTCTGCAAGAATGAGGGAATCGTTGGACATCACATTGTCATTAAAACACCACAACAAAATGGTATTGTAGAACGGATAAATAAAACACTTGTGGAAAAAGCAAGATGTATGCTTGCTAATGACAATTTATTCAAAGTATTTTGGACAGAAGCTGTCAACATGGCTTGCTACTTGGTAAATCGGTTTCCATCAACTACAATTGAATTGAAGACTCTTGAGAAAGTTTGGTCAAGTAAACCCATTGATTACTTTGTATTGAGAGTTTTTGGTTGTCGTACTTATGCTCATGTAATGATCGTAAGCTTGAGTCGAGTGCAAAGAAGTGCTTATTCCTAGGCTACGCATCTAAGGTGATGGGCTATTGGTTGTGGTGTACTAATCTAAAGTCCCCTAAGTTTATGGTGTGTCGTGATGTTACTTTTGATGAGTCTGCATTACTTCATGGGATAAAGTCTAGAATTGCAATCATGTCAAACCAAAAAGTGGACAAGTGGGTGCAACTTGAAATTAATGCTCCTAGGACAGTGCAAGATGATAGTGAAATCCAAAATGAATCACAAGAAGTACAAGAATCAATATCTCGTATACAACAACGAAGCATTGCTGCAGACAGACCTAAAAGAAATTCAAAAGCACCTTAGAAGTGTGATGATTTCATTACTTGTGTGGAACATGATTTTGATTCTTATGCTTTATCTATGGCTGAAAAAGTAAAGACTAATGAGCCTTACTCTTATCGTGAGGCAATTACTTGTGTTGAGTCTTTTCATTGGCTAACTGCAATGAATGAGAAGATTAAGTCTTTACGTTGAAATCAAATATGGGAGCTTGTGAAACCACCTCAAGGCTAGAAGGTTGTGGGATGCAAATGGGTCTTCAAGAAAAAGGAAAGTATCTTAGGGATTGAAAGTGCTAGATTTAAAGCACGACTTGTGGCAAAGGGATATAAACAAAGAGAGGGAATTGACTACAATGCGATATTCTCTTTTGTTGTGAAGCATAGTTCAATCGACATGTTGTTTGCTATAATGGCATACTTTAATTTTAAGTTTGAGCAACTTGATGTTAAGACAATGTTCTTACATGGTGAGTTTGAAGAATAGACCTACGTGCAACAACTTGAGGGATTCGTTGTTCCTAGTATGGAAGATTGTGTATGTCTACTTAAAAGGTCATTATATGGCTTAAAAAATCTTCTAGGCAATGGTATAAAAGGTTTGATATGTTCATGGAGGCACATGGGCATACAAGAAATGTATATGATGGTTGTGTCTACTATAAAAAGCTTATGGATGATTCATTTATCTATTTGTTGTTGTATGCAGATGACACGCTTATTGCTACTAAAAGTATGTTAAACATTGATGTTTTAAAAGATCAGCTTTGTGGTGAGTTTGTGATAAAAGACTTAGGTGGTGAAAAAAAAATATTGGGTATGAGATTGTTAGAGATAGATGAGCATTGAGATTATGTTTGTCACATAAGACATACATTCAAAAAGTACTAGAACATTTTGGAATGCAAGATGCTAAGTTTGTGACTACTCCATTGGGACAACACCTAAAACTTTCAACTAGTTTATCACCATAAACGGAGGATTATTAGGAATGCATGACTCATGTTCCTTATGCTAATGTAGTGGGTAACATTATGTATGCTATGGTGTGCACTAGGCTTGATATTTCACATGTTGTCAGTATGGTTAGTAAATTCATGGATAACCAGGAAAAGGGCATTGGCAAGTTGTGAAGTGGCTCTTTCGATATCTAAAAGGCACTATAGATGTTGGCTTATTGTATGAAGAAAGTACAAACACTAGTTATAATGTGCTTGGCTTATTCAATTTAAACTTTGCTAGGGATCTAGATAATAAAAGATCTTAAACAGGATATGTGTTCACTCTCTCAAGGTTTGCAATCAATTGGAAAGCAATTCTTCAATTAACAGTTGCTTTGTCTACAACTAAAGTTGAATATATGGTTGTGACCAAGGCAATGAAGGAGGCTTTATGGCTTAAAGGCTTGGTTAGTGATCTTGGTTTTGGACAAGGACATACAGTTGAGTTTGTGATAGTCAAAGTGCCATACATTGGACTAAAATCAGATGTTTCATGAGAGAACAAAACACATCCAAGTCAAGTGCAACTTCATTCGATAGATTATTCTAAAGCTGAAATTAAAGTGAAGAAAATAAAAATAGATGAAAATCTAGTAGATATGTTGACTAAGTCAATTTTTGGGATAAAGTTCAAGTATTGCTTGGACTTAATCAGTGTACGTAATGCTTAAAGGCCCTTTGAGGCATTAGCGATGATGATAAAGATTGGTTCGTAGGATGGAGCTTGGTGAATTCAAGCCTAAGGTGGAGATTTGTTAAGATAGTCTTGAATTGTAGTTTGATTAGGATTATTTAATTCTGTTTAAATTAGAATACCTTTTAAAATAATTTTTAAATCTAATTAAAGTAGTATAACATATCCTGATTGTATTAGGAGAAGATTATTGTATTTTGCCCTATAAAATGATCTTATGGGGTTAAAGAATAATTATCATCTAGATTTAGAGAAAGTGATTTGAGTATACATAGGATAAGGGTTGTAAGTTTAAGATTGCTAGGGATGGCAATGGGTACCTTATTATAGGGCACCTACAGGTACTTGACCTAGTTATAAGGTTAAGGTACCTTATAATCATGTTTGGGACAGGTTTGGGTAGTAATTTTACTACCCATATCAAGCTCGAGTACTACTACCCTTGCTTATCCACTATCCGAACTTGATTATGTTAATATTCAGGTTACGCGGGATACCCGATCCCAATACCCATTTATATATACATATTTTATTGTTATTTAAATGATTAAATTAAAAATAATCAACATTAATATATTTTTTAAAAAGTTGACAAATATATTAAAAAGCATGGTTACTCAAAATATCAATGTGATGGTATTAACATATTTAAATTAAAAAATTATTAGATTATTAATTATGTTTAAATAATATGAATATCATATCATATTACAAAGGAATATAATTACTATTATATATTTTAAATATAAATATATTTACTTTTTATTTTGTGTTAACACTGCAAAAATTATAACTTATAATATACATACTTAAAAGGAGTTTTTGAGATTATAATAGTTTTGGAATCTAACTATTTTTTTTTAAATTTCATGTAATTAAAGACAAACCCATATAGTTAATTAACTTAATTTATTAAACTAAAATTATTAATTAACTTTGAATTTTTTTATATATACATCATATATATTGGGTTCATTTATAAGAAATATAATTACTATATTATATATATGCTAATACTTTTAGTATAAATATACTTTAAATTAAATATATTTACTTTCTATTTTGTATTAACATTACAAAAATTATTACTTGTAAAGTTATTAATTATAATATATACATCTTTGTTTATATAAATTTATAATATACAAACCTTAAGAGAAGTTGTGAGATTAGAATAATTTTGAGACCTAGTTATTTTTTTTAATTTCAAGTAATTAAGGACAAACTCATATAATTAATTAAATTAATTCATAAAATTATGATTATTAGTTACCTTATAATGTCTTTTAATATATTTACTTTATATATATTGAGTTCATTTATAAAGAATATAATTACTATTATACATATAGTAAAATACTTTCAGTGTGTGTGTATATATATACACTTTAAATATAAACATATTTACTTTCTATTTTGTGTTAACATTACAAAAATTTTAACTTATAAAACTATTAATTAAAATATATATACCTTTGTTTATATAAACTTATAATATATAAACTTAATTATTTAAAAAGAAGTTGTGAGATTAGAATAGTTTTGAAACTTAACTATTTTTTTTAATTTCATGTAATTAAGGATAAACTCATATAATTAATTAAATTAATTAATGAAACTATGATTATTAATTGACTTGTAATATCTTTTAATATCTATACTTTATATATATTGGGTTCATTTATAAAGAATATAATTATTTTTATATATATAGTAAAATAATTTTAATATATATACTTTAAATATAAATATATTTACTTTTTATTTGTGTTAACATTATGAAAGTTATAACTTATAAAATTATTAATTATAATATATATACACTTGCACACACTTTATAGTCTATAACTTGTAATGTCTTTTTATACATACACTTTATATTATATATTATGTACATTTATAAAGAATATAATTACTAAACAATAAAATAATATTGATTGATATTATATATTATGTTCATTTATAAATACACTTTATAGTTTTTGATTATTTAAATTTAAATTTTATTATTTTTATTTTTATTAATTTAATTAGTAGTTAATTATAAGAAATATATAGGAGAAATATTATCGTATATGGATACGGGTTCAGATTTGGGTTCGGGTAATTGTTATTGTCCCAAAGAGTGTGTTAGAGAAGGGTGAATAATACTTTTAGAATGACACGAAAATTCTTTCCAAGTAAAAGCTTATTAAAGGAATTTGAAAATAGAAGTTTAAAGCTTGCTGGATTAATGATTTAAGTGATAAAAGTAAGAAGAAAATAAAAAAAAAAGTAAACAAAACATAATGATTTATAGTGGTTTGGTCCTCTTAACCTACATTTACTACCTTGATCTCTCAATTAAGGATTTTCAAACCAATTCACTAAAATCAATGGAATTTTCAAGCTTCCTTCAAGCTTTTACAATAACTTTTCACATGCTTAGCCACAACATTTAATAATGATTTTTTACAAGATCAACCAAAACCTAAAACTAACTTTTCTAAGGTCAAGTTATAACCTACAATAACAACCAAGCTAAGCTAAGCCAAGCTTGATTTACCCTTTAAAGTATCTCTTACACTTTAAGTAAACAAGAAATAGATTAAAGATGAAGTACAATTAATCACTTAGTTGATCTAAGATGTACAAAATTAAGCTCAAACACTTTTTCAAAGGATGAGAGTGAAATACAAGTGTAAAGAGAAGGTTTTTGGTCTTCTAAGCTCAAAATTATTTTTAGATAACTTCTCTATATCATTTTTAACTATTGGAGAGGCTTTAAATACTTGCAAAATCACTGCTGGCAGTTGTAGACAGAAAATAGCCATTTCTGGCTATTATTTTATCCTTTGTGCTTAATTCAAATTTTTAATAGTGAGCTTTTAGCTGGTTAACTATACTTCTTAGTCGATTAAGTTTTTTCTATCTTGCAATCTGTTTCTCTGTGTTAACCAATTAATAGTAGCTTTAACTGATTAACAGCTTTCTGTTTCAAGCACCTTCAAATACTATTTTTAGCCAACCTCCATTCAACAGATTAATACTCCTTTTAACTTATTGAACCTTTTCTTCATTCATCCTTAATTGATTAAAATGGGCTCCAACCAATTAAGAAGTCTTCAACTTTAAATTTTTTTGTTTGTTGCCTTGGACGGTCATCAATATTTTGAATTTGAATTTTGGCGCTTCTTGACACTTTATCTTTAACGTTTAACTAGTTAACTCTTTTCCTTTAATTGATTAAAAGGCTTCTAGTTTGCATCCAGTCCTCGTTTAATTGATTAAACCTTATGTTAAACAATTAAGACTTTTTTTTCTGTCCTTAGTGTAGCATCCAAAATTGCTTTAATTGATTAAGGATTTATGTTAGTCAATTCAGACTAATCTGTCTTCACTAAAGCTCTTTTTTCTTTTGCTTGTTTGACCAATTAACCCATCTTGTAGCTGAACAAGTATCTTCCCTTGCTTTCAAATACTAATATATTAATGAATTTAAGCTTTCTCCTACACACATAAATAATATAATTAGACATCAATGAATGGAAATGTTTTGTTACCATCAAACACACATAGCGTCAGCATTCTTTCTTTCTCTTATTTTTGATGATGACAAAACACTAATAGATCAATAGTGCAATAGCTATGTTCAATATGAATTCTTCAAATCATTATGCATAATGAGTTGTTTCCCTTTAGATAATGCATCTAGTTTTTAATTTAATCTCTAAATCAAACTTTGATGAATAGGAATCATAAGCACTCATATACTTAAGTTATACAAGCTTATAGATATAGTTCAATAACTTTAAGAGTCAAGCTTGTATCTATGTAAGAATAAATGTATGGGAGTTAAATCATTTCAAGAACTTGTCAAGGATCACTCAAATAATGCTCAAGCAAATTTGATCATTTTGTTATGATCAAAACTATAAAATTTTAAAGCTAATAATTTGGTACCCATGAAGAGAATTTTAATAATTTTTTCATCTAATCGGGTTCTTAAATGGATTAGGTTAATTATAAGGTAGTAGGAACATAGTAGGGTTAGGGTTAAGGTAGTAATTTTTAAAATTATTTGATTAGTTAATAGGGTTCAGGTATTTGATGTTTTATGGGATTAGGGTTCGAATACCTCGAAATTAAGGGTACCCTACCTGTTGACAACCCTAGAGACTGTTCTTGCAATCTTTTAATTTTTTTCTTTTAGTAAATCTTTTTCTGTTGCATTACTCGTGGATGTAAATCATCAAAAGACCAAATTATGTAAATTCTTATGTACTTATGGGTGCGCTTGATTTCTTTCTTTCTTTATTCTGTTGATTGGGTAAAATCTTAAGTAATTCTTTAGAGATAATTCCGCAATTTCCACAACATTTCTCTTGTTTTACTTCTAGTTTGATATCAATAGATATTCATGACAAACAAAATCATGAGAAGAAATGATCTTTATTCCATATTATTTTTAAATAAGAGAAAGTACTAATATACCTTATCTAGAATTTTTACCCAAATTTTGATCACTGATCAACCTTTATCTTTGAGCTAAATTTGAATGGTGATTTTTTTTATTACATAAATATTTTGAACTACACAATAGGAAGTAGTCCCCTTTTATCTTGTAAAATATACCTCATTCATTTTAGGATTCGAACTTCAAAGAGCTCCAAAGGGAACTTTTAAGTTTCTAACCATCAGATGTGATCTTTTTTAAAACATTTTTATTTATATTTAAAAGACATATATATAAAAGGAATGAATAATACAAAATAAAAGAATAATTACTATTATATATATGATCATATACGAATTATTCCAAGCAATGTTCAATGAAAAACATAAATGAAAAAAGAAATGAAGAAAGAAACGATTCAATATATAGCTTTATTGGAGAGGCTGTAGAAGTATGGGGGGAAGTTCATCTACTTTGCTGGTGATGGTGGACAACCAGTACGCGGGGTGTTTCCTGTTACATTACAACCCGGTGGTGTTATAGGGGAATGGTCTTGAGGAGTCACACGAGCAGCAGCAGCTTGACAAGCCAAACATAAGAGCAAAGCAATTGCAAACACTTTGACAGCGGTGTGGATTATTACCTTCGTGCTAAGGTAAGCCATTGGTTTTGACAGGGGAAAGGAGGAAAGAAATGGAAGGAAAGGAACGATGATATTGTACTTTGCTACAAACACTAGATCGACAAGGTTGAGTGGTTGAAAACAAAGGAAGAACGAGGGTTTAAATAGAGAACTGATCGTGAACATGGTGATGACGAAGTTACTATCCAACTTCCAACGGAATGTCATCAGTTAGAAACTACATACCTTGACTTGAAAATTATGGAAATGACAAAGAAAATAACCCTAGCAGAAAGTTTTTTCAATTGAATTAGCATATAAACTTTTATGTGGTTTGACAGTTAAATTCAGGGCTTAGAATCACGGTATTCAAAGAGAAATTTTAGAAGAAGGAAGAAGCGTAACTAGTGGTGCAGGGCTGGATACCCGGACTCTTCATTGCATGTCACATACGGTAAAACTTTCTTGCCTAGGAGTCAACGGATTTCGATATTCAACACATTGGATTTACTCGAAATTGAATCCCATTTATAATCATTATTGAGTAGTAGTATTATATTATTGGTTTTTTTAATGAAAAGAAAGGTTTTGTTAAAATAATTAGTATATTCAACAAATAGTAATCCTAAGTTATAATTATAAATTGCACTTCTTCATTTCTAGTGTCTGACGAAGTAGAAAAAAACAAATTAATATCAGTAGCATTTAATTGGTTAAAGTACGTCATAGGTCCATGTATTATGGCGTTTTCATCAATTTAGTCTTTTTACCCAAAACTAGCTAATGTAATTCCTATCCTTTGAGATTTTATACAATTGAGTCTCTGCCACTGACACCATCTAAATTGACTATTAATGGTGCTAAAGTGGTGCCGACATGTCAAACTATATTGATGTGGCAACAATGACGTGGCATGCTAAACAAAACACTTGTAAAAAAATTTTATTTGAAAATTTTTTAATTTTTTTTCACTAAAGTTTTTTGACTCCACATCATAAGAATTAAATTGAATAAAAATATAAAGTACAAAATTTAACAAAATTGTACAATACTGGAACTAAATTGAATAAAGATCTGTCATATAAGGACTAATTGGGTATTTTTACAATATTTTGTTTAGTATTATGTTTGTACGAAAAATATACTGTTACAGAAGGTTATTCTTTATTAATTTAAAACCATTTTTTGAAAGATTTTAAAATAAGTAATTTAAAACCATTAACTTTCAATTTATACAAAAAATATAAAAAATAATTAAACTAAGCACACTACTTTTTTTTTGGTCAAAGTACCTCATAATTCTCTATTCTATGGAGTTTTCGTCGATTTAGTATCTCCATCTCAAAATTGGTCAATTTAATCTCTGAATTTTGAAATTTTCTACAATCAAATCCCTCCCCTTAACATTGCTTAAAACTGACCATTAATGTTGTTAACATCAGGTACCACTAATCGTATTTAATTCTATTGAAACCCCTTAAGAATTCTTATGTACGAGAAAAGTCAAACCCTAGGAACCACTAAAAGTTCTTTGTCTAAGTATAGATGTATTAATTAATTCCATTCTAAAGATAGATTTAACAAATTATTAATAGAGTTAATTAAGTCAAATTATCCTTTTGTTCGATAGCATAACTTTTATATATCTCGTAATTAACCTAATATTCTATAAAAAAATTAAATCAATATTTATTCTAGTATATAGTGGATTCAAGAGTAGGTTTACACATGCTAAAAGTATTAGCACCCTTACGATGCCCATTCAATAGATGATACCAATTACTCTTCAAAAATAAAAAGTACCAATTAAATTATGTGCCATCCTATCTTAATCTTAATTAATAAACCTTTACTTCATTTGTGCTTATATTTCCCATATTTATTTATTATCTTTTTCTTTCATTTTTTATTTTTTTATTTTTATTAGTATGCTTTTATTATTTATTTTTCTCAAGCTTTCCCAACACTTTTAACATAAGTCTAAAGAATCTCCTCACCCTAAAAACGTTAACGAAAATCACTTCTTTTCTTGAAGAGATTCCAGTGTCAAATTATTTCGGTATTTTATGATGAAACTTCAATTAAATCTTTTGTTTTCTTATTTCACTTTGTTCTTCTTTCTTTCTTTTTATAGTTTTTTTTTGTTCTTTTTATATCCTTATTTTTATTAATTTATTTTTTAAAAATAAATGAAAATATTTTAATATTGGAATTTTTCTAAATTTTTCAACACTTTTAGTAGAATTTTAGGAATTGTCTGATATTTTATTATTATTTTTCTTAAAAACATAGATAAATGAAAATTGTTGATAGTGGAACATTTCTTAAATTCTCCAACCCTTTTGGTTAAAGTCCTTTACAATTTATTGAAATTCCATCATTGGTTAAAGTTTTTATTTATTTCCATTTTTTGTTACATTTAATTATTTATTTTAAATTTATTTTATTTTTCATCTAAATATAAATAAAAATCCATTGATATTGAAATATTTCTCAAATTTCTCAACATTTTTGGTAAAATTTAAAAAACAATTTACCTAAGAATTTTAAGAAAATTATCACTTATAACCTTCTTAAAATTCCATCAGAAAACTTTTATTTATTTATATTTTGAAGCTAAGCATACAAATAAATATCATGGTACAATTTTCATATTATTAAATATTTCTACCATACACTCTTTATTTTTGTTCTTCTTTTATAAAAAAATTTAATAATTATCTAGAAATTATCTCTTTTATAAAAGTACTCTTGAGAATCTCCCCAGTACTTTTGGTGAGGTCTTATAATTATTTGTACCTAAAAATATTTGAGAAAGTTTCCACTTACAAGTTTTCCCAAAAAGTTCCTTTTTTTAGATTAATTCTAAATAGTTATGAATAATTTTTATATATATTTAAAAATATTATTTTTATTTCTTATTAAGTTCATTATCATTGTAACACCCCGTACCCTCGTTTAGAAGT
>NW_018397258.1:7523550-7523761 GCF_002168275.2 Theobroma umbraticum | reverse complement strand
ATCGGCACGTAGTATTAGTTATTTGCATACCCGAATTAATAGCGACGTAGTGTCTTGCTATTGTGAGGTGAGTAGAGGGTGTCTATTTTAAAAATCCCTATAACTATGTAAATATATATAAATATATATTGATTTATTTTAATGCAAAATTGTGAAAATCATGAGTTGGTAGAAATGCTAGGAAATTGTGGATGTTATGATTTTGAATATG
>NW_018397258.1:7522998-7523234 GCF_002168275.2 Theobroma umbraticum | reverse complement strand
TGAAATGAACTTTTGAGAACCCAACTATATTTTAAAATGGTTTTATCAAACCGAAAGATTCGAGAGTAGGCCGATTGTCACTTCGGTTAAGTGTGACCATTGTGAACAAGTGAGCTCTAGCTAGAGAACTTTTGGGTCACCGACGGGCTATTAGACATGGCTGGGGCTAGGGTCTATGATTTTACATGGCTAGGCCACAAGTTGTGATACGCGGTTGCGACCGCCTGATTTCTCCG
>NW_018397258.1:7522844-7522988 GCF_002168275.2 Theobroma umbraticum | reverse complement strand
ACATCGTTGAGATTTCCATAGCATGTGAAAATTCGGTGGAGTAGAGCTCCTAGATGTTATTATGTGGAAGTGGATCCACGTGCTTTTTATTTCTACACCTACTCGAGACTGATATCTCTTTGGGTTTTTCACGTAAGTAGTATT
>NW_018397258.1:7522716-7522830 GCF_002168275.2 Theobroma umbraticum | reverse complement strand
TAATAGTTTTTCTGCTGCTCCCTTACTTATACGATGGAATGTGATTTAATTCTTCGCGTATGAGGTGATATATGAATTTGCACATAAGCTTTGTAAAATGTTGGATTTTACGGG
>NW_018397258.1:7522558-7522706 GCF_002168275.2 Theobroma umbraticum | reverse complement strand
ATGACATTAAATTACTTTAAACCAGATGTTAAGTGATTTCGATGATAGAAATCTCTCTATGATTATTTAGCATAAACTTACTTAATTTCATAGAAGGCACAAAACTTCCTTTTCGAGTAAATTGTTTACATATATTCTTATATTTTTA
>NW_018397258.1:7234878-7522548 GCF_002168275.2 Theobroma umbraticum | reverse complement strand
CTTTTGCCTTTAGCTTGTTTCCCATCTACGCCCTACTCACGTAATTAATGATCATTGAGTCTGTAAAACTCATCCCCTTTATTTCCTTTTGCAGATAGGTAATCAGTTGAAATGCATTGTTCAGCACTTCGAGATCGACTGCAATCTAGGTTATGGCATCTCTTAGACTTCCACTTCGAGTTGCTCCGTTACCTAGAGGTTGGGTTGTGTCAAATAGTCGAGCTTATAATGATTAATAGTTTATTGGTAATGTATTTGCTAAAACTTAAAGTTATGTAATGATTACTACATATTATGTTGAAATTGTATGGAATTATCAAACCTAGTTATTAGTTTCTAGATGTCACGACTCAAATATTGTTTACATAAGGCACAAAACTTCCTTTTTGGGTAAATTGTTTACATATATTCTTATATTTTTAATATTCAAATCTTTTGCCTTTAGCTTGTTTCCCATCTACGCCCTACTCACGGAGTTGATGATCATTGAGTCTGTGAGACTCATCCCCTTTATTTCCTTTTGCAGATAGGTAATCAGTTGAAGTGCATTGTTCAGCACTTCGAGATCGACTACAATCTAGGTTATGGCATCTTTTAGACTTCCACTTCGAGTTGCTCCGTTACCTAGAGGTTGGGTTGTGTCAAATAGTCGAGCTTATAATGATTAATAGTTTATTGGTAATGTATTTGCTAAAACTTAAAGTTATGTAATGATTACTACATATTATGTTGAAATTGTATGGAATTATCAAACCTAGTTAGTAGTATCTAGATGCCACGACTCAAATATTGTGATTATTTAGTTTAAATGAATTATGGTGTTAAAATTATAAGTTGAGCTTAAATTGTTTGAAGGCTTAAGTAAGGCTTATTCGAAATTTAACGGGTTCACTCATAAGTCTCGGATGCCGATAACGATCGAGGGAAGAGGTCGTTACAAGTATTATACAATTTTTTTTCAAAACGAGCCTACCATAATAATCATTAAAAGTAAAAATAAATATAGAAACAAAATAAAACAAAAATGAACAATAAAAAGAACAAAAATAAAAAAGGGACGGAGCCCAATATATCTCAAAAGAAGTAGGCCATCTCGTTGAGCCCAAACCACCAGCAAGGACATGGGTTAAAAACGAAATTGAGTCGGCTCTAGTTTGGGGTGAATTGCAAGTCAAACAAATCCCTTTTTTTTTAGCTCAAATATAATGAAGAGTCATTCAAGAGTGAGGTGAACTGAATTTTTAATTTTTCTTTTTTTTTACAAATCAAATTTTCAAAGAAGGCAAGCTAAAAGAAGTTTTTTCAAATTTGCTTTTCAATTAAGATATGTCAAAAGTAATTTGATAAACAATTTAATGAATAAATAATTGAAAGTAAATGCAACAAATGTAAAGAATGAAAAGTAAGAAGAATTGCAAAACCAATTTATAGAGGTTCAGCCCATTTTCTCGCTTGCCCACGTCCTCTCCCTTAACAAGCTAAGGAATTCAATCCATAAAAATCAATTCAAATTGCCTTTCCAAGGTTAAGGAATAACTTCTCTATCTTTTAAAAGCTAAGATATTTCCTCCCTATTTTTTCAACGCTAAGATAAATTACTCTTTACTTTGCAAAGCTAAAGTATAACCTCACTAACTTTTCAAGGTTAAGTTAGAACGTCTCTACCTCTAAAGAAATTATAGCGTTAGAAGACTTGAATATTTGGTAAAATGATATGTAGCTTGCTCTGAGCTTTGTTTCTCTTTGTTTCTCATTTTTTTTTTTATAAATCTCTCTACTTGAGGGAACAACTCTTTTCTTCTCTCATCGTCCTTATAAATGTGTTGATGATGCTCTATTTATACTTAACAATGATGTTGAAGCCATTGGAGTTCATTTAAGACTGAATATAACCATTACTTAGCAACAAAATGCACTTAATGGCTATGTGAGATTGATCCCTTCTTCTTGAGATTGATCCCTGGGTTGTAAAATTCAAAAATCTATGAGTGAGGGTTTGATCCCTTTAAAGGGGATTGATATTTATCAAACAACAAAGGATCCAATAGCTTCTATGTGAAATAGATCAGCCTATGTAGCTTTGTTCATGAAAAATACTTCATTTTGCACTTAATTTGATGCAAAACACTTACACACTTCAAGGACAAATTCATAGGGCTTTTTATCATAAAAAACTTAAGCTCAATTACTCATTCAAGTAATTTTGATTATTGTTTTTGTCATTTTAAAACTATAATCATTTTAAAGCTAATTAAGCTACATGCCTATTTTCATAATGGCATCATTTTTCCCTTTTTTTAAGGCTTATTTATAACCAAAACAACACTTTTTGCTCCTCTTTTTTTCCTTACATCTAAAAGGCATCATTTTAGTATTTTTTTTGTTCTTCCTCTTCTCAAAATGATTCCTTGTACCCTATCCTATTTATAGCCTAAAATCTATCTTTTTTCATTTTCTCCCTTCATCTTCTTTCTCTATTTAAGAGTAAGCAACCATCGGTTGCAATTGAGCAACCAATAAGAATCGACGACAGTGGCCACAAGGGACTTGGTTATTTAGTTTTAGTTGTGGCGTCGGTTGCAATTGACAGTTACTTAGCCACTGTGGTTCGGTTGCTAAGGACAGTACCTCCTTAACTGAATCGACCAAAAAACTAAAAGGGGTTGAAATTCCAAATGTAAGTCTCATTCATCCCCCCTCAGCCTTTTCCTTCTTTTTTTTTCCTAATTACTTCTTTTCTTATTAATCCTCATTCCTCACTCTCGATTGAATTGAAAGTTTGAAACCCTAAATTAAAATCTTTCACTTTCCCTCTTTCTTATTACTTCTTTTTTCCTTTGTGGTTGTACTTGCATTTGTCATCTCCCACTTGCCACTGCACTTACACTTATTGGCTTCCTCTACTTTCTTCCTTACCTACCATTTATCTTCAAGGTTTGGTTTGGTTTGTAAATTTTGATTTGGGTGTTAGCTGTTGTGCCTTTTTTCTTACCTGTCTACTACTTTAGTTTTGTGTTTTTAGGCCATTTGATTGATTTTCCTGGTGTGTTTATTTTTAAGCTGAGTTGTGGTCTTTGTGGATATGGGTGGGTGCTAGTTTGCTGGGTTTAAAGTTTGTTGTAGTTTAGTTTCAGTGTTGGAATTCTGAAGTTTTCACATAGACACAGTGCATTCAAATGAGAATATGGTTATTCCATTTGAATATATGTCATTTTGTATATGATTATAATCCTTATTTGGGATAAATTTAGCTTACTTGTCATTTGATAGTTTGTCTCACTTAATTTGGGATATCATGAGATTGGATCAATAAGGATTTTGAAAGTGTTTGAGATTATTGTGAACTCTTTCCTTCCTTCACATTGTTGAATATTTTACGTAATGACATAATTAGAAAATTGAACAAAGTAATGTCTACTTAAACTTAAGAAAATAATTTTTACTAAAAAATAATTATGTAGTTCTTATTTAAAAATAAATCATATAGGTTGGACTACTTATTTAAACAATATGGGGTTGATTTCAATTTAGATATAAGCTTGACACAAATTTAAATCAGGAGGTAGAATAGTACTTACAATGTAATTGACATAGTCAGCATACGATAGTAATTTTTTTTATCAACATGGAACAATTGTTCATCAGGGAAAGTCTCATTAATCAAAATTGAGTTGTTACCTCATTTTTCATTCTTTAACGCTGACAAATGATTTGCTACTTGATTTTATAGCAAAAGAATCCATCTTATAAATCTAGGTTAGGCATCTTTTTTGGAATCAAGTACTTGATGGCTGAATGATCTGTGTATAATATTGCCAACAAGATACGAATGAAATTTATCAAAAGCAAAATCAACAACAAGAAGTTCTTTCTTAGTGGTGGTATAATTCATACGAATTTCTATTAGTGTTTTTCTAGCATAATAAATAGAATGAAAAATCCTAACTCTCCTTTGGCTTAAAATTGCACCTGCTGCATAGTCACTTATGTCACACGTAAGCTCAAAAGAAAGGTTCCAATCTGAAACTACGATGATAGGTGCAGACACCAACTTCTTTTTCAATTCTAACAATGCAACATGACTTGCATCATCAAATTTAAAAAGAACATCTTTCTTCAAGAGGTTTTAAAGTGGTTTGGAAATTTTGAAGAAATCTTTGATGAATTACTGATAGAACCTAGCATGCTCAAGAAAGCTTTGAATTCCTTTAATTGATAATGGTGGAGGGAGCTTCTCGATGGTCTCAATCTTGGCTCTATCAACTTCTAATCCTTTGCTAGAAACTTTGTGTCCAAAGACAATGCTTTTTTGCACCATGAAGTGGCATTTCTTTCAATTCAACACTAAGTCTATTTATTCACATCTTTGAGGACCTTAGCAAGATTAAAAAGACAATTGTCAAAATTATCACCAAAAATAGAAAAGTCATCCATAAAGACCTTAAGGCATTTTCCACCTTATTCGAAAAGATAGCCATAATACATCTCTGGAAGGTAGCAGGGCATTACAATGGCCAAAAGGCATCCTCCGAAAAGCAAAAGTACCATATAAGCATGTGAAAGTTGTTTTTTCTTTATCATCAAGAGCAATTGCAATTTGATAATATCATGAAAAACCATATAAGAAACAATAAATCTCCTTACCAACCAATTTATCTAACCTCTAATCTATAAATGGCAAAGGAAATTGATATTTTTGTTTGGCTTTATTAAACTTCTGATAGTCCATGTACACTCTCTAACCAGTCACTATTCTAGTAAGAATGAGCTCATTGCTGGAATTAGCCACCACAGTCATCCCACCTTTCTTTGACACACACTGGACTAGACTTACTTAGGAACTATTAGAAATTAGATAGATAATACCCGTATCTAACCTCTTAATGATCTCTTTTGTAACCATCTCCTTCATGATAGGAGTAAGTCTCTTTTGATGCTCAATGATGGCTTTATAGTCATATTCCAAAAAAAATCATATGCATGCAAATGGAAGGATTAATTCCCTTAATTTTAGCAATGGTCCATCCTAATGACTTTTTATGCACTCTTTGCACCCGTATAAGCTTCTCTTCCTATACATTAGTAAGAAAAGACAAAACAATAACAAGAAGAGTTGATGATTTACCTTAAAAAGTATACCTCAATTGAGTAAGCAAGGGTTCTAGTTCAAATGTAAAAGGTTTTTCAATAGATGGCTTAGCCAGCGATGTTGAAGTGGAAGAAAAGTAAAAATATTCAAATTGGGCTCTTAAAACTCAAGATGGAGCCTTTAGCATATTCACACACTCAAAGAACTCATCATTATCCTTTTCAGATTCAGCAACCAAAGATGCTTTAAGTGGATCCTTGGGATAGTTTTTAATAAATACTTCATTAGTGACATTATTTGCCACACTTACGACAAAACATATATTAGAATCATTAGGAAATTTCATAGCTCTATAAATGTTGAAAGTTACCTCTTAGTCTGGAGCCCTCAAAGTAAGCTTTCCTTTCTTAACATCAATAAGAGCTCTAGCAGTATGTAAAAATGGTTTCCCAAATATGATTGAAACATCTCAATCTTCTTCCATATCAAAAACAATAAAGTCTATTGGAAAGATAAAGTTATCAACTTAACAAGCGCATCTTCAACAATACCTCTAGGATTTGTGAACGATCGATCAACAAGATGCAGTGTCATAATAGTGGGTTTAATCTCCCTTAAACCCAACTTTCGGTAAATTAACAAAAGCATTAAGTTGATGTTAGCCCCCAAATCATTCAACACCTTAGTAATGAATAAAGCATCAATGGTGCAAAGGATAGTGAAACTACATAGATCCTTAAGTTTTAGTGGAAGTTTGTTCATGAATAATGACACTGCACTCTTCAGTAAGTGCAATAGTCTAATACTCAACTAATCTTCTTTTCTTGGCCAAAATGTCTTTGAGAAACTTAACATAAGTAGGTATTTGCTCTAAAGCTTTCACAACAGGTAAGTCAAAATGGAGCTTCTTAAATACCTCTAAAAACTTCTAAAATTGACTATCAAGCTTTTGTTTCTTAAAATACTAAGGAAATGGGGGTGGTGGTTAGGTTGACTTGGCTTTTTTTTCTTGAACTAGTTTGTTAGACTTCTCAATCACTGTCTCATCTTTAACAAACTTATCTTGATGTTCATTTTGCGTGCTATTATTTCCAACTTTTTTTCCACTTTTAACAATAATAGCCTTAACATGTTCCTTACCTTTCCTTCTATGATTTGTGTCTATATCACTAGGTAAAGTCCCTAGAGGCTATTGTTAATAGTGTTGGCTAGTTAACATACTTGTGTCTCAAGGTTTTTCAATGAAGCTACTTGACTATGAATAATAGAATCAGTCTTGGCCATATATTGCATAAGTAATTCTTCCATTATTGGCTTTTTTTTCCTTGTATATAAACTTTAGCTTGAGGTGAAAAACCAAAGGAAAATTTGGCTTTAGAGTTGAAGTAAATCCCTAATTATTATTCTAAGAAAAATTCGAATGATTCTTCCAACCAAGGTTATAGGTATTGAAATACGGGGTTGTTCTATTACTTATTGAAACTCTTAACAAACTGAGCTAGTTTAGAACTAACCTGATAGTGATCACTAAGATACCCTTATCCACAATAATCACAAGTAACAAATGGGCTTTGAATAAAATGAACCCCTATTAAATCAAACTTCTTAGTCAATGTTGCTACTTGTGTAGTTAATGCATTAATATCTTCTAGCTCATGAACACTAGATACTCTTATAGGCATTGCACTTTTTGATGGCCACTAATCATTATTAGATGCCATTTCTTCTAATAGATTATAAGCTTCATCAATAGACTTTGCCATAAGAGCTCCTCTAACAGTAACATCAATAGTAATTCGAATATGACCAGTCAAACCACTATAAAATGTTTGTACCTAAAGCCACTTAAGTAGACCATGATGAAGGTAACGTTGAAGCAAATCCTTGTATCTTTCCCAAGCCTCTTAAATGACTCGAAATTAAGAGGCATGAATGATGTGATATCATTTCTCCTTTTCACTGTCTCGACCAGAGGAAAGAATTTGGCTAAGAACTTTTGAGCAAGATCATTCCAAGCAAAAATGGAGCCGATGGGAACCAAATCTTTCCCTTATCCCACAATGAGAAAGGCAAAAGTCCTAGTCTAATAGCACCATCGATAACTCCATTATGCTTGAAAGTGTCACAAATCTCCAAGAAAATTGAGATATGAGCATTAGGATCGTTATTCGAGAAAACCACAAATTAGATTGAAGTCTGGATCATTTGGATGATTGCCAACCTTATTTCAAAGTTGTTAGCTTTGATGACCTACCTTCAAATGCTCCAATGAAGACCTTGCATTAATGAAACAGCATAATCTCTCAAAGATCGATTATCTTCCACTGATTGCCCTTAAATTTACTATTTTCCTTACTGTTTATCCATTGGTTCTACGTGAGTTGAAGTTTGTAATTTTCTCGTTAAAGTCTTTGAAAAGTCTTTTCGATTTTTGGATTAAAAGGTACAATCTCTAAACTTTTTACCCTTTGCATATAATGACTAAAAGTGCCTAAACTAAAAAAAACAAAGCTTAAAGTAAGACTAATTTGCCAAGCGTTAATATTAGTAAGAAGTAGGAAAATAATTCCCTGGCAACGACGTTAAAAACTTGTTGATTTTCTCCATGCCAGTGTACATATCGCAACAAGTAATATAGCAGTAAATAGAGTGTCAAATCCCATAGGGAATTGTGCCAACTTGAGCTAAGTATTAAAATTGTAGCAAACTAATTTTATCCAAGTAATTTTAAATTAGAAGATTAAAAGAAAATTTTAACTAATAAACTAAAAATAATAGTGAATGAAAAAGTTTACCAAAAAATCAATTGATTAAAAGCTTAGGATTATGATATCCCTCAACACTTCATTTGAATCCTTTTTCTCTTTCTAAACTTACTTCAACAGGTTGAGTTACTAACCTAGAGTCCCAAATTATTTAATAAATTTTTGTCAAGGCATTCATAAAAAATCTCTCCCAATTAATTTGCTATATGTCTATGTGAATTCAATTAAAGAAAGATTTATTAAGTTTGTGCTCTAATCTTGGTTACATGTATCACATAGGTATATGTCTATCTCATATACAAATCAAATCACCTAATCAACTAAGCGAATTTGAACACATGCTATTCCATTCATAGCCTAATCTAAACTCCCTTTGTCAAGTTATATTTAGACATCTAAGTCAATCTAATTGGTGATCAAACAATTAGAAGCATTAAACACAGAATTGGAATAAACAACTCACTCATTTGAAAATAAGCAAAAGATAGGTTAAAAAAAATCAAACTACATGTTAAGTTCAATCATAATCCTAGAAATTGTAAATTAGTTCATAATATCTACTAAAAACATCATCCAAAGAAAATTAACCATCAATTAAAGTTAAACTAAGTAAGAGAAGAACAAAAATAGAGAGAGAAACTAAAAACTGAAGCTTTTGAATCTTTAATCTTTTTTTTTTTTTGCTTTCTTGCTTTGCTTTTAGCTTCTTTTTCTCTAAGAATGGCTACTCTCTATCTCCCTTTCGAAACCTCTAAAAGAGGCCCTTTAAATTCTCTTTAAAAACCCTAAGTTCAAAATTCATGTGAAAGGAGATATTTGGAAACACGATTTGGCATTGCATCTTTCCCTTTTAGGCACCGCACACACTCTCGAGTTAGGGTATGGTAACTCTAACCTACTAGGGCACTGCAGCCTTGCTTCACCAACGCTTCAATGCCATGCTCTCAAGTTCATGTATAGGAGCTTGGCAACAAGGGTGCTGTGACACTCCACTCTCCAAGGCCACGACCTTTGTTTCATCATGCTACCTCGTGTAGAAAATTACAGCAGTCTAGTATATTCCAATACTATTTTCACCTCTATCTAATCTTAACTGGGCAAAGTGATATACAAAAAAATTGTAGCCTTTCTCTTAGTTTTTCAATGACTCAAAAATTACATCCATTGGACTTCTGTAGAGAGAGTTATTCTCAAAATACTACAGTATGTATAAATGAAGCTATAACCATACTTACACAGATTATCGACAAATAAGATCTTTTCATCAAATTTCCTAGAAAAGTAATAAAAGAAATCAGTAATAACTAAACTTAAAGTTATTTAAAGCAATATAACATCAAATTAAACTAAAATAACTTAAACTAAACTACTTAACATGCATTGAACTTAATTAAGAAAAACAACTAAAATACTAAATTCTGAACTTAAAATTTTAAAGACTTAGCTACTTAAACTCTTCAAATGTGACAAAATAGCTCTCTATAATAAAGTTATCAATATCCTTACTTAGTGATAGGTTAGTTGCCATGGAACTGAATAAACATAATTGCCAATAACTATTAAACATGATGGCCACTACATCTATGAAATAGAAAATAAGAGAATATAAAATGGAAGTAATGATGCATTAGTAAAACCGAATGTGCAGTTGGAGCCAGTCTTGGACATGTTGCAGCAAACATGTATATTCCTTTTGAAATATAGATTGGCACCAGCCAACGTCTTCTTTATCTTTATTCTTTCTAGTTTACTCTCATAATAAAAGGTTTTTCAACTAAAAGGATGAAAAGAAGTTGGAGAAAAGGGCTTTTATTACGATTTTATTGTAGCATAAAAATGATGTCATTTATGGAGTTGGAGAGGAGCATTAAACAGCGGCGTTTTGAGAGTTAGGGACAAGAGAAAATGAAGAGAGGTGAGACATGCCGTATTAGAAGACCCACTAGTAGACCGGTCTGACTAGTTCAAAGAGACGAGCCCAATTCAAGAGAGTCCTTTGAGCTATAATTTTGGATTTTTTTATTTATTTTACAAAGTGTATTTGTTATGTTTGGTATTTTATTGGTTATTTAGTTGATAAATTATTAAATAAAAATAAAATTTTGATTAGCAATAATATATGGTTAGTTAACTAATTCCCTATGATGGAATTTTATGATGTGGTTTTATGTTTCAAATGAATATTCCTAAGGTGAGGAATAATTTAGGGCTCTGCCAAAGTGTTGGAAGAGTCTCCTAAAAACTTATTTCAATATTAAATTAATTTAAATAATAATTAATATTAAAATGTTATCATGGTTGAATAAAATGTATTCACAAAGAATAGTAAAAATAGGATTAAAAATATTTTTCAAAGTATTAATAAAGCAATAAAGAGAGGAAAAAAGTAAAAAGAAATAAAAAAATTTGTTGCACCATCATTTTATGCCGCATCACATACATTTAAAGCAAGTAAATGAACATCTCCCACAATGATACTTTTCAAGAAAATTTGTAGAGACAAATTTCTTGAAAATTCTCTAAGTGAGAAAATATTTTTAAATTTAACTAAAGTATTGGAAAAATATTTCTAATGAAGGTTCTCATTTGTTATTTAGTAAATTTGAAATTGTCATGTTTGTATCATGTACATTAAAAGTATTAAATAGGTTAAGGAATGAAAACCCTTGATTATTAAAATTTTCAAAGAAATTGTACCAAAAAATATCTTGAAAATTCTCTAGATGGGAAATATTTTTAAATTTCCACATAAGTATTGAGAGATGATAAAAAAATGGAATAAAGAGATTATCAAAAATAGAATTGAGAAGATTTGGATATTAATAAACAAATGATAAAAAATTGACAAAATAAAAAATGGAAATTTTTAAAAAAAAAGAGAAAGAAAATTTTTACAAAGAATAAAGACATGAAAAATAATAAATAATTAAAAATGAATAAAAGGTTCAATATTAGGCTCCTTTCATAAAATACCGAACAAGTCTGATGTCCAAGTCTCTTCATAAAATTAGGTGTGTTTTCTTGAATACTCTTAAAGTGAGGAGGATCTTTGGAAAGATCTAGAAAAGATCTATATAAAATATTTAACAATGGATAAAAAAATAAAATTTGAAAGAAAAAGGAACAATACATATTAATTAGGGGAAATAAAAAAAATATATTAAAGATTATTCATTAAGGAGAAAGAAGATAATATATGATTAATTGATACTATTCTTTGAATGAGAGTCACAAAGGTAGTAATACCTTTCTCGTGTGTAATTGAATTCTAGAATCCTGATTTTGTTTTGTAGATGGAAATTTATTATTCTTAATGAATATAAGTTAAGCCAAGGACTTCATTCTAAAGGACAGATTCAATTAAGAGGTCAATCACATTTAAAAAAAAAAAAATCCTGACAACTTCTCTTTACATTGAGCTATCTAACTTCAAGATTAGTACATTGAGACATGCTGTAGAAAAGTTTTCATTTGCATTGATAAAATTGTGAAGTCACTCAATTTGCATTAAGAGTACTAATTACGTTAAAAAATGAAAACCCTGAATAATGGGATTTTTCGAGAAAATTGTAGAGACAATATTCTAGAAATCCTCTAGGTGAGGAAATATTTCTAAATTTCACCAAAGTGTTGGAAGAATTTGGAAAAGTTTCCCATAGGAAGAATTTCATTTATTTAATGAAATTGATGAAATTTTTTTTAGAAAAAAATTAAAAGTATATAGATGCAATAGTAATAATAATAATTCTTATTATTTAATAATTCTATGATATTTACCAGATTTGCACATATTCTAGATATTTAATAAAATTCACATTTTTACTGAGTAAAAAAATAATAATAAAATAAAAATAATAAAGGTTAAAATCAGAGTTTTCATAAACACTCGACAATGGAGCCTTTTCAAGAAAAAAAATCTTGCTTTCTTCAATATTGTTGAGGTGAGAAAAATTTTCCTAGGTCCCAATAGAATGTTGGAAGACAGGAAAAATCCCCAATATTTAATAAAGGTAAAAAAAATTAAAGAAACAGACAAAATAAATAAATAGTAATTAAGGGAAATATAAGTAAATATGAAACTAAAATTTATTGTTAACACTAAAATAAGAAAAACATGATTAATTGATATTGCTCTTTAAATGAGTATTGTGGAGGTGTTAATAACTTACTTGTGCATAACTGTGCTTCAAAATCCTAATTCTGTATCTCAAATTGGTGCCTCTCATTTTTAACGAATTTAAGTCAATTTTAGAATTTTTTTTTAAACGATAGATTCAATTAAATAACCAATCACACATAAACAAAAAAATTGATGACAACTTTTTTTTAAGTTAAAGTAGTTGGATTCTCGGACTCACACATTGCAACAATACAAACATCATACTTACTAGTAAGGGTAAATAATTAGTATGTTGATTTTTTGAGCTGATAACAACATGATATAAAGGGAGAGCTAATATGTTTCCCTTCTCCAATTATCCAAAAGAAAAAGAGATCTATAATATTAACCTTCAATGCTTTGTTTTCCTTTCCTCTGTCTATCCGAGGGGCGATGATAATGAGCCTGTTTCCTTTGGTTGTTTTACTTCCAATATGATACGGATGAATATTCGTGACAAACAAAACCATGAGAAGAAATGGCCTGTATCCCATATTATTTTTAAATAGGAGAAAGCATTAAGACAGCTTATTTTTATCCAAATTATCTTTGAGCTAAATTTGAATGATGATTTTTTTGTTAGTTGCATAAAGATTTTGAATTATACAACAGGAGGTAGTCCCCTTTTATCTTTTAATATTCGGACTTGAAAGACCTCCAAAACGAACTTTTAAGTTTCTAACCTCCATGTCCGATTTTCTTGAAGACATCTTTATTCAAACTTAAAAGACATATATATATATATATATATATATATATATCTAGAAGTAATGAAAGGCACAAAATAAAAGAATAATTGCTATTACAAATATATGTGATCATCTACGAATTATTCCAAGCAATGTTCAACAGAAAACATGAATGAAAAAAGAAGTGAAGAAAGAAACGATTCAATATATAGCTTTATTGGAGAGGCTGTAGAAGTGTGGGCAGAAGTTCATCTAATTTGGTGGTGTTGGTGGACAGTGGCCACGAGGCGTGTATCTTTCTGGATCACAACCCGGTGGTGTTATAGGGGAATGGTCTTGAGGAGTCACACGAGCTGCAGCAGCTTGAGAAGCCAAAAATAAGAGCAAAGCAATTGCAAACACTTTGACAGCGGTGTGGATTATTGCCTTCGTGCAAAGGTAGGCCATTGGTTTTGATATGAGAAAGGAGGAAGGGAAAGGAAGGAAAGGAAAGATGATATTGTATTTTGCTACAAACACTAAATCGACAAGGTTGAGTGGTAGAAAACAAAGGAGGAGCAGGGTTTTAAATAGAGAACCGATCGTGAAAATGGTGATGACAAAGTTACCATCCAACTTGGAATGGAAAGTCATCAGTTTGAGACTACGTATCTTGACTTGAAAATTATGGAAATGACAAAGAAAATCACCGTAGCTAAAAAGTTTTATGAATTGAATCAGTATATAAACTTTTATGTGGTTTGACGATTAAATTTAGGGCTTAAACCCGCAGTATTCAAAGAGAAATTTTAGAAGGAGGAAGAAGCGTATGGAATGACGAAATCAAGAATTCATGTTTTAGGGGAAAAAACTAAAAATTTAATACTTGAAGGGCAAAATTATAAAATTTTTTAAAAAATAACAAAATTTTAAAATTTTAAAACAAAACAAGAAAAAATTAAAAAATTTTTAAACTTGGGGGGAGGGGGCCCTACTAGCCCTCTCCTCCCTCCGCCTGCGCGTATGCAGTGGCGCAGGGCTGGATGCCTGGATTCTTGACTGCATCCCATATACGGTAAAACTTTCCTAGCTAAGACTCAACGGATTTCGATAGTCAAAATGAAAAACTGAAGTTTCATTGACCCAAATCGGACGGCTCTATACTCCCACGAAAGGAGGAAAGGAACTATGTTTGGCCAACTTTGTCTTTCTTAATGGTCAAGGTGAATACGCTTTGTTTCACACTTCAAACCCTGGGAACAATTAAAAGTTCTATGTCTAAGTATAGATGTATTAATTCCATCTCAAAGTTAGATTTAATTAATTATTAGAGTTGATTAGGTCATATTTTCCTTTATTTTGATAACAGAACTTTTATGTCTTGTAATGAACCTAATAATCTATAAAAGAACTTTAATTAAATATAGATTCTATACATATGCCCTTGCTCTCTAAATTAAAGGGCGTGTTGGCATGCTCAGTTCAGTTACTTCCCAGTAATTTTGATGAAATCACCAGGAAACAAAAGTTGTGCTTTTCTCAAGTTGCCCCTAAATTAACCGTAATGAAATTGTTTTTTTTTTAATGGCGGCCGTAATGAATTATTACCAATAAAAGGACTAGTGATGAAATAAATTTATTTTGGTCTATATTTCATTTATATTTATTTAGTAGATTTTGTAACATCTACACTAACGGTGAAAGAGAAAAAGGAAGCGAGGAAAAATAGGTGAAAGAAAAAAAGATGATAGTTAACAATAAGCTTAGGTAGGTTTTTCCAATTACATGTGAGAAATAAAACTTAAAAAAATCTGAATTTTTGTTTATAGAGTAAGAAAAAATGACATTTTGTTGTAAAAGAAATAATAGAAATAGTAAAAAAAAAAGAGAGATATTGAGAGAATGTTCTTTATATATTACTGAAGTAATGTTTGGAATGAAAAAATTATAATACAAATGAGGGTGTGGTGACTTCCTATTTATAGCTGAAGCGCCTTATAGATCAATGGCTATGATAATCTCCTACTAAGATACATCTTCAAATTATATTATCTTCTTGATAAATCTTACATTATCACCTAAATAATATCCACACGTAGGTAAATTTTGAAATATCTAGAATGTGGATAATACATTTATCATTTGCTAAATTTACTCTAATATGAATTGGTCTAATGTGGTGTGTGCTAGGAACGGCATGATCAGATCATCAATGTAGCAGAATAAAAAAAAATTGAAATAAAATAAAAACCATACCTTCTACCTTTGGATCACCTTGATTGTTTAATGCAAAGTTAAGCACAACGGTTTGTTAAAATTCTACTACGCAAGTATAGGTATCGAATAGACAGTATATTATATCCAGCCATTTTTCAATTTCATTTTCTCTATTTTGATGCAGAACTAGTTAAAGTGATTATCAAGAAAGTTATAGCTCTATCTCTTAACTTTCCAATGGTCCAAGAATAGCATCATTTGGAGTTGTGTAGCATGAGTTATGGCCAAAAAAACTAAAGTATATGTAAACAGACTTCTGAGTCTATCAACACCGTACTTTCTAAAATTAAGCCCAATTCTTTTAGTTCCTATGAAAAATATAAAAACTAATAAATAATAACCAAATTAAAAAAATAACATAAAATTAAAATAATTCACTTAAAAATAAACTGATTATAAAAATAACTAAAAATAAGTAAATTATAATTAAAAATTGAGGACTTAGCTAATATTTCATAACAAAATTGGACTAAAATAATTCTATAAAATAGAATTATCACACCTTTAAGATTAAGATTTTGCTAGTCCTTGAGCAAAAGAAAATCACAAGAAGAAAACTCAACATAAAAATTCTTGAACAAGAGATAGAAGTACCAAATCATGATTTCTCAATTTTTCCTCAAAAATTAACTCAAATTCCAACTTAAAGTAACATATAGCTAATCCTTAAATTCATGCATCAATTCAAGTGAAAACTTATTTTTTGAATGGACTTCCCGTGTGTGTGTGTGAATGCTCTATTACAAAGAATATCATGCAATTTGGATTAGTTTATGCCAAATCTAAGCATAAATTAGTACTAGGATCCCATAAGTTTGTTTTTCATCTCTCTTTCCACTAATGCAGATTAACAGTTATTCAAGAATCAATAGGTTTTTATCAAGCTTGTAATGTAATGCTAGGGTTAAGGTATGATAAAGGATGTATTTAGGCTCAAATTCACCCTAAGCACTTAATCAACCTAGGACATATAAAGAGCTCAATTTTTTTTATACCACTTCCCAAACTTGAAGTAAACTTTCCTTTGTACCACACATTTTATTTCTTTTTTTTTTCAACCCCAAAACTTATTTTTGACAATTATAAACAAGGGGTAATTTTGCTAACAACCATCGCCTTTTTTTTTCACCTTTCTCTCCCAGTTTATCTTTAAGCTCAAACCATTCTCTAGAAAAATTATTATACTTAGAGGGTGAAAGGTTCAAATTGCTGGATTTAAATAGACAGGTCAAGGCTAACACAATTGTGTAATTACAAAGAAAAGGTAAATTAGGCTCAAAAAGGGTGACTAAGGATAAATATAAAAAGGTAAACTCAAAACGGCTCAAACGATCCAAAGATGGCCTAAATCACTTCCTATCTTAAGTGTTATCTAAGATTTCACCTTAAGAGAGAATCAAATAAATTCTAGAATTCTTGACTTCACTATACTTTTTCATCAACATAAACTTTCTCTAAATCACATAAAAATTCTAAGTAAAGGAGTATAGTGCTCAAATTATTGGAAGTCACATTCTAAAATAAAGCTAACACATGAATATCACATAAAATTAAATCATAACTATATGCTTCCTAAAAGCTAAGAATCAAAAGATAATTAAAATATCATCCTAGGATTGGGACAATCATGAGTGAGGTGTAACTATCTCAATTTTTTTTTGTTGAAACACAAATAACACATGCAAAACATAAATAAACATGCAAGATATATCTTAAAATAAAGCTAATTAAACATAATGACAAAAAAAAAAGCTAACAAAATTCTAAACCACTTCCCCAAACTTGGAACAAACATTGTCCTCAATGTGATAAAGGAAAATAAAAAAAAAAAAGACAAGAAAACTCCCTTAACTCCTAAGCTAAAATGTACAAGTCTTCCGCATCATCACCACCAAAATATTCCTCACACTTAGAATCCGTAGGCAACGAAGGAAAAGTAGTCATATCCATCCTAATGTGTTTGATATAGGCTCTCATGATTTGTTCAATTGCCCGATTTTGCCTTTCATGTCAGTTTAATCTACAATTAATGCACTCTATCCATTGGGCAGCACTACGTGTGGGAGCCACTTGGGAAGGTGGGGGTATAGCTTGCGAAGAACTACTAGCAACCAGTGCAAATTCTTCTAATCGCTTAAGAATGCCCATGGTGATGGGAATTTTTTGTTGTTGCAGCTTCTCTTTATCTCTTCATTGTATACCAGCTCTCGCACATAATGCAATGATCAAGGAAGGAAAACCGATACCATCTCGTTTAGTGCAGCCCATATGCAAGATGGCATGAGAGATAACCTTACCAACGTCAATGGATTTATGTGACAATGGCATAAATAAGCATTGTGCGATCCCTCTTGACATCACTGGTATGAGTGGAAGGGAGTAACCGTGCTACTACAAAGTATAACCAAACTTTCAACTCCTTTTTCATGGCACTTTGTTTGAATGAAACTGGCTCACCATGCGATGTCTTCCATTGGGCTTCTGTAACACAAAGCGTCGATATTATCTCATGGCAATCTTGATGACTGCCCAAGTACTGCCTATATCCATCATTCTCAATATTGGGGGTTCCAAACAAAGAGTTGATAGCTTGGCTGTGAAAAGGGACTTGTTTACCGCAAACAAATGCCGCCCCATCAACATGCTCAACTGCATTTGCATAAAACTCCTAGACTACAGGCACCACTACAGCTTCAGGTTGGTCACTAAATAACTGCCAATGTCTGTCTTGAAGCATGTTAGGAATCTCATTGTAAGGCAAGATGGGGATATCTATCCCTCGTTCAGGAATTGGCACTTTGTTGATCAATGACGTATGATACAAAAAGACCAAATGTTCTTATTGAATCTTATTTCTATCAAACAAAGAAAATTATTTTTCTTTTATTTTTTTTATGAATCGTCTAAAAAGTGGCTGAAGGCTTAAAGTTTTAATTGAATAACTTAACAAATTTATACTACCAAACTAAGATGTAACCTTAGCTACAAATATTTTCTTTTTTATTGAATTAAGTCCTTGTGAACTTAATTAATTTTTTCACTTTATTTTAGTCTATTTCAATCAAGTCTAACTTAATTTATTATCCTTATTTAATCTTTATCATGTCACTTAATGTGTGTGACCCATTAGGCTTCTAACATGTTGGTAATAAATATAAATCATAATCAAATATCAATTTAATAATTGATTTATATTTATAGATCATAAGCAACATCTAGCAATACATTATGACCACTCAAATGTTAAAGAGTCAATTAAATAATTTGACAACGCCCTTCATTGATAAGCCTCTTAATGAAATACAATTCTTTCATCAAATATTCAGGATATATCATAAAGTATAGCTTAATGTCTACTTATGACATTTCATATTAGTTTTCATAATTCATGACTTATGAATTTAAGAAATTAACGTTCTTTAAATTCATCATGCTTTGGCCAAAGATTAAGGGTAATGAGTCCTCTCATATCACTTGGGATGATAAATCCTCTCTTGACCATTTATCCATCTTTGTACGCTTCATTGCCTATTTAAAAACTCCTTGTTTAAGCATCTGATCGCTTCTAGACCTATACATGTGAAATCAAAGTATGTCATTCTCCATACAAAATAATCTAATGTTTCAAGTATGAGGATTAATTGTACAACTATCATATGAGAACATATTCTATAGACACTTGAGTGAAACACCAAATGGAGTTCTCACAATAGGTTATGTTCAGTGAACTTGTTTTTTAACAAACACCCATATGTTATCCTCAAGTATCCCATATACTTCAATCAATGAGATCAATTGCTTACTTCCTAAGGAAGGAAGTTTAATATGTACCAAACTTTGAGAATTGTCAATGCTCTATCTTAACAATACATGACCAAGAACTATTTTAGAAATATGACTTTAATGCATAAAGATCTCATAATTGTAATAACTTTACAATTCTCTTACAAAGTTTTAATATTTCATGGGCTTCATCCAATTAGTATTTAATAACTTTTTATTGTTGTACTAATATGAAGAAAAATCGCTATTACATATAGTTATGTAATTAAGTATGCATTAAGTGATAATATATATTTTTTAGCCAGTCCAATTGGTTCAAATACATGTAACAAGAAATATTTCCTTGTTTGGTGAAGCTTTATGGTATATGCATGTGCGGTGGCTGGTGGAAGCATTCCAGCTGAGGTGCTCCTGCATCAAACAGCAAACCAATTCCTGTAAGATTCATGGGGATTTTGTAACGTATACCACTTTCATGAGGTTGATCAACATGGGTCGGCGCCACGACTTATCTATTTAAATTCATCCCATATATTTTCTTGGAAGGACTGTTAAACGCTGACTTCCTGCGACAGGCCGAGATGTTCAAAGTCGGACATCTTTCTTTTCTCTTCCTTTACTTGATTTGGACATTGCAGCAAAGGTACAAATTTTTCAACACTAGAAATGAAATGGAATTTATATTCAAGCCAAAGTCGGACATTTGTTTGCTCAGGTAGAAATGGAATTAAAATTCCATTCCTCACGGGTTCAGTGCTGGTCAGTGGTTTCTGGAGTAGTAGTAATAATTACGCCAAGAACACATGCAGTCACAATTATCGACAAGGTCAAACCACGAGCTGTTTCGATTTGCCCTCTGTTTACGTGGTTTGGAGTCTGGACTCTCTGGTTAATTCTTTCTGTTTTGTCTTGTATCAACTTTGCTTTCAGACTTTTCTATTTTGGCCCAATTTCTCACCTTATTTTGCTTCTAAAGCAAGGAAGAGCTTATATAAAAGTTTTTAGGTGAAGTTTGTGAGATTTTTAATAATAATCAAATTAAAATTTACTAATATATTTCAATGACAAATTGATATATGATAAAAAAATTATTTACAATATTGTGTACATTCAAAATTTGATAATTACTTGCTGAATGTGGAAAATTCTGTTATAATTTTTTAAATGATATCAAAACTTACATTGGATTTATGTAATAAGACCTCTCAATTTTTCAATTTAAATTTTTATTTAATCACTTTAATATATATAAAAAAACTCCACAGACTTGATATAAGAAACCAACCTTAAATCTTCCTGTTTAAAACAAGTTTTTTGCTGTTGTGCCCTCTCGTAACTTTCTCTATTTACTGCTGTTAGTTCCATTCTCTGCCTGACAAAGAGAAAATGAAAAAAGAATGAAAGGATAATAGCATATCACATGTGCAATATATATATTAGTAAATACTCAGACAATTTCTTTTCGTCTTTGATTAGTTCTGATGCGTTTTACTACAATCTTACATTTTGGGATAAAACTGTCATTGCCGTTCGCAACTGTATGGTCATGTTATTAAAGTGAAACAGAGGCAATAAGGTTATGACTGAAGAAAATTGTCTTATGCATTTAATATATTAATGGTATCTGGCCATCGATCATAAAAGTCTTAGTTTCTTGATTCCAGTAGTACTCTTCTATATGCTTTGCTCGATTTGCTCTTTATGTGGCCACCGTCACTTAATTAGGCATGACTTTCACTTGTAAGATGGCATGACGATTAAAGTATCTTAGTATTTCTCTTTTTTTGGATATGGGTTTAAACAAAACAAATATATTATATGACTAGATAGATTCCTTCCACAGAGACTTGATGTGATTGAAGATCACGCATTGTCGACAACTGTTGATTAATGGCTGCCGCTGCACTCATTCAACTCCCAGCACTTTATAGTTAATAAACTTTGGGAGGGTCTAAGTTATTGGGCCAAAAAATTATTTTGTAGTGTGTGCTAAAGTTTAATTAGTCAAAGAATACAATCTATTTATTATAGCAAAAGTATATCTCCACTCGGATAGCGTGTCCAATTTGGCTTTACAAAGGTGGATGACTTTCTTCATTTCTCCCGTAGAATGAAGAAAGCAAGCGTCCAATTTGGCTTTTTGGTTTTTGTTGCTTGTCATGATATTGCTTTATCATCCTTTCGTACACTAAAATATCAGGTGTTTTGAATTTAAATATTGGAGACAGTAAAGAAAGGAACTGAAAAGAAACTGTATATCCCCTATTATAACTATACGATGATCCAAATGGATGGAAAAGGCAAAGAGTTATAACTGAAAGATGTGGATGCGCATTTCCAATCAAGTCTTTGTCAATAAGTGTTTGCATAATTCTTTGCTTAAAGATTAGTGTTAAAGCAATGATCACTACTGATTAACTGAAAGCTAGCAGAAGATGTCATATGCCTTTCTTTATCTTTTAATCATCAGCTCCTTGAAATTAACGATTAAGTGATGGATAACTACAAATTTATATGATTTATATTAGAGAATTTCTTAACGCTAAATTAGTTTTATACTTTTATTTATATTTAAATTTGTATCCATAATATATTAAAATTTGAATATTGAAAAAAAATTTATTGAAGAAACCGATGTTTTTACTTATTATATTTTTAAATTATCATTTACCATTTGTCATACTTTTTAATTATTATATAAATCATATTTACAATTGTACATAATAGTAACAAATAAAAATCCAAATTCTTTCTGTTGGTTTTTTGTTAGAAAATTGCTTCCTGTTACTCTCCTTGATTGTTTCAAATTCTGTTACCGCTAGTCTGTTTATAGGCTATCGTTTCTTTTGCATTTGCACCGATGCTGGTAATTCTATAGCATGCGTAGTGCTGATTGTTACCCCCTGAGTAAATTTTGTAAATCTTTGCAGTAATGAAATCTAGAACAGTCTTTAAAAAAAAAAAAAGAGGTGGATGCAATTAATTGGTAATTGGTAATTGTAAAACAGAGATGAGTGGGGTACAATTAATTGGTATTAAAATCCTTTAGTTGTATTTTAGAATGGGGGTTATTATTAGATATTCAATATCTTTAAATTGGATTTTTTTTCGTGTTTTGGAGTTAATTTTTAGATTTATTTTTTCATATAATTCATAAAATTTAAAGTTATTTTGATTTTGATATCAAGTAATAAAATTACGTACTTTTCAAAAATAAAAAAAAGGGGATGTAGTTGCTGAATAAGATAAAGCATATTCTTTTAGGTGAGTCCTAAAACATTTGATTTGATTAAAATAAAAGTTTTTTTTTAAATAGTGAAATTAATTTCTATACAGTGAAATTTATCAGGAATGTATTGATAAGGCATCATGTTCCGTCTATATTTTTAATGAATTGCTTGCCGTTTTGGTTTATGTTATGATTGGCTTTAATTTTATATTTGTAAGTTGTCAACAAGGGCTGGAAAATTGATTAATGCTTGTGCTCTTTTGCCGTTGTAAGTTAGTCTTGCAGAGCCTGGGATTGTGGGTTTGTAGGTGGTGTTGATGATCTTCTTGAGATTTTGGTTTTGTTCTGCTCAGGAATTAGGAAAAGGGTAGAGAGCTTGCTTTGTATTTTAAAGTCCAGTTCAAACTGGAAACTGCTGAAGACAATTTGTGAGTGCTAGTTTCCCAGTGAAATTGTACAGCTTCACCAATTCACAGGCAAGTTGCTTTATGGCATTAGAAATCTTCAGTAAATAGCTTAGAGACATTGAATAACATAGAGGCTTAGTGTTAACAAAACTACTTCAAAAAAAATAATGAATTCAGGAAAACTTGTTGTGACGTTAAAAGTTAATGGTGAAAGCTATTTGTTAGGATTTTTGTTTAAAATTAAATGAAAATCCAAAAATTCAGATACATGGCTTGTAAGTAATAACGAATATTAATCTTTTGAAAAAGAAGGGAAAGACTGAAGTTTCTGAAATTGATTGAACCAGTAGCATTGGGAGTCCTTGCAGATGTGATTTTTTTTTAACAGGTGCTGCAAGGCTCGAGGAAAGAGAGACTGTATAAATTCATTGTTGACACGTGGAAGATGACCAAATCATAACTAAGGCTAATTAATTCCGCTGGAGTATTGAATAATAAAAGATTACCAATAACAACAGTATTGTTCCTGGAACCTTCCTAAAATGGGAACCAAGCAGCTAGTGCTGTGATTATAAAATGTATATTATTGAGAAAAACGGAAGTGAAACTCCCCTTTATTGCACCAATTGTGTCTGCCGGCTGTAAGGCTTTTACTCATATTTTTAATGTTCAACAATTTAATTCCAATCACTTGGGTGGGTCAGAAACAAAGAATGTTGAGTGACTTGCTATGATGAGATCTGCTTGAGAATCTTTGATTAAACTAATGTCAAATTATCTTCCTCAAGTTTATTTATCGTTTCATATAGAAGGCAAATCTGATTCACTTCAACAAAGCCGGCCGAATTTTGTATACTAAAATGACTTTCATCGCTCTGAAGATTGCAAGAGGACCACTCCCTGTAACTGGAAAGTGCTCTGTGCTTTAAGAAAAAAAATCTGGGAAAAGCAAAATTAAAGTTGAAAAAGAGGCTTATAATTTAGGATCAATGGTGACTTTTAGCATTATCAGGTTCCATGATGACTGATGGGCAAGTCAAGCATGCGAAGTGTAATTTTCTACGATCAACATGTTGTTTATGGCAAATCTGCACTACAATTTGCAAATGCTTTCAAGCGCTGGTAATAGGCTTATTGCAGGCCTACAAATTAAATTAAAGAGGCCATGCCTTAATGCTTGCTTTCCAACTTTCGCGGGCAATATATATACATTAACAATGTGAAAGAAAAAGATGCACAAACTTGTTTTAGGAGTAAGAAGTCCCAAACCCGTGCCTGCCCAGCATTAATGCCCACACTAGCAATGTGCCAACGTACTGGCTTTTTGACTACAATATAGATCAAGCCTTATCAGCATATAGAAAATTAACAGACCATAAATTTAATTTCAGTTACGGGTAACAAATACTTCATGTTTCACAGGGTACACGGAAGGTACTGTTGCTTTCAGTTAAAGACAACACTTATGTTTGGTAGGAAAGAAGGAAAATATATATATATAAGAAATTGGGTAAAGGGTACTTGAAAAAAGAGATAATAAAATGAAAGAATTTTATTTTATTTTTTTGTTATTGTGTTTGATATGAAAGATGAAAAATAGAAGGAAAAAAAAAAGTTAGGGGTAACATTATAAATAAAATGATTAATTGAAGTAAAACGAGTATTTTCATCTTACTCTTGAAAGATTTAGATTTGAAAGGAAGGAAAGAATATAAATCCATCCATTTTCCTTCCTTTCCTCCTACAAAACAAAGGAAAGGAAGGAAGGAGTCCACCTCCTTTTCTGCCTTCCTTCCTTTTTCCCTCTTTCCAAACATAGATAAGTTTCCTTAAATAAAATTTGCAAAGCTCTTATATCTTATTTGAACAAAACCAAAAAAAAAAAATCTTATTCTAATAAATTTTTATTAAAAATTATGATAAAATTTCCACTGTTCAATAAATATTTATCAAAACTTTTTTATGTATAAATATTATTATTAATAAATTATTTATATATCATCAATCTTCTCTCAAATCTATAATTGGTCTTTCAAATTTAAAACTCAAATTTTAATTTTTATTCATTCATCTTAATATTAAATTTCACAAATTTGATTTAATGAATTTTAGCTAAATCATTCTGTCTGTTCGCTTTTCTCATTAATACTTGTAATTTCAGCAAGCAAGTGACCATTAGTTGAATGCTATTAGGTTTAAAGGTTGTTTATACTTTCCTTGAATTGATAGGCATGTAAAAGACTAAAAGTACAACTTTGTAATAAATTGAAAATTGAGTTGGAAAAAGAATGAGGTAGCCCCACCCACAGAGTTGGTGCTGTTAAATAAAACGCCATGGGGGTGAGGACCTTGACTTCCATGTAGTCCCTCCTTTTTATGAAAAGATTGAGAGCCAACCGCTAAGAGGTTGGTATTTCTAAGGTTTACAACATTATAATCATTTTAGAGAATGGGTACGTAGAATCAATCATTCCACCTTTGCGCCATCCACTTCAAGACAATTTAATAAACAACCAATTATAACAAGCCTCCAAATGCATTATATATGCAAAGAGAGTTGAAAGAGAGAGGGGGATTAAATAATATGCAAGCAATGTATATATACAATGCTAAAGATCCATAATGCAACGTATATGAACTTCTATTGCGATATCATTTCTTAACAATTCCTACTCCTACCAATAGTTGTTTGTGGAATAAATAGCGGTGAGCCCAAAAATCCCTGGATTAGCAAAGTGCTAACAAACTCGCTATCAAGCCTCATCAAGTAAAATTAGCTGCCCATAGGTTAAATTTAAATTTGATGAGTTACCAAATTGTTTTAATTTAGAAAAGAAGAAAGGAAATTAGATGTTGGCTACAAGAGTTATATATCAATTGAAAGTAATTATTTTCTGGTCAGGTTAATTCATCAACCTTCTTGTCAATTGAAGCTATATATCAATTGAAAGTAGATATTTTCATATGAATATATCAGAATTGACTGAGAAAAAAAATTCATCAAACTTCTCATTAAACAGGCGCAAAGGTGTTCTTTTTTTTTTTTTGTTCAATTTGCTTCTTCGGCAGTATGGCATAGCCATTCACATATATTGTCTAGCAATACATGCATGAATGAAAGATTGGAAACCAAAAACTGTTTCACAATAGGATTTATAGGAAGAAGCTAATTTAACAATGAAAGTTGGCCATATATAATTGGATGGATATATCGATCTTATAAATCATAAAGGAAGAGGGTGCACATCTTTTTTCTTTTCTCAGCCAAGAAAATGGTAAATAATTACTTTCAATTGATACACAGCTTCTTGTTGCAGATTCATTATAAGATTCATTAGTGCCATCTCATCAAGTCTTATTGTAGATCGATTCATAGCTTGTAGATGAGTGAAGGAACTGATTATATCATGGGAATAATCACTATATATGCTAATAGTGGAAACAAAATGGACATCCACAAGAACTAGGTAAGTGAAAAAAAAGGACGATTGAAAACTCACGACAACTCCATATATCCTTGTAAACCAACTACCCAAATCCTTGGGTTTTATTGTTGGAATTCCAAGGCATCCTAAATTCTTAGACCAAAAGAGTACTTAAAAGATAAAAACTTAATTACGCCGCAAAAGTAATTCTTAATATAATAATGCACACATCAACTAGTTAACCTCAATCCATGACAGTTTCAGGGTTTTCAAATGATTGCCATCAACTTCCCCGATACAGAAACGGAAAGGAGTTGATCATCATGAATATTATATAGCATCCGTTTCCTTTGCTCAAAAACATCCTAGATCAACCTAAAAGAGAGATAGGTCATAGCGGTCACTCTGCAGAGCTTTTGATGGAGCACAAAAGAAGATCCATATATGGTGAATTGGATATGTATATACTTTCTATGTTTAGGGGAAAAAGGTTCTCATGTATAGCTGAAGCTCTGATCATTACTTAAAACTTTCAGAAACACAATTACAATAGTTATTTAAATATGAAAACTGAACTCCAATACATGGATATATATATATATATATATATATATATATAAAATAAGAAAACTGAAACACAATCATAGATGAGTTACATCTCAATCTTTTTTTTTTTTGGTACTATAATTAGTACTATTTATAATCACGTTGAGGAAATTAACAACATATAGGACAGTTGTGACTGGGTGAAACCAATACCATTTATATATGGTAGAGACAGAAGTTGCAACCAAACGTAAGTTCCATTTTCATGACTAATGGATCTCGCAGTGTCCATCACCACGATAACTTCCGTTACCGCCTATGTAAGTGCACGAAGAGGGACCGGAGGGTGTGACAGGACCTTTTGCCGTTGGAATTAACTCCTTTCCAGTACTAGCTCTTTCATTCTCCGGTTTCACGGGCCTAAGAGCAGAAACTTGTTTGTCGGTAAGAACCATCGACAAGATAAAGAACACCATTATTCCACTCCAATACAAATTTCTTTGAAAATTTTTCATTGTTTGAGGAGAAGAAGAGGTTTGTTGTTTGGAAGTAATGGGGATTTGAGTTGCTTTTGGTTTCACCTGCTCTTAACCCTAAATTGAAAAGCTCTAAGCAAAGCAACTGCATGCACTTAACCTTGATAGCCCTTTCAAGGGCTCTGCCTTATTTATAGACCCAATATGAGAGCAACATTTTATTTTTTTGGGAGGTGGGGTTGGGGGGGAACGTGGACATGGAGCTACCAACTTCAAGAGAAAATTACTAATAATCAACTAAAAGCTTCTCTTGGAAAAAATTATTATAAGAAAGAACTAGCCACATCTTTTCTCGATGCAATAATTGAAAGGCAATAAAAAAAAACAGGTGAAATGTTTGTACGGACGTGATAAAAATTGGACTTATCCGATGGACTATGTTTATCTCCATTCAACCGTAAAGAGATCTCGTCCTATTCACCCATAACGTATATATACTTTAACAGTCAATCAAAACGACAACAAACAGTGAGAGATGATATACTTATTGAACTATGATGATTGCTATAGCCAAAGCTGGTGCGTTCTGCTTTTCAGGTAAGAATTTGCTGAAACAACCAGCTCTCTGTTGAATCTTAAACAAACAGTACTCGATGATCAATCATAGAATTAACGTACATGCATGGTAGATGTTGCCAAGAACGATGATATTGATGAACCTAAACCCAACAAGGCCCAATCTGCACCACTATATCGAGCTTCTATGAACATCAATAAGCATGAAATCAATAACAATTAAGTAACATCTAAAGAAATCAATAAATAAACAAAGCAAATAAAAGCAGTATAAAAATGAATCAAACACATATCTGGTGAGACGTGAATATGAAATCTAAGGTTTTAGAACTTTCTCTTTGCCATTAATATAAAACCTCATCCGGTTGAATTGGAATTAGTCTGTATAAATTAACGTCGCTTGTTTTCTAGATCAGCCCATCTCGATCTCCAAAGTCATAAGAGAAGCAAACGCAGGTTTAGGGATGATTTCAAGCGTGATAATTCTAAACTGGTTTTTGCGCAGTCCATTACAAAAAAAGGAAGCAACCTCCGCAAGCTGCGGACAGAGATTCCATCGATCATCTTCTCATATATTTAAAACAGCGAAAAGATGTGTCCAACATCTCTTTAAACAACGATTGATCCATTGTGCTCAAGGCGGCTCTTTGTCGGTCCACAATTTCGCTTTACGAGATCTTGTCTCTCATTTCCTTAATTTTTAATATGAAGTTGTGCTGAGTTCAAAGAACTTCATGAACATGACGATACTCATGAGTACACTCATCAATCGCGAAAATGGGCTATACAAATTAAAACCATGAATGTAAAATTATCATATGATCGATGAAGTAATATGTAAAGACTAGTATCAATTTATAGTTATAAATACAATTTAATCCTCTCATCTCTTTCCTCAAACTTAATACATACACAACCAAATGTCAATATATACTCTTTATTTATTCTACGTTTGCTGTTTAAGTTGACTACGACTCAATGCCTCAATTTTGCAACCAAAAAGAAAAGCTAATATCGAGTCATATTAGTCATCAAAACAATTTTTTTTTTTTGAAAAGTAATTTCATGGGTCTCTACAACAAAGATACCATTCCGTGTCTCTTCCAATTAGGAAAAAACTTTCCATGGTATCACACGTGGCTTGGGCAATGGATAGCTGTACAAATACAAAAAGAGATAGCCGCTCACTGGCCTACAGGCGGTTGAAATTCTGAAGATTAAAGACTATCACTTCTATCATAAACAACTCATTGCCTCGTAGACCACTAAAAAAGAGGCAGTACAAGGATCACTAAGCCTTAAAACCAATCTCCCTAGACTAAAACGAATTTGCGACGCTTAAAAAAACACAAGAGAAAAACACCCTTATCATCACAAAGTCATCAAAACAACAATATTTTAAAATAAATATTATATATATAATTTTAAATTGTACTCAAGTCTCTCATTAATTTTAAGAGTATCTTCAATCTCTTTTCTATTTCGAACCCAAGACTTTGTAAATTGGAGTCTAAAGTTCTTGATAGCAACAGTTTATTAATTTCCACATCAAGAAGTGAATTCTAGAAGGTCGTGGAAAGATACAAACATGCATGCATGAATAGATGAGGATTAAAATCCAAACCAGTCAATTGAGCTCAACTCTTATTAACATTTGAGATTGCCCATATTTTAATATAAAATAGAAAAAAAATGATTGTGTTCTTTGTTTGAGTTCTATTAAGTTCTTATATTTATATTTTGAGTTAAATAAATGCTTATAATTAATTGTTAACTAATTACTATCAGTTAAAATGTCACTTATCATTTTATGTCACGTGACATTGACGTAACATACTGATATATCATAATAGGTAAAAACATGACATGTTGATGTAGTACGATAATATGGTTATATAGTATTTTTTACACTCTACATGAATATTATATTGACATAAAATAGTAAGCGATATTTTAATTAATGATAATTAGTCAACCGTTAATTATAAAAGCTTATTTGGTCTAAAATAAAAATATATAAACTTTATTAAAAGTAATAAAAAATAAAGACTTATTTAAAATTTTTGTGAATAGTTTACAAACATTTTAAACTATTAGGTGTTGTTTATACTCGTCTTAAGGTAAGTTTGTTTAATGAGGACAATAAGAAGGCTAAAATTTGTTTTTGGCTTTACAATATAAGGTGTTTTTGAAAATAACCTTTTAAATAATTTTAATTATTTTTAACCAAGAGATGATATTTCGGGACAAAAATGCCTTTAATGAGACGTTTTCATTGACACGTACTCTCATTCACATGCATACTGAAGAAAATAAATCTACACAGAATTTATTCTTTTTAGTTTTGTTCAAACATCTATTTTTTTTTCAAGAAGCTTGTGCAAAACAAAATCATATTGCAGGAGATGGTCTTTCTAATATTTCGAACATTGCCATAAACAAAAACTCCATGCATATTACATGGCAAGTCTATTGAACATCAATTTTTTTGTGGGTTTAGTGATTTAAATGCCATATTAAATAAAAATGTGGTTTTGTGTTTTGTTGTTAAATGTGCATTACTGTATTCTGTTAAAAATGGGTTTCAGATAGTAAGAGAATGTTGATAATAAACCAAACGAGGAACCAGTCGTGATAAATCCAAAGCTTCAAGAATGATGTGAAACCAGAAATCCCTGATACGATGGTGAATCGAAAGGAAGAAAATGTGAAACCAAAGCACGAACTGGTTATGCTATAGCAGGCCATATGTGATACGGTTGTAACACGGTAGGGTTTATAGTTTGTAACATGCATGGTGGAAAAGTGTGACACAACATGGTGAAAATCTATGACATGGTGAAAATCTGTGACACAGCAGGGTTGTGACATGGCATGGTGGGAATGTGTGATACGGCATGGTGAGAATGTGTGACACAATTATGACACGGCAAGGTTTAGAGTTTGTGACACGTCATGGTGGGAATGTGTGATACGGCGTGGTGAGAATTTGTGACACAGTATGGTGAGAATGTCTGACACAGCATGATGAGAATGTGTGACACGGTATGGTGAGAATATGTGACATAGTTGTGACATGGCAAGGTTGTGACATGGCATGGTGGGAATATGTGACATGGCATGGTGGGAATAGGTGACATAGCATGGTGAGAATGTGTGACACAGCTATGACACGACAGGGTTTAAAGTTTATGACACGCCATGATGAGAATGTGTGGCACGATATGGTGAGAATGTGTGACACGGCATGGTGAGAACGTGTGACATGATAAGATTTAGAATTTGTGACATAGCATGGTGGGAATGCGTGACACGACATGGTGAGAATGTGTGAGACGGCATGGTGAAAATGTGTGATATAGCATGGTAAGAATATGTGACACTATTGTGACATGATAGGGTTTAGAGTTATGACACGTCATAGAGGGAATATGTGACATGGTAAGGTAAGAATATATGACCCATGAAGGGAATATGTAGGATGACATGGTGAGAATATGTGGCACGGTTGTGACACCGCAAGGTTTAATGTTTATGACACACCATAGTGAAAATCTGTGACGACATGGTGAGAATGTGTAACACGGCATGGTGAAAATATATGTGGCACATCATGGACAGAATATGTGACACGTCATGGCTTAAATCAAATCCCACATCTACAAAAATTAATCAAGGATTACGACTTTTCACTTCCTAATTAAAAATTTCATCTTCGATACAATCCAAATAATATGTTTTATGCAATTATGCATTTTATTCTTAAAAGCCTAAATATTCCGTGTGTCTCTATGTGTGTATTTTATATTTCTAGTCTAAGTTAACAATATTCCATATTTTTTATTTACTAAATTAGGATATTACTTGGATCAAAAAATATGGGACTTAAAACTAAAACTCTCCTATCATACTGGTGGAGTTTTAGTCAAATCTCTCACTTAAGAAAATTAATCAAAGACTGCAACTTCTCACGTCCCTTGTAAAAATTCTATCATTGGTATAACCAAAATAGCACGCATTTTTTTATATTATTATCATGTGTATTTCTAAAAATGAAATATCCCATTATTATTATTTTTAAAGCCTAAATATTTTATATAGTATTTTATGAGCATCATCCTTAAGATTTTCCCTTTTACAGTGTTAACTAATTTAAAAGGTTACTTAAAAGTAAAACTACAAGTTTATTTCTTCTTTCTTATATACCTCTATGTATTTTATAAAACTAAATATTTCATGAAAAAAACTTTGCATTACACATTAATAGAAAACTAAAAAATAAATAAATAAACACCAAAACAAATATAAAATAAACTAAAACCAAGCAAACCAAGCCCAATAGTCCTAAGGGTTTAAAGTCCATACCGTGTGGACTTTAACAAATTCAAGATAAAGCCCTCATTTTCTTGCTAGAAAGCACCGTTTAGGTGCTCTTCTCATGGGCTTGCAACTTTAGGCAAGTTTCATGCGACACTATAGTCTCGTTTTCGGGAGACTAAGCAAGCTTAAACAAAATTCCTTGAAAAACGGCATGGAATGTGAAACAAATAAGTATGAAGAAAGAGATTGGGGAGAATAAGTAAGTATTATTACTCCAATGAGAAAAAAACAAAGTACCTAAAATCAAAGCACAAAGTAAATTGCTTGATTCAACAAACTTGATTTGATTGCCTTACAATGACTCATAAGGGTGTTAGTTATAATAGCCTGCTTGACCAAAACTTAGTGTGCAAGTAAAAGTAAATATGAAAATATCTAACCTAAACTTCTATGGAGTACAAGAAAAATAAAGTCTTAAAACTATGCCTCCTTGATGAGCAAATAATCAACAAGGAAAACTTTATTTTTGAAAAGTATTCTAATTGCCTTAGAATTCTTTGCTTGGTGGCCAAGGTAACAGCTGATGGACCCCTATATGTGGACTGGCTCAGCAGTCTATGCAAGCTGGGCTAGCCATGAATCTACAAACTGTGACATTCTCCCTTACTTGATTTAGGCAACGCCCTCGTTATCTCGTGTTCTCTTTCCACCACAAGTCTTCATCAAGTTCCCATAAGCGTTGTGGGTGTGTTTGAGGTAGTGTTTCTCCAATTGTCTCAAGAACACTTCTAACTTGGGATATGTTTTACCATGTGGATTTCTGACTGGTGATTGACCGGTGTCATCCAAGTACATGGCTCCTATATATGTAGTGTTTTCGTTTACGAAACACACAAGATTTGAGCTTGACATATAATAGTGTCAAACTCAACGAATCAAATCTTTTTTGCCCAGTAAAGAAGTAGTGGAACACGTCTTCCCAATACTTGCTTGCCATCAATTTATCTAACCCCACATTGTGGTGAATTAATAAATCCACCATGTTATGCCATCTTTTGTGAAGCTCATCGCTATTGGACCCAATTGCTCAACTCTGCCTTTGACTTATTCGAAGTTGCTCTACATCTCGTGATTGATAATCATCTCACAGCAAGATACATGGTTATCCAGTATTTATAAGATGTCTTCAAACTCGTAACGCTTCGTGGCATGTGTGTGCACAATTTCCCTGTTTGCAACGCTCACATTATCTTGAACCAAGGTGTTTAAGTGGGATGTGGTTTGGTCATCAATTGATGTCATTTTCTCTCTTAATCTTTAAATCGTGTGATACCTAGCTTTGGAAAGCATTGCTCTGATACCAACTATCACGAGCTTGGAACTTTAGCCAAGTTTCGTTTGACGCTATAGTCTCGTGTTCGAAAGACTAAGCAAGCCTAAACAAAGTTCTTTGAGGAACATGGTGGAAACATGAAACAAATAAGTCTGAAGAAAGAGATTGAGGAGAATAAGTAAGTATTATTGCTCCAATGAGAGAAAAATAAAGTACTTAAGATCTAAACACAAAGTAAATTGCTTGATTCAACAAACTTGATTTGATTGCCTTACAATGACTCATAAGAGTACTATTTATAATAGCCTATTTGACCTAAACTTAGTGTGCAAGTAAAAGTAAATATGAAAGTATCTAACCTAAACTTCTTTAGAGTATAAAAAAAAGTAAAATCCTAAAACTATGCCTCCTTGATGAGCAAGTAATCAACAAAGAAAACTTTATCTTCGAAAAATATTCTAGCTGCCCTCGAATACTTTGCTTGGCTACCAAGGCAACAACTAATGGACCTCTGCCAGGGGACTGGCTCCGTAGTTTATATGAGCTGGACTAGTCATGAATCTGCGAACCGTTAAAGCTCTCCTCTTGCTCCTCTTGTTGTCAAAACGGCATCATATTGATCCTCAAAACCTAGGTGTAAAAACATAGTTTCGTTCCTCTCTTTTCCATTTCTTTTACCTCTTTAGCTGCTCTCACCTTCCTCACCTTCTACTATGTTGAAACCCAAAGCTATATCCTTTAAAACCTTAAACCCTCGTCATTCTTTCACTCTCTTACCATTTAACAATGCCACAATCAACCATACTTTATACCTAGGTTAAACTTTCAAAAATCTATTCCCAAAAACTAAAAATATAATGTTAAACCCGAAAACGATACCACCCACAAAACAAGGAAATGAACTTAGATCTATCATTTCTACATAAGGGTTTTCATCTCTCAATTTTCATTTTCTCTATTTTTTTCTATTTGTTCTTGTGGTTGATGGATGCTAAATCTAGGTTTTTTGGGTTCTTTTAGGATCTTTTGTTTTTAAAGACTACTAAGGTGTTCAAGCATTTTTGTTTTCAAAAAATACTGTCCTAGGTGTTTTTTTCGCCCCCTTGTTCAAAATTGTGCATTGTTCTATTTATGGAGCAAAGGGTGCCGTTCTTGGGCACCCTCTGTTGTCAAGATTTCTTGCTTTGTTGACCTCTACCAAGTGCAAGAAATCGCCCTTGGTAGAAAATGTTTTGTCTTGATATGGTTTTTCTTGTCGGTTTGTATGGCCAACTGGCCTCTTGATGCTTCTTCAATTTTTTTTTTTCAGAATTTTCTTGTTTTAATCTATGTTTAGTTTGGTTTAATTATGTTCTTTGATGTGTTTTAAGTTTAATTAATCTGTTTAAGCATGTTTTTTGGTCATTTAGGAAGGCTTGGTCAATGGGTTCAAAACGTAAGGCCCACAGTACATTGAAAAAGATCCAAGCAAGGCCCGGGCCTCATCAAAGCCTAAAGGGTTCATGGCATGTGCCACTTTCAATCCAGACCCAATACGAGCCCACTGAACATATAAAATAAATAAAAACAGAATAAAGAAGAAGGTTTAACAAATAAAATAAAAATGACAAAAAGATAAAAATAGAAATAAATCAATAAGTGAAAATATGAATGGGATAAACATAGGTGTCTGCAGAAGGCTTTCAATTCATAACAAACTTAAAAAGTTGACATCCATTTGGGTCTTTAGTGAAGGGTTATTTTTTACTTCTCGCAGTTTAAAGCGCAATCCAACTTAGCCGTGAAATTTCGGGCCACAATGTTGCTCTTCATTTCTTTTGACTTGGGGAAAAGAATGGTTACCATTTGACGAAAATTAAATATTTATTTAGTCAATTTTTTTATTAAAAACAATAAAAATATCCATCAAATTTAAATAATTCCTTGACTAGCCCACTATTCCGATCTTGCCCACTTGTGATTAATTACCTAATCCTCATCCCAATTTTTCTGCATGCCTAGAACTAACCTAAAGTGTTACTATTTAAAGAATTAACCTATAGTAACCATAAAATTATAAATATTTGTAGTGCACTTCTTTCTCCTTTCAGTTAAAAAATTAAATGAGGTGTCAATTTCAGTATATCATTACATAAATCCTTTCCCGTTTAGTTTTCATTTTTTTTCTCATTATTTTTATATTTCTTTAAAAGATTTCCTATATAAAAAATGTATATTTTTTATTAAAAGTATATATAAATAATGAAAATACAGCATCAATACGATCATTATTGCTTTATATGAAAACAAGATCATTGTTTTGCTGTTTGATAAAAGTGAATTTGTTTATTAAATCAGTATAAATGTTTGACAAATGTTTTGGCGCCTAAGATATCAAATTTATGAGTTGGCAAAACTCTTCAAATGCAACAAGTGTATCTATTTTCTTGTTAAACATGTCCGAGTTCAAAGAGTCAAAGCTTAGGAGAACATGCCAAAAGTCAAGACTTACTCATCTTTCAAAAGTCAAAACTTCAAACAAAGCGGCTGCCCATTCAAAAAACCCATATTTATAAATTCCCATGGCTCGCATCTATAAATGCCCATTTGCATTGGCTCTCAAATCACAGAACAGAGTGAAGCCAAGAGGTTATAAATTCCCAAAAAAATGTCGGATTGCAGTGGTAAGCAATATTTTTCTTTTTAGCTATAAGCTAGGAGGCATGATATTCGCTAAAGTCTTAAATCTATTTCTCACATTTCATTGTGTTGGTTGTTCATTTTGTGCGTGAAAATCAGAACACAAGCAACCGCTTATCATGTTTACGCATCTGGGTTTTGGTAGTAGAATTTTGAAGATTGAAGTTTGAAACTCCTGGTCCTGTCTGTCAAGATCACATGTGCCCACTCCCCAGTAGAAACTGCCTAGCACAAAAACAAATGTGAAAGCAATAAGTTATTGATTAATTGATTGTTTGAATTAATGTTTACTGACGTTAGATACAGGCAAGAGTTCGTGGCCAGAGCTGGTGGGAGTGAATGGGGAAGCGGCAGCAGCCATCATCGTACAAGAGAATCCAAAAGTTGGCGCTGTAATTGTGAAAGAGGGAATGATGGTGACCATGGATTTCCGTTGTGACAGAGTGCGTGTCTGGGTCGACAAGTATGGAATTGTGAAGCAGACGCCTCAAATTGGCTAACGCTACTGTTTGCAAGGATCAATAATGCAAAACGTTAACAAGCTCAGCTAGCAGTACTACGTACACTAATTAACATATGTCCACTTTGTACTATTTCAATAAGTTTACCATTGATTGTTAATTTGGAGTGCATCAAAGCTGAACTAGCATTAATGTAACATTGACAAGTGTAAAATAAATTACTTTGTATATGGACTTTCTTTTTGGCTTGTACAACGTATTAATGTTCAAGTTGAAATACTGATGATTGATGCATCCGAATAGAGTTGGGTTTCAATTTTTTTTTTCTTTTTTAAAATTAATACAAAAATGGATGTTTTATAAAGTAAACTAAAAGACTATTAAATCACCAACTAGTGACCTCCCAAAATATTACGCAATGTAGTGCCGTTGATACGATCGAGAAAAGCTCCAAAACAACACTTGAGGAAAAATATTGAAAGAGGAAACTAGAAGTGACTCGATTACGATCACTTTGCTACTTATACCAGCCGAATGATAAAAGTAGCACCGAATACACAAGTTTTGGAGATATAAGATGTTACTATCAAGTTTAGTATAATTAATAGTACGTGCCTTGCTTGTGATATGTTTAGTATTACAGGATTTCCTATAGATTATATTAACTCCCAACAACATTCATCATTAATTGCAGCTCTTTACCTTTTAATAATTTTTATGAATTATGATTTAAATTCTTAATCTTCGTTTAAAGAATTGACATTTTTTAGATAAAATTGAATGTTCCCGTCACGTGAATCTGCCAATGGGAAAAATCCACGTCTGAGTCATAGTGGCATGTGCAGGGCCATATGCGAAAAAGGCGCAAAATCGTGCAGGTCGTCTGCCAAAAGTCTCCAACTTCAATAAAAGCCACTAATTCGACAGATAAATATAATATAATTTATTTTTGAATTATTATTTTATCCATCAAAGCTATATGATAATATTTTATACTATTCATAAAGTTTAAAAACCCCGTTAATGTAAAATACGATAATTTTTAAATATAAATGAACAAAAAGGAACTCTACCATAAATTAACCTCAGCACATTTAATTATAATTAAAAAACGAAATAGCACATCTCCTTTTTCGCAACTAAAATATCCACTCTTCTATTACATTAAAAACAGTATGATTAATTAATTATACTCTTTTTCCCTTTACTTCTGTCTTTGATAGTAGTATAATACTTTTGTATAACAAAAACAATTTTAAGAAAATAAGAAAACTTTTAATTAGCTTTAATAAATGATACTAACTTATTTTGCTTAATCGAAATGAATCCTAATCAACCAAACCATGTCTACGAATAAAACACATAATCCAACAGTAATCATTGGACTTTGCAAATTTAATCAAATATATTAATATTTGAAAGTAAAATGCCACAGTGAGATGAAATAATCATATAGAACTACGCATCCAGGATTAATATATTCCCTTGACCTCTGTTTCATCTAATCGAGCTGTCCCCTGTCCTCAACCCTGACTGGGAACCCACCTTTCATCTTAGAAGTCAGATAAACAAGAAACTCCGGCTGAAACCCATCCTCCACCGCGGGCACCACCTTGTACCGCCTTAGAACACCAGCCACCACCCTTTTCATCTGCAAAAAAGCCATCTCCTTCCCCAAACAAATCCTTGGTCCTGCCTGGAACACTGGATAAGTATAAGGATCTCTCCCAACAAAGCTCCACTTCCCTGCCTCATCTCTCTCCAACCATCTCTCTGGCTTGAAGTCTGCCCAATCTGATCCCCATATTTTCTCCATCCTTCCCATCGCGTAAGGATGATACGTCATTAACGTTCCTTTCTTCACCACCGTCCCGTCCGGTAAAATGTCGTCGTCCATTGCCAGCTTGCTATCCGCAGGGACTGGAGGGTACAGTCTCATGCACTCGCAAAGAGAAGCATGAGTGTAGACCATGTCTTTAACTTCCTCAAACACTGGCATGTCCGATTTGTCTTTGATTTCTTTGAGAATTTCGTTTTCAACTTCAGGGTGTTTATGTACTAGCCAGAAAAACCATGTCAAAGCCGCGGATGTTGTGTCACGGCCAGCAAGTATGAAGCTGATTACTATATCCGTAACGAAATTCTCGTCAGAATGGCCTGATTGCAAGAACCTTGATAAGAGATCAACGGATTCCAAAGAGGACTTGTCAGCTAGTTCTTGTTTCTTTTCTCTTACAATCTTCTTTGCAAAGTCACGGACTTGAAAGACTGCAATGTTGAGTCTTTTCTCGGAACCAATATTGAAAAATCGCTTGATTTTCCAGGCTATACTATGAAAAGTACGGAACCTCTGGCTACTTAAGTTAGTAGCATCTTCAAACGCCTCTGCAAACTGTGCCTGTGGTAAAGAAGGCAACAAGCAGGCAGGGTCGAACCCGAAAGCTATCTTGCACACGTTATCAAAAGCGAACCTCTGAAGAATCTCTTGCAAGTCAAGCACAGTCTTAGCGGAAGCAGCTTCAGAAAACATCGGAATCAAACGGTCATGAAGCTCGGTATCGACAACAGTTTGGACAAACTTACGAAGAGATTTGGTGTTGAACTCGTGGCTAGAAACTTGTCTCTGGAACTTCCAGGACTCCCCATCGACGTTGAAGATACCGTTGCCAAGGAAATCGAAGAGAGTGCTTCTGGAGAAAGGGCCTTTTTGGTAGTTGTCGAAGTGGGTCTTGAGTATGTGCTGGACGTTGGCAGGGTTTGCAGTCAGGATCTGGCGATGACCAAACAAGTGGTGGAGAGTGAAAGTTGCAGAGGGAGAGCTCTGGAGGATTTGAGTAATCCATTGCATGCGATTGCTTTGATTGGATTTGACGGCAAAATAGGAACCGATTATCGGATAAGACTTGGGAAAAATGGACGGAGACGGGGGTGTCGATGGTTTCTTTGATTTGGTGATGATTAGGAAAAGAAACGGGAGAGCGAAGAGAAACAGCGAGGTCAAAAGCTGAATAAACATTGCAAAAATGTTTTTAATTTTACTTAGCAAGGGCTAGGAGGGGGCTGACAGTATCCTTAGAAAAAACTTGCATGTTGTATATAAGGACGGGCCTAACCTTATATATTGGTCAAAGGCCAGGAAGTTGCTAGGAACTTGGGAGAAAAGAAAAGTATAGAAGGCTGAAAACAGTGTGAATGCAATATTTCAAATACTCTGGAATACAAGTCATGTAAGGTTACTGAAAGTTAAGCTTTTTTTGGAAGTTCTTTTATTAAAAATAATTAAATTTTAAAAATTTAATAAAAAATAAAAATACTAAAACTAGTGTTTAGATATGAAATTTGGCTAATTCTTGCCTCAATCTGGTGTCTTTTAGTTTCATTATGGGATTTGGTTTATACTAGAATAATTTTTATAATTTTGTGGGCAGGGTCAACAGGTATATGGTACGACTAGTTATGCTATTTTAGGAGGTACATGAGGCATGACGAAACGCCGATGAAATTTGTTGTAGAAAGTTCTACACAACGAGAAGAGGTCTATAATAGTAGGTCCTGGATACAGATAGAAATGGAACAAAAGATGCGGCTCGTCAGGGCAACCGTTTCGAACACCGTCGAAAGCAATATCAACCGTTTGAGTAATTGACTTGTATTCTCCCCTGGACTGGATGCTTTCAACTCGAGTAATCACAACTATTAGCCAAGTTTTGTTCATTTGTTTTGATTTGACTGAATTTCAATAGTTAAAAGTTGAATACAACTTTAAAAAACAAATCACATTTCGGCTAAATAGTTAGCACTTTTATGTTCTTCATATTTAATACTAGTCAACTGTACACCTTTTGCCATTTTTCATTCCAAACAAAGGCAAATCCACTTGAGGAGATAAAAAAATGAAATAGTTATTATATAAATAATATCTTTGTAATAAGAACAACTACTATAAGTTTCTGCTAAGTGGCTAAATTGCTGGGGCCTAACTGTTGGACTCTTTGAATCGGCTTGGGGGTTGAAGGTTTCAGGCCTCTTTTTTGCTTTCATGTATCAAAGGCACATGTGTGAACAATAACCTTCATCTTCTTCTAGATGTATTATTATTATAAAGGCCAGGAAAGGATATTTGGTGTTATAACGTAAGCAAAGTCGTCACCAAACTGCCATTATCACCTCGGCCTGAGATTTTCAACTTTTCATAAAGGGCTTTATTAATTATCTTCCCTTACCCAATCTTTACCAAAAAAATAAATAAATAAAGGAAAGGGTATGGCACCAAGTGACTGAAAAACAATAGTAAACTCCTCCAGCTATTTATATTGGCATCTTCTGAATTTACAATTGATGTAGATTGGCTACTGTGAAGTGTGAACAAACCTTCAAAAAATTGTAAATAAGGTTAAAACAAATTTATCAACTTTACAACCTAGTCACACAGTGCTCCAAAAATACCACAAATGTAACCCCTGCCAACCAATCAAAGAATGAAACCCACCAGGAGAGTAAAGGAAGAGGGAAGTAATTGCTTTTACAGTTTTACTCCCATACCTGATCACATGAGGTGGTTCCTAGTTTGTGAAACCTGATCTTTGATAATTCACAATTTCGTGGTAGGCCAAGAGATACTAGTTCCTGCAATCCTTGTATCAAATTTCAAGCGGAAATACTTTACTTCTGCTTCCTGCTTGTTACCCTCAATCTGGGATGTATCTGAAATATGTATATTTGTGAATGATAAGCTATTGGATTTCACCAGAAGGATAATTGATAAATGCCAAAGAATACAGGATATTACATAAACACTTGCAAATCTCGGAACAGAGATGGCAAATGTTGTGAACATCTGAAGCACATTCAGACATGATACTACAAACCCTAATTTCTCACAGATGGTAAATAGATACAGAGACAGTCACTACGAGTTATCTGTCAGGCACCTACTTTCACTGCTTCCTGTCATCCATTCCTAGTCAAGCAAAAATTACATTCCACATATCTGGCATTTTTCTTTGTTAACCTGATTATGTACGCAGATATATTACCATACAACACTGATTTTTACAGAAGCAAAATAAATGATCAGCTTAAGGTGCGCAACTCACATGAAACTAAACATACATGCAGCATCATTAATAATCGAGAAACATAATAGCAATTTCCAGTGACAGTCAATCAAGACATGCAACAAGTTTATACTAGATGTGCAGAATCTCCACCTAGAAGAGACTACTTTTTGGAAGAGATATTTAAACGTTAATAGGAAAAGAAATAATTGCAATTGCAACCATATCTGTAGCATGCTTACCTTGCAATGACATGCATAAAGCTCATGAAACAGACATGTTCCTACTCCTTATTCCAAGTTTCCTCAATTCTCGTAAGTGATGAAGTATCTCTTGAATAAAAAGCATCCCCTCGTTTCCATTTCCAAGAGAATTTAGAGAATGCTCAAGAAAATTACAATCAGCCTCAAGTGCTTCCAGCCTCTCATTAAGGTCTGAAATTTCATTTTCAAGAGCAGCCAAACCAGTTTCTCTACAATCCATAGAATCCTTTTGCCCATTGGAAACCATATGACTATTTCCCTCACTAACAACTTGATCTCTGCTTATTGAAGTATTCAACCCTTCCTGAGAAGGAGCACTTCCATTAGACACTGATGAAGCTTTTTGCACTGACAAATCATTACCTTCCACCTGACAAGGTGCTTGTTTATCCATTTCATCGAGGAACTCTTGTTGATGTTGGCCTCCATCTGCTGCTTCATCAAAGTATTCACCATCAGATATGCATGGCGAATTCCCATGATGAGCAAACCTTTTAAGTTTGCTTTCCAAATTTTGCAGACAATGAGAGATGTACAACTTCTCATCTTCAAATTCCGACCATGCAGATATGACTGCAAGATTATTATTGACTTCAGAAGCCTCATGAAACATTGTTTTCGAGGGAAATTTCAAATCATCTTTTAGGAAGGACGTACTTGTATTCTCCACAGAAACATGCTGCTCCTTTAACTTGATGCTTGCCTCAGGTACAGTCTCTACCAATGTTTCATCTGGGAAGTTTAACCTGTAATATTCAAGCTCTGCTTCCAGATCTTGTAATTCTTTCTCTTTCTCAGCCAGAAGATCATTAGCTTTCTCCAACGCATCTACATCGTATTCTGCTTGCTCTTCCATCATCCTTAGGTACTGCAGGGCCTCCATGTGGAGCGCTGCCTTCTCTTCTTGTAACCTTGTAATCATAGCCATTGCCTGATTTGCAGCAATTGCAGAAGCACTTCTTTCTTCCTCTAATTCCCTATTCAATGCATTCATGCACTTCCTATCATATGCAACTTGCCGCTTCAGCCTATCAACTAGATTTTCACCTTCAATTTCATTGACGTTGCTTCCATCAAAAGATTCGAGGCCAGCAAATTCACTTCTTTCCATAAAGACTGGGTTCTGATGATTATGAGCCTCGTCAGAGTTGGATTCATTAGTTCTTTGCAATTCAATACTATGACCTCGTAATCTTGGACTTAAATTGTTCAATGATAAATCAATCCCTTGTCCAGAAGAATTCTGCACAGGCAATGACTTAAGATCTTCATTAACTCCATTATTGTATGTCAGCATAGGTTCTTCCATGACGAACCCAGATGTGTCTCTTTCTTCACCACATACAGGTGACTTATGCACAGCACTCAGATCCCCATCAGTTGAATTTACCATGGCAGTATCAGCTACAACTTGATCAGTTCTGAAACCAGACACAGTTGATGTGCTTATCAACTTCAAGATTTCATCATTCTTGTTGATCGATATATTTTCACTTGCTTCAAAAACATTTGCCACTGTCAATGGTTTCAGGTATTAAGTCATATAAGAATAAGACCAATACACACACTCATACAAGAGAAAGAGAGAGAGAGAGAGAGAGAGAGAGAGCTTACATTTTTCTGACGATGCTTCAAGAGGAACTTCAGTAACATCAACTGATAGGGGAGCATCAACTAGAGAAATAAGATCAGACAGTAACGAAGCACTGAAGCTTGGAACTTCCACAACACAGGATGATGGAGGAATATCATCTAGAGAAATAAGCTCAGGCATTACAGGAGGATTGGTTTTCTGATCAGCCAGCTGCTCTTTATACTCACAGACATCATTCTCACCAGGGACATCTGAAGCCAGACATCTAACATCACGTGGTTCATTAGCATCAGGCTCTTTTGTTGTAGCCAAAATATTGGATAGCCTTTTAGCTGGGGCTTCAGGAGCAGAAAGAACTACAGATTCATTCCTATTCTCATTTATATCACAAACTATACTATTGCCATTCTCATCATCAGAAATAGGAACCTCAGACTCTGATCCAGAAGTGATTCCCAGCTCAGTGTATCCTACATGAGACAAGGGATCAAATCCAGTTTTTCCAAGAAGATGAGATGCTGCCGGTGCAGAAAACTTATCCCTTATCTTCTTCAAGCCATTTCGACGGCTTAAGCGACGTGGAAAAGGAATATTTGGCTTTGAAACCACAATGCGCGGTGATTTTAAGGCGAGTAATCTTTGGGCATTTGGTCTTGGAATCCAAGGTTTATTACAACACAGACACAACCTTGTGCCTTTAGAAGCAGGAGTAAGATCCTGGTTGAAATATGAGCTCCAGGAACTACAATTTCCACAACCTGTAAGATCAAACCCCAATTTTCCTAGAAAGAGCCTCTGCATACCTGAGTTGGATTTGTTTTCCTCACTGTGTGATGAGAGACAAATCTCACACATACCACGGCCATCAACAAGCTTGCCATGAATGTTGCAGGAAATCAATGATGATATCTCTGATCTATGATTGGTGCAGAGTAAATTCCGATAAAATCCAGGTTTTTCATTTCCAAAAATATGATCAAGCCGAGAGCACAAAATGCAAGGTATTTGCAATTCACAGTAATGTGCAAATCTTGTCAGCAGGTAAGATAAGATGGCATCAACAAACAGCAAAAAGATCAGGAACCATTCACAAGCAGCAGTCCTTAGAACTGTTGTAAACCCCTTCAAGTTCCTTTGCACTTTGGGAGGAGAGGTACCATTTGTAGCCATTTCCACCACAACTGCTCTAGGATCCCATAAGTTTCAGAACTTGATGAATACCAAAAAGCCTTAATTGATGCATAAAGTAGTTCCTAACCTTGCAATACAAAGCTGAGAATCCCATCCCCAATTCAATAAGGTAAGCTTCCATTACACGGTTAAAAGAAACAATCAATCAAGTCAGCAATAGCCCACATGAAAAATAAATAAATGCAGAGCTAAGCGAACTTTTTAAGCTACCAAAAATGCTTAAGGAATAAAAATTGACAGAAACGCGTGCAGAAACTCACACGTACAAAGAGCATCACCAAGATGGTATTCTTCTTTTCGACTCATTGGACACGAAGAAAGATAACAATAACAAACAGAAGCCATGTTTAAAATGTAAGAAATCACAACCAGAGCAAACCCTCTCACACGTTAGCAATCAAGTGAAATTCTCAAAATCCTTTGAATGGTTCAAAAAATAAACATACTCGAAGGAAGAAATAAAAATGGTGAATTTCTTAATAACAAATAATTAAAGAGGACCTGTTGACAGTTTAGAATTCAATCAGATAGGAAACTGTAACCAACCCAACTGTGCAGTGTAATGATTGGGATCAACCAACATTGATAGGCAGACAGCTTTTCAATTAAATTGAAATTAAGGACCAAAGACCTAACCCATTAATGTAATAAATAAAACCCAAATGAAATGAAAGAGAATCCAATCATCAGATCCGTAGACACAGCCAAAACAAGACCGTAAAAAGCCTTATTTTCGATCACCAAATATTAAGAACAAATTCACAAATGCAATTCCAAATATTGGGTTCATGTTGAAACCTTGAATTCAACACAAAAACACCTGCGCATTTGATTTAAACGAGACTAGAAGAGAAAGAATACCTTACAGTGGATTGAGATGAACGATGATGATGATGAAGAAGAAGAAAAAAAGAAAATGGAAAGTACTTTTGTCCGGGAAAAGGACTGACCGTTGAAACCAACTGTTGTGATTTGTTTGCTTCCCAAAAAAAGCAAAGCTTTAAAATTGTACTTTTTGGTTTGACTATAATAAGCTTTCGCACAAACCATACTTCTTTTCATTTTTTGGCCTTCTTTTACTCTTAATGATTATACAGAGAGATGCAAAATATTTTTAACATCGAAGTGAAATTATCTTATTAAGATGAAGAGACCATAATAAGAAACTTTGGATTACTAGATTGAACAGGGGGCGCGCGAACGCAGGCCCCGCTGCCACAAATTGTGACGTACACTCTCCCACGTAGGGAGATGTTAAGCTGGCGAACTCACCAAGTGCAATGTGGGCCGCCAACATAGGCCACGGGCCGTCTTCATCGCCTATACGCCCCGTCCTGGCAAGTGAGTTTAAACGCACACCCTGATTTATATTTTATAAGTTCTTCCTCGCAGTCGCCCCATTCTGCGCGGTGTGGATCAATAACCATACACAATAAACCCACACGTCTCGTTGATGCTGGAATATTTGGTTTTCTATCCAAGTTTCTGAGACTCAGTGAAGTGCTAGTTAAGACTTGTGGGTTGTTTCCTAATGAAAGGCTTCTGGCGACCCTTTGCTGTAAGATGAAGCATTTGTGCTCCACATGGCTTTTACTAGTTTCATTTAGAAATTCAGTGAGTGTTGTTTTGGGTTGATTCAAAAATGGGTTTTTCTTTTTTTTTTTTCTTTCTCTTTTTGCAGAGGCTTGGCGTTAGGAGTTATTCGGTGTTAGGCTATGATCATCTGAGAATTAATGGGGTTGAAGATGTTATTGCCGTTGCTTCTGGTAAAGGCGGTGTTGGCAAGTCTACCACTGCAGGTATTCTATTTTCTCTGATACACGAGCCGTGTCCTTAGGATATGCATTCATGTCAGTTGAATTTTCAATCCTTGCAGTTAATTTGGCCGTTGCACTAGCTAACAAGTGTCAATTGAAGGTGGGCTTGCTTGATGCTGATGTGTACGGGCCATCAGTTCCAACCATGATGAGAATCAACCAAAAGCCAGAAGTTACTAGAGGTAATTTTCCATCTTCTAAGGACAAATTAGTGTAGTATACGTCTTTAGTCAATCGTAGAAAATGTCCCTTTTGCTTTATTGGCTGACAAGAAAATGTCTAGTTGTATATCAGTTGCTTATCCATTTAGTTCCAAAATGTTTTAAGTAATATAAAGTGTTACCTGAGAGTGTTTTAAAAGTTTTTCATTGCAGATTTCATTTGTACAAATCTGATAAAATATATTGGGTCTTCGCTGATCAACTAACATATGGTTGAGGCTCATTTCCTTTTTTTAAAAAAATTTATTTATTGTGATATAGGATGTTTGCATTCTTTAGTTATAAACTATGGAAGTTCCTCCTCTTTATCTTCCACAGATTTGAAGATGATTCCTATTGAGAACTATGGAGTGAAGTGCATGTCAATGGGATTTCTGGTGGATAAGGATGCACCGATTGTGTGGAGAGGTCCCATGGTATGTTACATTATATTAGTTGTCTGTTCTTATTTTCTTTCATTCTTGATGGTTTATGCTTCTCTTTTGCAATAACTTCTGCTTACAAAGTGGCTTGATTTTAGGAACATAGTCCTTCATCTATGTCATCTTAAATTCAGCAGAGTAGAGAAAAAGGATTTTGTGGCCTCCTTCTTGGCTTCAAATTGAAGCTCTGTTGACTTGACACTTCTGCAGTTTATGAGTTCTTATGTTTCTTTCAGGTGATGAGTGCTCTCCAGAAAATGTCAAGGGAAGTCGATTGGGGAAGTCTTGATATTCTTGTGGTGGATATGCCACCTGGCACAGGTGATGCACAACTAACTATGTCCCAGAAGCTTCAGTTGTCAGGTAGATAATTAACTTTTAGTTTTTGTTTTTTTTTGCCCTTTTGGGAAGAAAGGGGCATTTGGTGCTATACTTGAAAATTGGCCTCAGATCAAGATCATTGTGAACTTGGACTTGTCATAAAACATAAAGTACCGCTATGGCTTCATAGGTGTTCTGGTGTTTAGCAGTCTCACCTGTGCTCTCTCTCAGGCCTCATTTAGATGACTTAGAGCTTTGTGCTTGTATTATGCTTTTTATTTGATTTCTTTGATAAAGTTGGAATTGTTTTGACATAACAGTAACTTGAATGAGAAAAGTTAATATTACTTTCAGGCATCACCTCGTCTCAATTCTTTTTTCTGGAGAAAAGATAGGGATGAGGATAATGGAGGCTAAAATCATAATTACTTTTGTTTTCCAAGATCAAATTTCAAAAGGAAAACTATATCATAATTTCCCTCTTCCCCTGTGGTAACCTAAAATTCACACAAGGTTTACCTCTTATAGAAATTGAGCTGTTTACAGTTTATAAGAAATAATCAGCTCAAATTTTTATAAGATATAAGCAGCTTAATCTATATATAAGACGTAAACAACTCAATTTCTATAAGATGTAAACCTGGTGTAAATTTTAGGTTATGACGTCTCGTCAACTCTCTTTCCTTCCTAACTAGCCAACCACCCAACACTCCAAAAGAGAGAAAAAGTAATGAAAATAAAGAAGACATTTTGAGTTCCATTTTTTGTATATTGTTTTACTTCAAAAACTTCTTTTTGATGCTTTGTTATCATTGCTGGTTTGCTTTTAGGTGCTTTGATAGTTTCAACCCCGCAAGATGTTGCCTTGATTGATGCTCGTAGAGGAGTTAGAATGTTCTCTAAAGTTCAAGTTCCTGTAAGTCATTACGTTTGCATGTATTCTGTTATCATGCCTGCAAAGCTTGTTGAAAAATTTTGTATGGTGCCTAAATTTAGCATTGTTCTATATTCTTTAAAGGGCTAGATGGTATGAAGGGTTTTTACTATGATTGCCCTAATACCTAGGACTGATACCTCAACTGCATGTGATATAATGTAATACATGTCAGTTAAACTTGCCTTCTTTATTGATGGGTTTATAGAATTTAATTATTATTACTTAGTAGTTTAAAGTATAAATCAGCATGTGGGTTAGAAATGTTGCTGCCTGCAGTGACAGATCCTGGTTTTGTGAAATTCGTTTTGGCGTGTGTATATCATAATGGAACTGCTGCATGACAGGCCATGACTGCATTAAGCATAATTCCTAAGCTCGTTGGGCATGCTAATACTGTTCTTGCATGTGTCCCCTTCAGTTCACACATCTTCCTCGTACTGCAGCATAGTTGTTTTGCTATTACTAGAAATTTATGTTGGTACCTCTGCCCTCTCCACTATTTCCAGAGTTCAACTCTTTTCCTCCTGATTGTTTTGAAATTCTGACTGCTTTTATAGATTTTGGGATTAGTAGAGAACATGAGCTGCTTCAAATGTCCACACTGTGGTGAACCTTCATTCATTTTTGGGATGGGTGGAGCTCGTAATACAGCGGCTGAGATGGGTTTGCAACTTCTTGGTGAGGTAAGTTGTTGATTTGTGATTGTTCTGCAATAAAATTAATGATTGTCAATTTTTTAAAGCTGGTCCCTATGATGCTTCAAATCACCATACTTGTCAGGCTTGTTAATACTAGAGAATCATTTTAGATATGTTCTAAGGTCATGGTAGTTAAATGTTCCTAGTGATTTTTTTCCCCTCTTCAGTATTATTAGAAGAGGCCGATAATGATTGATGATGTGGAACTTTATATGTGAATGGATGAAAGTCAGGCCGCCACAGTTAGGGAGGGGAGAATTAACTTTATTGCTTTCTTTACTAGTTATTTGAGGGAAAGAAAAAGGATTTTGGGCTTTTTACTTGCTTGTAGGCAGTTGAGCACTTTCTTTGGCCTTCATGATAGCTAATGTATATTATAAAAGGTTGAAGTCTGAATTTGGTGCTTCTAACTCTCTCAATTTTGCGGATTTAGTCCCTTTACCCTAATTTAAATGAATTTAATCTCCATACTTTTATTAAATGTTGATTAAGGACAATTGTTAATGCTGGTTTTGTTGATGACATGACATGTTAACTTAAATTTTTTTAACATGTGGCAAACATTAGCACAGAAGATTTTAATTTTGATAAAAAAATATTAGAATTTTTTTTAGAATTTTAAAAAATATTTAAAAAACTTATTTTTAATAAAAATACTGAAAATTAGTTGGTTTAAATTTTAAAAAATATAAAAGATTTTTTAATTAAAATAAAATATTATTTTTTTAGATTGATCTGTGTCTAGCCAAAACAATTGATCCACTTCAACAATGCCAAGTCAGACCAAAATGCTACATCATCCAAGTTAAAGGTAAATATTAACATTGATATTATCAATTTTTCTTTCAAAAAAAGTGCAGGGACTGAATTCATTAAAATTGGAATAGAAGGATTAAAACTGCTGAATTATAATTGTAGAAGGACCAAATTCAAACTTCAGGCTATTGTAAAATATAGCTACTCCATATATGTTCAATGCCGCGACTATATATGATACTTTGTTGTCTCAGATACCCATTGAAGTGGACATTAGGAAAGGTTGTGATGAAGGCATACCAATAGTGGTATCAGCACCTGATTCTGTTATCTCCAAAGCTTACCATGATGTGGCTCAAAATGTTGTCATGAGACTTGAGGATTTAGCAAAAAAATGAAACCTAGCTCAAGGGACTGGACCAGTGGAGTTTATTCAGGTGGTTAGTTCACTCAGGTAAGGTAAACCGCCTTCATTGTCGTGGTTTGTTGGCCGTATTTACTTGGTGGTGGTGCGTTTGAGATTCTCCGGAGACCCAAATTGTATATCAAAGATTTCAGTTTGAGGTTTTTTAAATTGTATATCAAAGCGTGGAAGCATAATGATTAAGAAACTAATTTGGATGTTGCACACTCAAGCCAGTTGAGTTTGTCATTAGATAGCTCTTTTGCGCGACGGATGGAAATGTTGAGCCCTTCATCTGCCCCAACTTTTCTAGTAATAGCGGGCACATTTGTTCATTTTTTCTTGTAGTTGTTCCATGTTGAAACTCGCTGGTGCTAAAATGATTTAAAGCTTTGAAATTAATCTAAGAATCTTACGCATTTGTAAAATTTTTTGTACATGAGCTTTGAATTGGACAAATAGGCGAAGCTGTTGATGTAGAAATTGATGATCCGTTGGATGTGGTAGTCCACTCTTGTCTTGAGTCTTCGTTCTCACCTAATGTGGGCATATATTCTGTCATGATGGCCACTCTACCAAAGAAAATCACTGCTACGTTTGTTCTTCTAAGGTTCCTAAGGGGACATGGGCTAAGAAAAGGAAACAAAAAATTAGCTGAGTGTGAACCCTTTTTCAAAGGAGTAAAAAGAAGTATCATTGAATTTACTCCTCTCCACCAACTTTGTATGCGAACTTTTATTTATTTATTGGGGAGTTGAGTGATGGATAAGAGAATTCCAGGGATCCCACATATGATAGAAGGAAGTTGAAAGATAGAACCATAACGTCAAGTCGTCAAAGAGGGAAAATAACATCCTTGGCCATCCCCTCGTTTCTTCGTTTCCTTTTCCTGAAACCAGCTTTCCCCCTTTAAGCATATTTTTCTTTTTATATTTTTATTTTAAAATCACACTATCCCAATATTCGATTCTCTCTCAACTCCCCCATTCATCAGCATCGTCTTCTTCTTCTTTCATCTTATTTTTACTACTCATCAGCTGAATGCATCACCAATCCATAGCCTTAAAATCCCCCCAATACCCTTTCCCGCCCCTCCTCCATCCTCCCAACCCTATCCCTTCTCGCCTCGTATTCGCCCCCATTTCCTTTCCCCTCCATCCCAACACCACCATCAACTCTCCTCGCTCTGTCTTCTGCTGCCGAAATTTCCATATGCCAGTTCCCAATCACCCCCCTCGCTCTCCCCCCTCCTCCAACGCCACGAAACCCTACGCCGTCAAAACTGTCGATGTCGCCACTCTCGGCAACCTCTGCGTCGATATTGTCCTCAATGTTCCTCAACTACCCCCGCCTTCCCCAGACGCTCGCAAAGCGTTCATGGAACAGTTATCCCGTTCTCCTCCTGATAAGGTAAAAAACGTTACTCTTTTTTAAAATGGGTTTTCTAATTTTTTGGGTTTTATGGGAAAGCTCTAATTTTTTTTTATGGGTTTTTGGGTTACAGCGATATTGGGAGGCTGGTGGGAACTGTAACATGGCTATAGCAGCTTCAAGGCTGGGACTTAACTGTATAACAATAGGTCATGTTGGTAATGAAATTTATGGGAATTTTCTTCTAGATGTGCTTCATGATGAAGGAATTGGTATGGTTGGAATGTGTGACGAAACTGATCGTGTTAACAGTCCTATTGCTTCTTATGATACCCTCTTGTGCTGGGTGCTTGTTGACCCTTTACAAAAACATGGCTTTTGCAGGTAAAAAAAATTGTCTTTTCTTTGTTTTTCAATAAAGGCCATCAATTTTGGTTGAGAAAATGTTCGCTGAAATTTTATGTACTATTCTGTTTTCTTTTATTAGTCGGGCAGATTTTAGTAAGGAGCCTGCGTTTAGCTGGATGAGTACACTTTCCGAAGAAGTAAAGAGAGCAATTAAGCAATCGAGGATCCTGTTTTGTAATGGTTATGACTTTGATGAGTTTTCTCCTGGTATGTTAATCTCAGCTGTGGACTATGCGGTTGAAGTTGGCACATCAGTGTTTTTTGATCCAGGGCCACGGGGGAAGAGTCTTTTACGTGGGACTGTGGAAGTGCAAAAAACACTCAGGCATTTCTTGAGGATGACTGATGTCCTTCTTCTAACATCTGATGAGGTTCGTTGCATTTCTTTTCAAAGAATGACTGGAAAATTTTATTTTATTTTTCCTTTTTCTCTTGTTTGTTCCTTGCTTCTATATCTATTCAAATGCTGTCATATATCATGTTGCAAATGATATCGGTGTAATCATTTTAACTTTCTGAAATTGCTTCACTAAATCTTTCTTAAAGTTTAGGCAATATTTTCTCTTTCACTATGTCTTTTCTTGCTGCATTTCTTCTTTCTTGGTGACTCAGTTGTCTTTTTATTATCTGAGCACCTTCAATTTGAACTTGCTAGTCCTCCTTACCGCACATGTTTTGATTTACATGCCTGGATCATCTCAACTTTCTTGTAATCACTGGGAATGATTGTTGGGCATCAGTGCTCCTCATCCTTAGATAAATGTTTAACTTGCCTGCAACCATTTACGTTTGGATCCCTGTTGAAAGTATTTGGCCTTTACGGTATCTGATGTGAATTATATCTTTCTATCTAGTAGCTTTATTGGCTGTTTACCTAAATAGTAGTACTTGCATTAACGAACTTCCAGGCCGAATCATTGACGGGCATAGCAAACCCAATACTAGCAGGGGAGGAGTTGCTGAGGCAAGGAGTCCACACTAAATGGGTGGTGGTAAAGATGGGCCCTAAGGGTTCAATTCTGATAACCATGTCAAGTATTACTTGTGTGCCTGCATTTAAGGTAAATTATAGCCTTAACTTCATTTTATATCCAAATAAATAAAAGGTTGCAGTTGTAAACTGAATGTTAATTTATGGCAATCCCTTGAATGTATTTTCAATTTGCTTTAAGCTAGGATGCTTCTTTCTATTTCTTGAATGTAATTTTTTAGCTCATGGATGCTGTAAAATATGATTGACAAAAGTTTTAGGTATTGATGACACATTTGCATGTTTCTCATTATTAATCTAGATCATGCACATTTAACGTGTCTAGTTCTCAAAATATGAAACCTCTGAGAAAATTTTCTTGTTAGTCGTTACCTATAGAAGTTAAATGTGACCTCTCTTTTGAATTTGGTCGTTCTAACCTGTCTGGCTTCTTTCCACTATTTATATCTTTGCTTATGCTAATTAATTATGAAATGTGATTAGGTTAAAGTCATGGACACTGTCGGGTGTGGAGATAGTTTTGTTGCTGCTATTGCATTTGGTTTTATACATAATATACCCTTGGTTACTACATTAGCGTTTGCAAATGCTGTGGGTGCTGCTACTGCTATGGGTTGTGGCGCTGGCAGGAATGTAGCAACATTGAAGCAAATAGTAGAACTCATGGAAGCACCTGACCTCAATGAGGATGATGAATATTGGAATGAGCTACTTAGTGAACATTTGGACTCACAAGAAGTTACTGTTCTCTCAAAAAAGGTTTTAAATGGAAGCAATGGCAGGATGAACCAAGTTCCATTGCAAAGGGTGGTTTCTGAATTGCTGCCTAAGCTTAAATCTAGTCAATTAGAGGGAAAACTTTCATGTTGATGCATTGCAACAGAAAGTAGTTTCTCAGCAACGGTACATGTTACATAGCAATTCCTTGTATGGATTCTCTGGCAATACAGAACAAGTTTTATGAGTTAAATCATCTCAATGGATTGAGATCAGGATGAAGTAGTTACTAGAAGAAGATCCTCAGGTGAGAAATAATGCCATTGCATAATTTGTGGTTATGAGCATTTTTAGCGATACCTTGATAGATTTATTTGTGCAAAGCTGAGAGCAGCTTTCACGTTCTTATGTAAAGATGTTTCCCCCCTTTTTTTGTATCTTTTCATGTTCGAAATAATTGCTTCTAAAACAGGTACCACTTGTCTCTTGTGCTTTTGTTGTGATTGTGGTGCAATTTTTACCGCATCTATTAAGTTGTGATTGTGACAATAAGTCCATTTGATACGATACACCAAGGTATTGCTTTCCCTAACAAAAAATGTAAAAGAAGAATATAATCGAGATTTCCTTATAATCCATTCCTGACTGAAAGTTCTGTTTTCCTCTTTCTTCCCATATAAAAGGGGTGCTTAAGAAACTATGAAAGAAGTACACATACTCGAAGTCTTATTTTCATATTTTATAATCAAATTATAAATGTAAATGAGGATTTTGTAATGGAATATTTTCGATTAATATCTTATAATCGAAATTGAATGCTTCAAACTTTCAATAAAATAGAGAATTGAATACTTTGAACTTCACATTCTTGTTCTAGTAAGATTCTTGGCTTTATAGGGCTATAAAGTCGTCAAAGTTTATGCTACATTCCAATTAAAAGAAAATAGAAATGTAGTAATTCCCTAAAATGAAAGTAAAGGCAACACAGAAACGTGATAAATAAACGAGATATATAAAAGAATAAATTAAAAAAAAAATTCTAAAAAACAAAATTGAAAAGCCTAAATCAAGTAGGACCCACTAATTGCAAAGGCGGCGAGGCAATAGGGAAGCAGCGGGGGCAAAGAAAGGTACGTGGGGCCCGCAATAGAAAATTCTATAAAAAGGCTGGGGTGATTGGGGGGCAAGTAGGATGACCTAAATACCCTCTAAAATTGGCTAACCCTACTTCAATTCTCTCTCAACATCCCAGCCTAAAACGGCTGCCCTTGTACCCCTGCAATTACTCGCTCTTCCCCTCCTTTGCCCTTCCCCTTTCACAGTTTTCCCCCTTAACCCAAACCCCGCCAACTCTTAAACCCTTCTCTCTCTTTCAAATTTCTCAATACCCTGTCTGCCCTGCCTTCTTCTCCAATTTTAATTCACATGTAATCACTAATCACCCTTTGGTTTTTTCCTTTTTATATCCGCATTGTTTTATTAGAACCTACTCTGCCCTTTTCGGGTTTTAACTTTTCTTGTGCAGGTTCTCTTGAAGACTTATCTTCCGGTGAGTTTTTTTTTTTTTTTGTTTTTCGTCTGTTTGGTTAGCTGAAAAAAAAAAAGAGGAAGAGAGACTTTGTCGTTTTAAAACTGATGTTCCCATGTTGCTTTTTGGGTACCTTGTCAGCGCTGGAAACTTGAGCTAGTTTCCTTTCTATTTTTTTTGGAAAAAAAGGAAAGAAAATAGAGAATTGGGATTTGGTTGGGTGTAATGTTTATTGTTTATGAGTGCCCCACGTGTTGAGTTCTGTTGTGTTGGATATAAAGATCAAACTGAAAGCAATTTGCACTTTTTTGTTTGGTTGCGCAGAAAAACTGCGGTTAAGTTTCCCTTATGTCGCTTTGTTTCTATTTTAGATGTATAGGCCGTATTGGGTTCTAGTTGCTATTGTTGAGTTCTTTCTTTTGTAACTCGACAGATTATAAAAAAAAAAATACCTCTGCTCAACTCTTTTGTTGCTATGATCATGGTTTTACTAAGGTGGATTGTCCCCCCTCCCTCGCTTTCCTTTTAATCTTTGAAATCCATGAATCAGAGGAAAACGCGAGATTGTTTTTTGTTGTAATTGTATAAGAATCAGTAATTGATATCCCAAGGAAGTATCACTATTGAGCAACCTAAGGGTTTTCTAATGCTACTGCAACAAGCTTCCTGTATACTTGACTTTATATCATGTTTAATTTTTAAGTTATGAAAAATAAATTGTTGATTTACCAGTACTTTTTACAGGGACAGGTCCTGTTTGAGACCAAAACACTCTCAGATTAGAGCTTCCTTTGGGTGTTAGTTGAGATTTTGCTTGGATTTGTGAAGGGTTTGTGGGCTATCAGTTGTTTTAAGTTATGGCGAAGCATGAGTTGGTGATTAGGCCAAATCAAGATTTCTCCTTGCGGCAAAATCAATGTGTGGGAATAGGGCATAATGCCAGCTTTGTTCTGGGTAGTAGTCATGACTTGTTACGTGCAGAACAGATCCGTGATTATGATTTGCTTATCGGGCCTTCTCCTGATCATGAGTTAGGTTCAGGACATCATATTCATGAATTGGCAACTGGTCAGGTACAAGCAAATGATCTAGCTCTGCAACATGATGATCTTCATAAGTTTGAAGAGAATGGATTGAATATGGATCAAATAAACTACCCTGATGCTAAGGAAGACCATACCAATGTTGAGGAACATGATCATCAACTCCCTGTTGTTGCTCAGAATCATGAGTTTGGTTTGCGGGATAATAATCAATTGACTCTTGTGGAGAACCAGGATCTTCAGTACAACTTAAGTTCAGATATGCAGCAAAATCAGGAGATGAGTGTTCTATCCGCATCAGACATGTGTTCTCAACAGCAACAGCTGGTAGTTGGTGCTCCTGTGCTTCAATCCCGTCCCTTGTTTCCAGTGCCTAACTATGAATTAACTGTTGGAAAAGAGTTTTCTGATGTCCAGAGCTGTAGGAGGGCTCTCAGAGATGCAGCCATTGCTCTTCGCTTTGAGATGCAAACAATAAAGTCTGACAAGACTCGTTTTACTGCCAAATGTGCAAGTGAGGGATGCCCTTGGAGAATTTATGCTGCAAAACTTCCCGGTGTTCCTACTTTTACCATTAGGACCATCCATGATGAACATACTTGTGGAGGGATTACCCACCTTGGTCATCAACAAGCCTCAGTTCAGTGGGTTGCAGATGCTGTAGCAGAACGTCTGAAGCAAAATCCTCATTATAAACCCAAAGAGATATTGGAAGAGATTCACCGTGTTCATGGGATCACTTTGTCATACAAGCAAGCATGGAGGGGTAAGGAACGCATCATGGCTGCTGTGCGTGGCTCTTTTGAGGAAGATTATCGTCTCCTTCCACAGTATTGTGATATGATCAGAGAAACAAATCCAGGAAGTATTGCCCTGGTATATGGGGATCCTACCGAAAACCATTTTCAACGCCTTTTCATTTCATTTCAAGCATCCATCTATGGTTTTCTGAATGCATGCCGACCTCTTATTGGACTTGATAATACTAGATTGAAAAGCAAGTACTTGGGGACCTTGCTTTTTGCCTGCGGTTTTGACGGAGATGGTGCTGTGTTCCCTCTTGCATTTGGTGTGGTCGATGAGGAAAATGATGCCAACTGGATGTGGTTCCTCTCTGAGTTGCATTACCTGCTCGAGATTAATGCAGAGAACATGCCAAGACTTACCATCTTATCAGATCGACAGAAGGGTATTGTAGATGCTGTAGAAGCGAACTTCCCAACAGCTTTTCATGGGTTCTGCATGCATCATCTCATTGACAGTTTCCAAAAGGAGTTCAACAGTTCTGTTCTTATCAACCTTTTCTGGGAAGCTGCTTTTGCGCTCACTGGCCTTGATTTTGAAAAAAAAATCATTGAGATTCAAGAAATCTCTCCTGAAGCTGCTACTTGGATTCGAAATACTCCTCCGCGCTTTTGGGCCACAGCACATTTTGAAGGGACAAGGCTGGGACACCTGACGGCTAACATAGTGGAATGTTTGAATTCTTGGATAGCAGAAGCCTCTGGCCTTCCAATAATTCAAATGATGGAGTGTATCCGACGGCAACTGATGACTTGTTTTAATGAGCGGCGTGAAACAAGCATGCAGTGGACAGGCATTCTTGTTCCTCCTGCGGAAAGGCTTGTATTGGAGGCTGTTGAGCGTGCACGTACTTACCAAGTGTTCAAAGCAAACGAGGCCCAATTTGAAGTTGAATCGCATAATGAAGGGGCATTTGGAGTAGATATTCGTTCCCGTAGCTGTTATTGTCGTGGATGGCAGCTACGTGGGCTCCCCTGTGCTCATGCTGCGGCTGCTCTCCTCTCTTGTAGACAAAATGTGCGTAGGTTCACCGAAAGTTATTTCACAGTGGCAAGTTACCGTAAGGCATACTCCCAGACAATACACCCAGTCCCTGATAAAGCCCTCTGGAAAGAGATGTCTGAGCAATTTCTAAAGGAAGGGGAGAAAGACGTTGAGTTCCTCTTAAAGCCACCCAAGTCGCTTCAGCCGCCAGGGAGACCTAGGAAGAGGCGAGCTCGTGCAGAGAATGCTGGTCGGGCAAAACGGGTGGTGCGTTGCAGTCGCTGCAATCAAGCCGGGCATTTCAGGAGTACATGTACAGCACCTATGTAGATATTTCAGGTCTTTTTCACTGTGCAGACGGAAAAAATAGTTTTCTTCTTTCAAATTTTTTTTAGAGCTGCTATTGTTAGCGCTACACTTTAGGAGACACAGATAAGAGTTCGTGTTCATAGGTTTTCTTTGGACAAGTGAATAGCTTAGTAAGTTTTATATGGATAATTATAGGTGTAGCTCCTTGTTTCAGGTTTTCAATCCTTTTAGTTTTCAGCATGCTATCAGCTCCAGACTGGCCAAAACAAACAAACAAACAAACAAACAATTTCAGCTCAAGTCCTTATATCTTATTTAATGACAAAAAACGTATCCAAGTATTAAATCAACAAATTACATGTATAACTTACCTTTATCAACACGAAGATATGAACCTCCAGTATGTTATGCTTAAAAAATAATAATAATAATAATAATAATCAAGGGAAAGGATTCGAGAAAATGTTGGGTCCCCCGCAGCACGACTTTTCATGACTAATAAACAGCCCTTTCATTTGTATCGTCTTCCCGCGTTAGAATCTTTCTACATTGGACGCGGCGAGGGACTTTACACAAGTGTGTCGAGTGGGTGGATCCTCAAGCATTCACTCGACCTTAGGTCGTGGTGCACTTCCAAACTTTTGACTAAAACGCAATAACAATTTGCATTCTGCAAGTTCAAAACACGTTATCTTTAGGAAAAGCCCCACCTGAAATTTACAATTTTATCCTAAACTTTAGAAAAGCAACAGAAACCAGGTTGGCATAGGAAATGAGAACTCCCTGGACTGGGGAACAACAAATTGAGTCAAACCAAAGTAAATGCAGATCGGGACTACAAAACATCCAACCCCAATGATATGTTATTATCCCAATTACTGTACTCAGTGCCATAGACTGAATCATAGTCTCTAGCTCGAGAATGGCTGACATGACCTCTGGCATCAGATCAGAGGATTCACATGCATAAACAAGAGCATTTGGCAGGAAAGGATTACACTCCTCACGATTGCATTGCATGCATAGAGCTTGCAGCCTCAGCCATAAAGTTCTGTATCATTCAACAAAAGAGAGATACATAAGATGACAAGATAGAGCATTGGTGATCACAACTCATTGTCTGAAGGACCTTAGAAGGGGCAAAAAAAAAACAAAGGAAACAAACAAGGTATTCTGTTTTAAATACTGAACAAAGCTGATGATATGTTGTAGTCAAATAAAAGATTTGAAAGGTTTGTGGTTGAAATGCTAGCAAAAAGTTGGGGGGGGGAGGGGGGGGGTGTTGAAAGAGAAAGAGAGCGGAGAAGCAACTCAACATAATAGTAGAGCTAGTAAGAATAATAATATTCGATGCCACTGTTATACAATCCCAACTCATCAACGCAAGAGTACCTGTATCAACTTCTGAGCTGCTTATACTTCAAAAGCAGACGCAGTGATTTCTAGAGTCATATACCCAGGCAAATCTTTTGTTACCGGTAATGCTATCGCAGCTCCACTGGCACAGCCCATATAGCTTTTATTTGCACCAGAGGTCCCATTCACCGCATTGGCATCCACCCTTCAATTTTTAATTTTTTTATTTTTATGTATATAAAATTGGAATATATAATTTTGTCATTTCTAATTAAATTAAATAAATTATTCTTAATACATGCGCTTCAATACGAAAAAGTTTCATTAAGAGTAATTTTATTTTAAAATTTTTTCTCTTAATTAAAAATAACTAGAATTAAAAAAATTATTTTTCAAAATATTATATCTTTGAGGGTTAAAAAAACTCTCAAATTGAAAACAAAAGAAAGGAAGGTTGGTGGGCTTTGCTCGGAGGCCGAACACATGACCATGGGGGTTTTCAAATTGGGTCAAGCAAGTGTAGAAGATGAATATTAAGTGGGCCATGACAATGGACAAAATTCGTCCCATTTCACATGTAAATAACCAGATGTCTCCCTTTGCCATACAAGGTAAAAACGAGATCCTTTTGAATAAGATCAATTGAAGTTCAAATACCTTCAATTGCGAAGCCTTTGTTCCCAGTCAACTGATATATATAAGCCAGGCTTTGAACCCAGAGTAATTTATATCTACTTCTTCATTTGCTAAGCCTTTGTTCCCAGTCAACTAATGAAGCATTTTACTTAATTAGAACATCAATCCAAGGTAGTTTACCTTCTTCAATTGTAAATTGTGGTGTTTTCTTTTTCATGATTAATAATTACTTAAATAAACTACAATATTAGCACTTATAATTATGAATCATGAGAATTACTTACTTTCTTACTTAAAAATACTATGTGACATGTTCATACATATAAATAATTAACAATGCTTCATTCTGTGGTGAAAAGAAAACAAAAATATCAAAAATTTTATCTAAAGAATAAATGCCAATATATTTAAACCTTCATATGCTTCATGTCATTTATATATCCAACAAAATAGTATTACCTTCAAAAAAAAAAAAACAAATGTAGTAGACGTAGAAAGCCATTTTTGGCCTTTTTGAAACTAGTTGACTAAGCTATGATTACATTTAGGAAATTAAGCTGTCGGCACTCATGCCTTATTCGCCTATTTCTACTGCGTTTTTTGTTCTTTTTTTAAATACTATTTGCATGATATATATATTTATATATATTATATTATATTAGGCATCCGAAACACCTCCTACAAACTTGTAATAATAACAAGAAACATTTTCTTGAGCATTTCCCGCAAAATTATCTTCTTCCTCTCTGGATATATATTTTGTCAAGTTGATATTCACAGTTGGATTAAAGCTTTCATGTAAAACTTTTTCTAAAAACTGATTATGTCTATTTCCTGTCTCTTTTGCCTTTTTAATTGCGGCCCCATGTGTAAAAGAAAATGGAAGAAACACATGCTGCCATGCAAATGCAATAATTGCTTATCATCTCCAGGCCCTCTTGGATTCAAAGGTTAAGATTTCATTAACCTATTTTCTTGCTATGAAATGCAGTGAATGCAAATGAGACTAGTGAAAATGCTGACATGCAACATCCCATGTGGTTTTGGATATGCATAATTGCAAAGTCATATATTTTGAAAATTGGAATGCAAATGTCCAAAGTCAAATTTTGTGGGAGCTTAGGTCCAAACCTATCTATTTTTGTATCCAAAAAGGCAAATATCTTAGCTATGTTGGAACACAAATCAAAGAAAATTATGTTCAAACTGCGTAAATGTTGTTGTCTTTAAAATTGTATTCAACTATTTAAAAGAGTTAATTGACGTATAAATCATAAAAATATAATTAAGCTTATTGATTGGCTACGTTTTGTACTAACGAAATCAATCCACTAAACAGTTATCAAAATATAACAAAATTATCAAATTTCTATAAAGTTTTTCTACGACCAAAAACTGAAGCAATCTAAAAATAATTTAGAAAAAGTGGAAAAAATGATTGCAAATTGTTTTTCTTTTGTCCTTTTTCATATATCTTTCGGAAACCAAAGAGTCTTATTTATAAGTAAATATTTCTCTTCCCAATAAACTTAAAATATTTATTATAATAGATAATTATCTATTTTTAATTTATTTTATTTTTTAAAATATTAATAATTAATAATTTATTTTAAAATATTTATAATTGATAATTTAAATATTAATATTTTATTTACAATATAATCATTAACATTTTAAAATATTAATATTTTATTTATTGTTTAAATATTATTATGATTAAAATATTAATGATTTTAATTAATTTTTAAATTTAAAATATTAATTGTTTTATAATATATAATTAAAGTCTTAAATTTTTTTTTTCATTTTCACTTATGAGGAGCATTTTTGTCTTTTTAATTTTAGAAGTTATTCCTTATTCATGGAATAACAAATACCATGGGGACTTGGTATCTTTCTCAAGCAAGATACCTTGAAAATTAAAGAGTTTAATTACCAATTTAGACAACTCAGTGCTGACTAGAATAGCAACCTTGAAGCACCTTTCACTAAGGAAGAAGTTTGTTTAGCCATTCAATAGTGTGACAGGAACAAAGCTTCCAGCTAGGACGACTTCAACATGGAGATCTTTAAGAAACATAAAAAAAGAAATCCTTACTTTTATGGAAAATTTCTACAGCACTGAGAAATTCAACAAAAGTATAAACTCCTCCTTTATTACCTTGGTTTCAAAAATAAGTAGTCTTACTTCGTTCTCTCACTTCAGGCCCATAAGCCTTGTAGGTTGCATCTACAAATTTTAGCAAAAGTTCTTTCTATCAGACTCAAAGCGGTGATCAGATCTGTCATTCGTGAAAACCAATTTGCTTTTTTCAAAGGAAAGTAGATTCTCAACTATTATTTAATAGTTAACGAGTCCATTGACTCTATGAAAAAAACCAAAAGAAGCGGTCTTTCGCTCAAAGTTGATTTTGAAAAGGCTTTCGATAACGTTGAATGGGACTACTTGGATTTAATCATGCAACTCATGGATTTTGGTCCAAGATAGCGAGGTTGGATTAGGCAATGTGTTACTACTGCCAGCATTTCAATTCTTGTGATTGGCACCCCTACTGCTCAATTTTTTGCTCAGAGAAGACTCAGGCAAAGATGCCTTCTTTCCCCCTTTCTCTTCAATATAGTAGTTGAATCTCTTAGCATCCTTCTTAGCAAGGCTAATAATTTGGGAATCTTTGAAGGAATCAAAATTGGGAGCTCGACATTGCTATTTCTCATCTACAATTTGCATATGACACCTCACTTTTTTGTGGAACTCACTTTGATCAGATTACAAATATTACAAAGATTATACGAATTTTTCAATTCAAGGCTCAAAATCAATTTCTCTGAAAGTTGTCTAATGGGCATTGGTATTGATGATTCTTTGTTGAGTTCTTGAGCTTCAATGATCAATTGCAAGGTGGGAGGCCTTCCCATAAATTATCTCGGGTTATCATTAAGAGCTAATCTTCTCTCTACGGGCACTTGGCAACCTATCATTGACAAATTTAATTCAAGATTAGCTGGCTGGAAAGGACAATTTCTCTTTATAGGAGGCAAGTTTACACTTATCAACTCAGTACTCTCAAACCTCCCTTTCTATTACTTTTCCATTTTCCATCTTCCAGCCATGGTCAAACAAAACCTTGAAGCTATTCAATGAAACTTTCTCTTGTCTAGTTCTTCCGAGAAAAAGAAAGTTCATTATGTCAACTGGTCCACTGTTAGTAACCCAAAAACTCAAGAAGGATTGGGAATCATAGATTTGAGCTAAAAAATCGAGCTCTTCTCAACAGATGACTTTAAAGGTTTGCAAATGAACCTGATAGGATATTGTTGGGATATTTTCAAATAAATATGATTTCATATCAAAAAGAGGTTGTGTCTGTTGAAAATTAAATCAATAGACACTATAAAGAGTCACGTCTGTTGGGAAAGATCAACAGAAGCAACTCTTTGTAACAGACACAAATAGTGTTGTTGAGAACGCATCTATGCCTATAAAAGATGACCCTCATTATCCATTGAAAAGAAAAAAAAAACAACAATATCTCTCAATCTTCTTTCTTAAACATTTTCCAAGTTTTCTTCTATACTATTTTCCTGCAGAAAAGTATTATAGAAGTTTGATAATCTTGTTATACTCCGGTGAGTGCTCAGTGGATTGATTTCGTCAGTGCAAAACGCCATCAATCATTGGGCTTCATTGTATCTTCAGGTTTATACCGGTAACTCTTTTGCACACTTAAGTGGGGGCGAATAAAACCTTAAGGATAGTGGCATTGATACACGCCTTGAAGCCAATTTTTAAGTTTTTCAGTTTGGTGTTCTAACAATCTTAAGGTTTAATCTCGTTCCAACAATGGCTGCTGCAAGCGGAACACTAAGAGATTGGCTTCTGACTTTGTAAAATTAGATCGGTTTGATGGCAGTAACTTTCCAAGATGGCAGAAGAAGATGCATTTCCTATTATCAATTTTGAAAGTTGTTTATGTTTTGACGACACCTAGACCAGAAGAAGGAGAAAATGAATCTGTTGCTGCAACGAGAGAGAGACAAAAATGGGACAATGCCGATTATATGTGCAAAGGTCACATCTTGAATGGTTTGGCTGATGGCTTATTTGACACCTACCAGAACAGGCTACTGCAAAAGAATTGTGGACAAACTGGAAGCCAGGTACTGACAGAAGATGCAACAAGTAAGAAATTTCTTGTTAATCGCTTTATTAATTATCAAATGGTAGATGGGCGTTCTGTTATAGAACAATTACGGGAAATTGAAAGAATGCTTAATCAGTTTAAACAATATAAAATGAACATGGATGAAACTATAGTTGTATCCTCCCTTATAGACAAACTTCCTCCATCATGGAAAGACTTTAAAAGAAGTCTGAAACACAAAAAGGAAGAAATAACTCTTGAGGCTTTGGCAAATCATCTTCGAATTGAAGAGGAATATAGGAAACAAGAGCAAGTCGCTGTTTCTGGTGAAGCCAAAGTACATGTAGTGGAGGAAAGACAGACCACTAAACCTGCCAAAAAGAAGTTCACACAGATTGCTAATGGTCTGAAATTCAAAAGAAAGAACAAAAGCACATGCTTCCATTGCGGAAAACCAGGACATTTCAAAAGGGAATGTCGATTATTGAAGAAGAAAATTACTTCTTCAAATGGTGTTGCTTCTGAAAACTTTGTAGCCATGATTTCAGAAATCAATATGGTTGAAGAAAATGATGATTGGTGGATTGATTCAGGAGCAACCAAACATGTGTGTAATGACAAGAATTGTTCAAGAATTTCTCTCAAGTGACTATGGAAATTCCTATATATGGGAAATTCTTCCACAGCAACCATTAAAGGCAAATGGACTGTTGAACTTGAGTTTACTTCTGGGAAAATTCTAACTTTGAAAGATGTTTACTATGTTCCAGAAGTTAGAAAAATTTAGTGTCTGGAAGTCTATTAAATAAGTTTGGGTTCAAACTTGTATTTGAGGCAGATAAATTCATTCTGTCTAAGGGGGTATATTTGTTGAAAGGTTACATGTGTGATGGATGTTCAAATAAATATTGTTAATAATAAAAACAAAATAGTTGTTTCTGCTATATGATTGAGTCTTCTTATTTGTGGCATTATAGATTAGGACATTTAAATTATAGAAGATTGAATGATATGTATAAAATGGACTTGATTCCAAAATTTAATCTAAATATTGATAAATGCAATACATGCATGCTAACAAAAATAACTAGAAATCCTTTTCCTAAAGTTAAAAGAAATACTAAATTACTTGAATTAATACATAGTGATGTGTGCGATATGCATAGTACACTTACATTAGCTGGAAAGAAATATTTTGTCACATTCATTGATGATTTTTCTAGATATTGCTATGTATATTTATTGCATTCTAAAGATGAAGTGCTTGATAAATTTAAGGTTTATAAATTAGAAGTTGAATTACAATGTGAATCTTTTATCAAATGTTTAAGATCAGACAGAGGTGGAGAATATTATAGTCCAGTTATTTCGGATCTATTGGAATAATCCATCATATTTCAGCACCTTATACACCACAGCATAATGGTGTAGCAGAAAGGAAGAATAGGGTCTTGACTGAAATGGTAAATGCTATGTTATCATATTCAGTCTTGGAAAAGGTTTTTGGGGAGAAGCTTTGTTAACAGCTTGTTACATATTAAATAGAGTTCCTATAAAGGAAACTAAAAAGACCCCATATGAAAATGGAAGAAAAGGAAACCAAACTTTAGTTATATGAAGATTTGGGGATGTAGAGCTGTAGTTAAAGTTCCGGAACCCAAAAGAAAGAAATTGGGTGAAAGAGGAATAGAATGCATATTCATAGGATATGCACAACATAGTAAAGCATATAGGTTCATGGTAATTGAACCAAATGATTCAATTCCAACAATACTGTTATTTAATCAAGAGATGCAATATTGATGAGAATAGATTCAAATTTGTTTTAAGGCAACTACAGCCACTACAATCAATTCAATCACATGTCATTCCATTAGAACAAAATAAAATTAATGATTAATCTAGCTCAGAAGTAAGGAAAAGCAAAAGGGCTGAAAAGATAAAAGATTTTGGTCCAGACTTTTATATGTTCCTTATAGAAGGAACAGGAGAAATATTAACAATAAGATTCCTTATTGTTTTAATTTAGAATCGGACCCTGTTACATATGACGAGGCAATGAAGTCTCAAGATTCTGCATTTTGGAAGAAGAATCCATGATGAGATGACTCAATAATGGGAAATAATACTTGGATTTTGGTTGATCTTCCACCAGGTTCCAAATCAATAGGTTGTAAATGGATTTTTAAAAGGAAAATGAAAGTAGATGGAACCATAGACAAGTTCAAAGCAAGATTAGTAGCCAAAGGCTTTACGCAAAGCAAGGGATTGACTACTTTGATACTTATGCTCCAGTAGCAAGAATTACTACAATTAGACTTCTAATATCCCTTGCATCAATATATAAGTTAATAATTCACCAAATGGATGTCAAAACAGTATTTTTAAATGGTGAATTAGAGAAGAAGTCTACATGGAACAACCAGAAGGTTTGTTGTTTAGGACAAGAGCATAAAGTTTGTAAACTTGTCAAGTCATTATATGGGCTTAAACAAGCACCAAAACAGTGGCACAAAAAATTTGATGAAATTGTTTTAGCCAATGGCTACAACATAAATGAATCTGAAAAATGCATATATAGCAAATTCAGAATAGTAAAGGTGTTATAATTTGCTTATAGTTGGATGATATGCTAATATTTGGTACTGATTTAGAACATTGAGGAGACAAAGAAGTTTTTACAGAAAACTTTGCAATGAAAGATATGGGTGTGGCAGATGTCATTTTAGGAATTAAAATATTTCGAGATGAAAATAACATAACTTTATCTCAATCATACTACATTGAAAAGGTGCTTGAAAAGTGTGGCATTACTAATTGTATACCAGCATCTACACCCATGGATCCTCAAATTAAATTAGTACCTAATTCTGGTAGGACTGTTGATCAATTACAATATGCAAGAGTAATTGGTTTTTTGATGTATGCAATGACATGTACAAGGCCAGATATAGCATTTGCTGTTGGAAAATTGAGTAGATATACAAGTAATCCAGGCACTTTGCATTGGCAAGCCATAAATCGAGTACTAAGATATTTAAAGAAAACAATTAATTATGGACTTTGCTATAATGGATATCCATCAGTACTAGAAGGATATTCGGATGCTAGTTGGATTACAAGTTTAGAAGATCATGCTTCCACAAGTGGATGGATCTTCATGCTTGGTGGGGGTGCCATTTCTTGGGGGTCCAAGAAACAAACATGTATAACTGATTCTACCATGGCAGCCGAATTTATTGCATTGGCTGCTGCCACCAAGGAAGCTGAATGGCTAAGAAATTTACTCTATGGTGTGCCTTTATGGCCTAAACCAATTTCTCCAATTTCTATCCGTTGTGATAGTGAAGCAACTCTAGCAAAAGCATATAGCCAAGTGTATAATGGAAAGTCTAGACATATTGGATTAAGACATAGCTATGTTAGACAATTAATTTCTGATGGAGTGATCACTATAACTTTTGTGAGGTCTAGTGAAAATTTGGCGGATCCTTTAACAAAAAATCTTGCTAGAGATCTTGTAAATAAGACCTCAAAAGGGATGGGACTCAAGCTCATAAATTGAAAGTCACCCATGGTGGAAACTCAACTCAACGCTTGATATAACGTCAAGTCTTGAGTTCAATGAGACAAAGTACATCATTTGTATGTGGCTGCTAGCACTATAATATGTTATATTCCATCCTAAGTGAAGTGCTAGGGACCCGTAATGATAAGGAAAGGATGAGTTATATATCTTAATAGACCCATAACATAATTTGTTAGAATGCTTTAGTTACGGGGGCATTCATGGGATCTACCTATGTGAGTATGAAGTGTGGCCGCTTCTAGGAGTTCAAGAGCTTGGCTCTAACAGTACTCATGAAAAGAGGATATGGACGCATGCCATAAAAGCGTCGCCGGATACTGTGCATTCATTGGTGTTGAAATCATTGTGTGAAATGTGTTCGGTTAACAAATGAAATAGCTGGTTCAAAGCAGAGTCTACCATGCAATTTCGGTTAACTTAATATGTTTTCACTAAGTAAAGGTTCAATCGGAAGACACCTTCATTTATGCAATTGATTTCCAAGATTATCGAAAAATTTGGATAATTTGAAAATGGTGGGGATTGTTGGATTTTCAAATAAATATGATTTTCATATCGAAAAGAAGGGTTGTGTCTGTTGAAAATTAAATCAATAGACACTATAAAGAGTCACGTCTGTTGGAAAAGATCAACAGAAGCAACTATTTGTAACGAACACAAATAGTGTCTGTTGAGAACAGGCATCTATGCCTATAAAAGATGACCCTCATTATCCATTGAAAAGAAAAAAAAAACAACATATCTCTCAATCTTCTTTTTTAAACATTTTCCAAGTTTTCTTCTATACTATTTTCCTGCAGAAAAGTATTATAAGAGTATGATAATCTTGTTATACTCCGGTGAGTGCTCAGTGGATTGATTTCGTCAGTGCAAAACGCCATCAATCATTGGCTTCATTGTATCTTCGAGGTTTATACGCCGGTAACTCTTTTGCACACTTAAGTGGGGGCGAATAAAACCTTAAGGATAGTGGCATTGATACACGCCTTGAAGCCAATTTCTAAGTTTTTCAGTTTGGTGTTCTAACAGATATGGAGGCAAGTTGTCTTTGCCCAAAACAAGTTGAAACCAGACTATGTGATTCCCATTGACAAACCTCACAAGCCTTCCCCTTATGGAATCACGTCATGAGGCTAATGGACCCAACTAACAAATATCATGAACTTGTAACCAAGGGTTTTGCTCACTCTCTCAATAAAGGCACCACCATCCGCTTTTGGGAAAGCTTGTGGGTTGATAACTCCACTCTAGCCACCAAATTTTCATGCATATATGCACTGGCAACAAGCAAGAAAGCCACAATTGCTAAAATAGGAAGTTGGGTCGAAGGCAATTGGAAGTGGGATGTTAAGTTAAGAAGGCAACCTCTAACCTCGGAGCAAAATTAGTAAAGAGATTTCACTACCTTCATTAAGAACTTTCTACCTCCCCTCACTGACAAAGATATGGTGGTGTGGAAGAAAACCACTAATGGTCTTTACACTCCTTCCTCTTTTATTAAAGCAAGCTACAGTACTCCCTAGCTCTACAACCTTTTGGGAAAATGTTTGGATTGGCTATGCTCCCCCGAAAGTCAAAACTTTCTGTTGGCAAACTCTCCATGGCAAAATTGCTGCCAAGTCTATTTTGATGCATTGGGGAATTTTTGCGGTTGATGACGCTAATTGCTCATTCTGCAACTCTCAGCTCGAGACTCCCTTTCATGTACTCCTTGATTACACCACAGCCTAGAGATCATGGTCTTCTTGTTGTTGCTTGTAGGGTATCACTTGGGTTCAACCTGATGATGCTTTGTTTTTTTTTTAAGACATGGTTTAAACTTCCCATGCTTATTGGCAAGAGAAATACATGGAGAATGCTCTTCTTTGCAACACTTTGGACCCTTTGTTTATGTAGAAATGAGGTTATTTTCAAAGGAAAAAGCTTCAATCCAAACCAAATGATGGACATCACCATTTTACGCCACATGCTTTGGTGTCGAGGGAAATGGAAACTTGACCACTTTCCCACTAACCTGTGTCTCATGGAGCCTCTTAGCATCAACATCAACACCAAAAGGAAGAACCAAAGAATGGCTACCAACTTGTCAACTCAACCGCCTGGAACTCTATAACTCAACACTGATAGCGTAGCAAAAGGCAAACTTGGACCTACCTGGTATTGGAGGAGTGATCAAGGACCACCATGGCTTCATTCAGGGAACTTTTTCTGAAAACATCAGTATTGAGGACTCCAATTTTGCCGAATTTTATGCCACACGAGAAGAAATTAGCTTCTTCTTTTCATCTCCCTAGGTTGCCACTCATTCTCTAGTTGCGGAAAGCGACTTTGCCAATATTATCAATTGGGCGCAACACCACTGCAAAGTCCCTTGGTGGATGAAAAATATTTTGAATGCCATTGAAACTTTCTTGCGTAGAAACACAAGAATCACCTTTAAGCAGATAATGAGGGAAGCCAACAATGTTGTAAACGAATTAGCCAAAGCAGGGGTATTAAGAGACTCAAACTTCAAAGCCTATTTTCAAAACCAACAAGGGGAGAGTACATGAACTCTTCTTTCAATGCAAGAGCTTTATTAATTTGGTTAACATTCAACTACCCCTATGTCTCTTCATTTGAATATGATTTCTCACTTCATCCTTCACTTGTCATGTTCTGCACCTCAATGCTGAAAGTAGCAAATCTCTTTTTTTTTTTGTAATCTGCTACACTTTTGCATGGCATTCTTGAAGTGCCTTTTGTAATCTTCTACTGCGAGATCACTTGTGAATAATAAATATTGCCTTTCAAAAAAAATATATTGAAGAATGGTCATTTCTTGGAACACTTGACAACCAAAGGAAGGAAGAAATATTTCTCAGGAATAGAGGGGAATAACCTAGCCATTTTCCCAACCAAACAAGAAAAGTACAAGGAAATAATCTCCAACCTGTTTAAATGCCAGGACATATGCCTTTATATTAAGAGGAAAATGATACTTCCGGCCCAACCCCAATATTTGAATTTCTTATATAAACTTATTTACAATTTAATATAACTCATATCTTAGAAGATTGAATACATTTTAGAATTAATTGGCAACATAGTTACTGTTATAATATTAAAGTAAAAAACATATCATAAATATTTTATATTAATTCCTGCAGGTAAGGCGGAGGGAGCATGCAGAGCTGTAGAGAACGGGGCCAGTTTACCATCCGTACTTTACAAGTATGGTCCGTCCTTACTCCCTGCTACACTTGATGGCTTTTATGGCCGCAAGGCTGAAAAAGGCGTTGAGCTGACATTAACAGATTTTATTCTGCTTGTCCTGTGTTATCTTCCAAATGCTTTGTAGGACGGAAGAGCAAAATTATTTCTTCCTCTTGTTTGCTTCACTTAGACGCTTACTAGTTAGGAGTCACTGCCCCCCTCCCTCCCACTCCAATTAATTTGCCAACGCTGCCCGATTGAGATGTGCCACTGACTCAGCTAGCTAGTCATTCCTCACCTTCTATTCGTTTTTTTTTTTTACGTACAGTATACTTTTATGGTACTGTTTTTTGGTTGGCTAACAAAGAAACCCGCATGTCCCAATTTCTCATCAATTTGCCAAGCTACCACATGCTAGACGTACAGATATTAATGCATCATGTAAATCCAACGAACCTGACCATATCTAGTTAACTTTTGATTCATTTATTTAAATTAAAATCTTTACATTGTCAAACAAAAAAACAAAGACGAGAATAGTTGTAGTGCTACTATTTTGTTCCTTGGGATTATAAGTTAGTTAATATGGTTCAACAAAATCAATAAACCCGATGTTAAAGTTTGGGAGAAAAGGCATGTCGTAGAAATTTATCTCACATCAATGGCAGCAGATATGATAGGCTTCCGTGAATTTGGCCTGCACAGACGTGTCTGTGGCAGGCCGAATTCACGGAAGCCCATGACATTGTCTTGCGTGCATAGGATCTTTCGAAAAAATAGAACCGTATTGCAGCTTAGAGGGATAAATAGATGAGGAAACCAAGGCAGTATCAGCAGCTACCAGCCATCAATGCATTTCCAATTAAAGAGTGAATGCTAGCTAGTAGCAACATAGCAGAGGAACAAGCATTTGTTCCCTAAGCCCTGCAAGAGAGTTGTGGGCTTGATAACATGACGCATGAGGATATATCAAAGTTTTGTTTTAATGCTTCTCTGTATGTATAGCATGTCCCATCACCAAAATTCAGGAACTATCTTGGCACTTCAGGGAAGATAGGCTGGATGTCATGGACTGCTCCAATGGTTTTTATTTATTAAAAATTATGTAAATCTTCTCATGTCTAATCATATCAACCTTTAGGATCGTTACAATTATATGACATCTTATCTCAACTCTCTCGTTCCTTGGTGAGACGGCGAAGCCCCAGGAATACATTTTCACCGATTGGTTGTTTAAGCTAAGTTGATTCTATAACCCTGTAAAGACATGACATTAGTAACAAAGCTATATCTGAATGGAAAAGGAAGAGAATTAACGGTGAAAGACGTCCATTCCTGATGACAGTTGGCTTAACTATATATATATATATATAGAAGAAGAAGAAGAAGAAGAAGATCTGCAATCAAAAAGAGAAAAAGATGCTCAATTTCGAATTTGACTGGTACGGATGCTTAATGGAAATCTTATTGATTATAAAGCTCAACTAAAGAAAATATACAGAATGACAACACCTTTTTCAGTAGAACATGCTTGAAATGTGGAAACAGAATGCTATTCCAAAAGATGGTTTGACTTTAAGGCTAGTTTTGGATAGCATGGGATGCATGTTATGTTTGATCTGCATAGGGGTGATGATTCCCCTTGCTTTCGAGTTTAATTGATTGGTGATAGATTTAATTAATCCACTGGATTTTGGAAGCTAATTAATACATTGAGAACTTTATTCTGCCAGCATTTTTCAAAACAACAAAGGGGCCCCAAAAGGACTCCAAAATTTTCCACTAGAGACTAAAAATCATCGTGCAAGTTTTTCTTCACAAAATGCAGATTTCTGGGCCAAGCAGGATTTGGCCGTATTACGGTGCTGTCCCTAGCAGATTCTTCAACTTTTCTTGATGTTATGTCTTATGGTGGAAATCCACACTGACTAATGTCCACAGGGGTGTGATAACACGGAGTTCCTTAGCTGGATCTCATAATTGTTTAACTCGGATTGCTTTGCTTTCTTATCTGATACATCCCATCCTTAATGGTAGTTCAGAATTCATTTTGATGTTCCACTGTAAATAATTAATCAAAAGTGCCTAATAGTCTGCACCCAAGAAATGTTTTCTGCCAAAATGTTTTAAATCAGCGGATTCAGTTAAACACTATCATATCTTTAGTACATCAATAAATTTGAAACAGCAACACACCGCCCTTGACAATGATGCTTCACAATTATTTGCAGTTACAATCCATCTTCTTTCATAGGTCACGTATATAGGCCTTTGCCTTATTGGGATCATAAACCTTTTATTCGGGGCTGCATTTTGGGATTAGAAGATAAAAGGAAGCTTTTGTTTCCACTGATTCCTCACAGAAAAAGAAGGTGGTAAAAGAGTTGCCTTTTTCCTTTTCTAAGTGTAGCTACCTTTGGATTGGAAAAGAAAAAAAAAACAAAGTCATTCCTACCAACATTCATGGAATTTACAGTATTGATGACATTAAATAAAGCTGGCTCTTTCATGTATCCTCCATGTATGCAATCTTGGATGTTTCGTGCAATTCTGCTAAATTCTCTTTTGGCTGCAAGAGAAAACACCTGCAAATTGATGCATCAGTCGAGCATGTTTTGAAATTTACATATAAGATTCACTGTCTTCAGATTTCATGAGAGCAGTGGTTTTGGAGCCTTTTGACTATGCATTTTAGAGCGATCTTTTTGCTTGCTAGATACTTCACCTTAGTCCATGCATGCAATCATAAGCTAAAGCTTCAATAACAGATGTATAACAGCGAGCTGGTACCGACAAAAAGTAGAGTTTATCATGATAGTTGGCCATGTCTACTGAATTTTAGTCCTTTACGGTGACTGGATAAGGGCATAAAGCTGTTTGCATTTGGTAAGCTGTAGATTCGGAGAGGGAAATTTACAGCTGCAATTTAATATGACATTTACCGCCATGTACTTTCCTACCTTTATGGGAAGGAATAAAAATGTGGGAGATTCTGCCCTTCGCTTCCTTTGCTCTGATCATTAATTATTAATAAATTGTAACTTGTCTCTTATTTATCAATATGGGCAGATGGTAACTGTTTAAATGATCTGTAGACTGATAATAATAACAATATAGAAGATGCCTTCATTTGTTTTTAATTAATCCCGGAATCTGCAGATGCTATTGAGGTAAGGCCAGGATACATAACATAAGAAGAAGCACACCGTTTTCTGCATATTGAAAGAAAATATTACCAAATCCCTCCTTATTCTTGGAATCATTGAGGTATAACAGGCATTCTGCTGACGAAAATTCGCTGTTCTTCTTATTCCCAATGGGTTACTACTTTGTTTCTAACAAATTCAAGCTGTCGGTTGAAAACACAGGGGTGATCTTTCCTTTTTGCTTTTATAAAAAGCAACTTTACTGGTTAATTCAAACATCGTGCTTATGATTTTTTTTTTCTTTTTCTTTTCTTAGTCTAAATATTTATCAAAAATTCATGCCACCAGAAAGCAAAGGAAATGGAAATGTTTCATTAATTAAGCTTTGGTGACTTTGTATTCCACTTTCTGTTGTCCATTTCCCTTTCTTCTTTTAATTCTGATGGTCCTATATTATAGCTTTAATAGCCAATCTGTGCTAAGCTTGGGATTTAAGCTTGGCATCACACTAGCTGCATATGCCATCATTTTGGTGAAGGTTCTCCACCTTCCACCCTCCCTTTCCCTTAGTGGCAAGCAAAAGACATATCCTTTACTTGAGACCTGAGAATAAACACAAGGTCAATGCCCTTAACAAGTAATAGTACTATCTGAGATTAATCAACTCCACCAATTAAGGCTTCACCACAAAATGTTTTCTGAGACAATTTTCGCCAAAAAGAGCAGATAAACTAAAATCTACAGACAGAAACACTGTGGCCTGATTTGTTATGGATCTAATAAGATTTCTAACTTTATTTCCTGCTAAAAATCAAATATATTGACAGTGAAAGTTTTACTTATTGCTCATGATCAATAAATGAGACCCTTTCCAACCACAATTTAATCAACCAGCTACATCATTTTTGACATTTATTAACCATCAGCAGCTGCTATGGAAAATTCTTTACTGAAAAGCAAGCAGTTGACACTAGACTAATGCCGGTGCCAAAATCCTAATACAGAGGCTAAAAGTGGCTGCTTTGAGTTGACCTCAAAATCATTAATAGAATATCAATAGTTAGCTTGGATAAGAAATTCAACATTTGCTACACACACGCACACACACATATATATGTGCGTGTATGTGTCCAAGAGGCAAAGTCATCTTTAACTTGTTGGACGAGAAATTAAACAGATTCTTTGTTTGGCATTTTTACTGGAGGCTAATTTATTTTTTATTTGTTAATAAATCTTAACTACCTCCCCCTATGTGTGAAAAGCAGGGTTAGGGTAGTGTAGAAAGTGGACTCCATGTCATGTGACCCATCAAAGAATCTCCCCTGATCACTACGTATATAAGGACCCCATGGAAAAAATAATGCATGGCAAAATCAAAACACACTAATCCCATCTTCTTCTCTCTCTTTCTCTCTCTCTCTTTTTCTTCTCCATCTGTCTCTAAAAACTTTGCCATGATTCTCTACCTCTCTGCTTCTTGCCTCTTTCTTTTCTCTTGCGCGTCTATAACATCAACTGTTGAGGGGAATGTTGTCTGGTTCGAAGTCATTCATATGAATCTTAAATGTCTTCTGAATGATTTCGGACCAGGCTTCATTCCCCCCAACTTGTTTTAATGGCTATATATTTGCTCAGCTTAACGAAGTATATGCATATATGCTCATTTGATGCAAATACAGAAGGAAGAGTTTGAATCAAGAAATATTAAGCCAATGATCGGACAGGCCAAAATTTGGCAACCTGGAATTGGAAACAGGTAAATTTGAAGGTAGAATTTCATATCCTCTTTTCATGGTTTTTTTCCTCCCTTGTCATAAACTGTTGAGTCAATGTGAACAGATTACTGCAAAAATTCGGTCTTCTTCAATCTCTTTGGTTTGTTCATATTTTTGGGATTTGGAGTGTTGATTGTGGGATGTGGACTTTGCTTGCAGAGACTTGCAAAGAATAAAAGTTACTAGAACTTTGTGTGCTGTCCCTTTAGTTTTATGTATGTGGGATGGAGAGAGAGATTAAAAGGGTACTTTAAATTTGCCTCATTTTATCCCTTCAGAATTCAACAAAACAACTTCTTTGTACGTGCCAAACTATATCTACCTGGTGGGGTAGATATATTAACTCTTGGTGGGTCAAATGAACATGAAAAAACCAAAACTTTTCCATGTGAAGATCATAATTCTGTGGGTCAGGTCTGCCCCGCCGGGGTTGTCAAAATGTTGAGCGACTGTAGCTACATGGCTGCAGCTACTGAGTTTTGAGCGTTTGTCAGAAGGCAAAAAAAAAAAGGAATTGCAGAAGGTTCATCTTATCTCCTTGAGCTGAAGAGAAGACGCGCTTGCAGTTTGTAAAAGATGAGATGAAGACAATAACAAAGGTTTGTTACTGATATTATGTTTTTCGTAAGTTGGGATTCTCGTGTTGAAAATAAGGTTGAAAAACTGGAACCAAAGTACTTCCTTTGTAGGATTTGATAGGACTTGAGAGATGGAGATTGGAGATCAAAGATTACAAAGTGAAAAAAGGGAGGGGAGCCACCATAGGGCCTTGTCTGCATATGTGTCTCCCATGTTGTGATAACTTTTTCCATGCACCAAAGGAGGGCTACATCCCCTTACTGCCTAAGCCTCTAAAGTCATGCACTACATGTTGTAGCAGTGAAAATCTATCTCTTTTCTCCTTTTTCCTTTTCCCCTTCTGTTATTGTTCCTCATGTTAGATTATGTCCCCATCTACTACATGTCATCTTATAATTAATTAAATTTAGGTTAACTTTCTGTTTTTTCGTGTTCCTTGATCACGCATCCATTACCACTAGTCGCATATACGCTGCAGCACTGTGTGAATTCCATATTGCAGATTTGGGCAGGTGCTAGGAGCTTGGCCCCTAGTTGTCGTCAATTCTCTGCTAATCCTTTTTATATAAGGGGGTGCCACAGTCCACAGGTGATCTCTGTTGGATTAAATTAAGAATACAACCAATGTTTTCATACATATTATTCAACGGTCAGTTATATATTACGCTATTTCTTAATAAAGTTAAGGTTCTCGGGTCTAAATCAAATTAGCCCCAGCAAATTAAGGGACTGCTTAGACAAAATCTTGTAATCATTGCTCTTCCTCAAACACATATTTCAGCTCCTTTTTCTTTCAATGAATTGCCATCTATAATCTTGTTATGATTGTATGCTTCACGATTAGGGCGCCTTCTAATAATTATTACAGCCAGGGAGTCAACAGAAGGGTTGAAATTAAGAGCAAGTTATGGTGTGCGGTTAACCATTAAAAGCAATAAGAAACAACGATATGCGGCTTCCTATAACATCATTCAATAAAGATAAACTGCATGTCTTTTTCGAAAGTTTCATTGCTTTCTATGCAAGTGCTGACACTAGTCTTCCGATCCGCATCTTTGGATGAAGCAGGTGCATGCTATCCACCTGTTCACGAGCCAGTTTCAGTGCTGCAGGTAGACTTGAACGTTTTGATGTTTATGGTATAACATGCCTTTTTGCAGCAGCACATCCTTCAAAACACGCTTACCAATTCATGTCCTGGTTGGTGCAAAGGCGTGTGAATACAAGACTTGTATTCTAGGAGTGCCTAAATGTGTAGCATCCTCCAAGTCTTTAGACAAGTATAAAGAGAAAAAGAAAAAGGAACGTATACTAGTATTATAAGGCTACATATGACAAGGCCATTTCCTTAAGTGAGAATTGGCTTAGATAAAGTCTTCCTTACATCCTAAAGCAATTAAAAGGTTCTCATATAATTTTATTAACTTTTTGACTTGCTCACCAATGATACTTGGAAAAGCATTCAACATGAAACATAAAACTCCATTCAAAAGACAGATTTTGTTGGGCATCACAATCACAAGGCATTGCTATATGAGAAAACTAGCTAGACTGACCTAATTAAGTTGTTCCCAATATAAGTTAACGAAGAATCACATGGTCTGCATGATTGATTATGCAACTGTAATTTCCTGTGGAAACTGTGATCTCCTTTTATCATTTAGCTCTGCCTAACCAAATGTAAGCTAGCTTAGCTGCTGAAAGCAAGACCCATGAGAGGAGACAGAGAGAGAGAGAAATATTTATGATGAAGTGAAGGATCTTGTCAATAAGTTGGTGATGATCAAGGGGAGACATCATAATTCATAAAGGTCCATCTGATGGATCACAAAAGGACAGTTTGTCATATATGTTGGACATTCAACTTCTCCAGCTGGTATAAAAAGATGCCTAACAGAAGAAATCTGCTAAGATAAAAAGCCACAAGCCATCTTGCCAACATAATTGTTCTCCTTATTAATCTGTAAATCCCTCTTTATCACATATAGCTTCCCCTGAATTCGAAAGACAGCATAGATCCGGGAGAGGGGAAATTTGACAGACTACGTATCCCTCTTCGTGTTTTCTACATTTGGTGATGGCTCACATGTAGCTCACTTATAATTTGGGAATCAAAAACAAGCATTGATTGAGCAAGTAATTAGCTTAATGGAATCTAAAAATTAATTGCACCCAAAAAAGATGTTAAACTTACGATTGGACTGAATGAATAAGCTTAGAGGGCACTAATACCCGACAGTGCACCGCCTCTGTTGTGAACAGCGTGCAACAGTAAACACATAGACCTACTTTAACTACGAGCCGAGCCAAGCCAACTTCAGATGGCAACAGGCACGAACCTTTGATGAATTTGACAGGGTTTGAGAGCAGCCATGGGATGTGTCTCTCCAGTTGTGGGTCCCTGACCCCATGGCGTCTGATGACTTGATAAATTTGCACAAGTACTATATATTGTAGTGTCATTATTAGGAGGACAATTGCTGAATGACACAAAAAAAAAAAAAAAAAAAAAAAAAAAAGAAGAAGGTTTGTAAATGATTTGGATCCAAACTTCATTGAAGAGAGAGTGGGGAAATGCAGAGAGAAATGTAGGTAGTTAGGTAAGGTAGGTTTTAGCCTTTAGATTCTTTTGAAGATTTTGTCCCAGTGTCTTTTTTGTAGTCTAATTCCATCCAAATCTGTGAGAATAGTTCTCTCTACTCAACATTGTCAAGAAGAATGTACCAACTACGAACACAAAGCGCAATCATTGAACTTTTACGACATTTTGGTATAGAAACAGTTTTCATTACAAGATTCCAAATTTACCTGCATTATTCTTTCATTTTTTTGCCCAAATTTTGCATGTGCTTCTCCCTACACAGTCAGACTCTCTCTTTCTTCTTTTTCTTTTGTTCTCTTTCACTCCATCTACTCAACTGTTTAGCAACAGATATTGGACTTCACTTGATATGTAATTGATAATTTGATCAAATAGAGTTATGCTTAGCAGCTCTGGATTTTTCTTAGGATCAATGGCCTACAGCTTTTTCTTTATCTTGTTCATCAATAAAAAATATATTTTTCTTGCCTTTGCCTTTTTCGGCATCTCGAGCTACAAATATGCCAATAAGGTGGCTAGCTGGGACATGGAGAGCTTGAGGGAAACGGTACAAAAGAGCGTGCCTTGTCGCTAGTACGCCATTGCAGAGCACTGCTTGCAAGTTGAAATCATTGAAGAAAAATGAAAGCTAGCGGTGTGCGTTTTTCCTCCCATTAACAAGCTCAGCCGAGGGGACCCCTCCGTGTTAACAAAGCTGATTTCCTATAAACATTCAGTTTTTTGAGGTTCTGCACTGCATCATTAGTGCAGGCATGGCTCATGTACAGTTGCGGACAAAAAAGCTTGTCCTGTTCATACACCTGATAGCTGTCCAACTTAATCAAAGCCATCTGCTACGGTGCTCCTCTTGATAGCTCGCACGGTTTGTTTAACCATCAAAATGAGAATGGCAGTTGGGACCAAAATCAACAGCATGTACGGGATCTCTTGAAATAGACTCAGTTGTGAACTGCATCAATGATTTTCTATATAACAAGACAAGCATGCAGTGTGTTGTTTTCTAAAAACGTATACAAGCATTACAGATATTCACAAAAACTCTTGCAGCCTTCACCACTCTATCAATTATCCAAGCATTACATAGTAATTAAGTTAGGCAGATACATCCACCAGAAAAAGAAGTTCCATGCCTCCTGGACATTCTGGATCAAGGGCTTTTCCACAGAGCTCCCAAGTTTCTTAACAATACGGCAAGCCTTTTTATTGAACTTGTTCTGATCTGAACCTGAACCAGGATAAGTGAAGCTTGATTGCAGGCTTATATACTTAATCTAAATATCATAACCGAAGTACCTGAACAAATTTCTCTAAGTTTTCAGACAAATATTAGTTTCTCAGCTCAGTTCCCATGCGCCTACTACACAAAATGCACCTGTCATCAAAATAAACTGTAAGCAAGTAATCTGATCCCACTTCTAGAACTAATCTAAGCTTCTATCATTTTGAATGTTTGGCCACAAACAATCACATTATTCCCACTTTGAGAAGAACATAGTTTACATATTGCAACACAGAAAATAAAAACCAAGTGACGTAATTTCTCTCGTATATTTCCAACTTTGACTTATATCTATTTCCATATGAACTTTTCAGCTAAAATACATCTAGAAAAATCCAAGCAATCAATAGCCCAGTATATTTGGCCGAAGACTAAACAGCCTGGATTTGAAAGCATAAACCAAATGGAAGATTAACACTGAAGCACTGATGTTAGAATGTGACGATGTCCGTACCTTTTGACTCAAATGAAAAGTGATGCAATAATGTGTGTAAATCATAATTTTCATTCACAAGGAAAATAAGTACAGGACATGGTAGTGATTGGGAGCACATCTTAAGTCTGCTCCTGTTAGACAACAATTTTCATTCCAATGAGCAGTGGCATTTCAGCTTACTGAACCTGATTGTAACTATAGACCCACAGCTTTCTTTTTGGCCAAGAGACCCACAGGTTTAATATGTCTGCCAAAGCAAACTGACCTCACTCATATCTGTCTACAAAGAAATAGAAGATGGATCCTCATAATGCACCATAGCCACAAATTTTGCAATCCAAATCCCTGCTTTTCCTCCTTTGAAGAAGCTAACCTGATTACCTCCAGCAGAGCTGGTTTTGCACAGGCTAGGACACAAGGGGCAAGCCATCACATTTTGAAACCTCCACTTATGTTAAGCTTCTGGGGAAGTTCTGTCCATTTAAGGATTTTGACCGGCACTCAAGCACACAATGCTATTTTCAGTTTGCCATCATTTAGGCTCCTGGACAGGAAATGTTGGTAGCAATTTCAGAGTTTCATGATAGGCTTCATCCTTCGAGAGTAAATCTACAACTGCAGAGATGGTTGATGCATCAGGTGACAAATTTTTCTCCACCATTTTCTGAAGAAGTTCCACCATTTTTTGGGTCTCATTATTCTGGGAGAAACCATGCATGAGTGTATTAAACGTGACTACATTTGGAGAACAATCTTTTTCCTCCATTTCAATTAACAAATCATTTGCTTTTTCCAATTGCCCTTCCTTACAAAGCCCATGGATCATGATAGAATAAGTCACAACAGTTGGTGCCAGGCCTTTGTTAGGCAATCCATAAAATAGCTCCCAAGCAGTTTTAAGCTTCCCTGTTTTACACAGCCCATCAATAAGGGAGTTAAACATTTCAATGCTAAATTCGAACTCGCAATTTTCTAACTTATGAAACAGTTCCAGTGCCTCTGAGACATAACCATTTTTGCAAAGTCCATCCACGAAGGTATTGTAGGTGCAAGAATTGAGTGTGATGTTATCGACCTGCAGCTTACCAAACAGTTCTCGTGCTTCTTCAACCTTGCCTGCCTGGAAAAAACCAGTCAATAAGGTGTTATAAGTGATAACTGTTGGCCTAATCCTCTTGCATATCATTTCCATATAAAGACTCATAGCTTCTTCAACCTTCCAGTATTTGCAATAACCATTGATCATTATATTGTAGCTAATAGCATTTTGTCCATTCTCCTTACTCTGCATGGAAACAAACAAATCCCTAGCCACATCAAGCTTACCAGCCAAGCAGTACCCATCCATCAATGTGTTATATGTGAATATATCAGGATCTACTCCTCTCTGAATCATCAAATCCAATAATGCATTTGCTTCTTCCAATTTCTCCACCTTGCAGAGAGCATCTATTAAAACATTGAAAGTGACCACATTAGGCTGCACTCCTTGATCCACCATCTCAATAAACAGACCTTTAGCCTCCTCCAAATTACCCATGCAAGAAAAACCATGAAGTAGAGAGCTATAAACAACCACATCCGGATGAATTCCCTTACCCTTCATTTCCAAAAAAATTTCTCTTGCCTTTTCTAACATACCCTCCTTACATAGGCAATCAATAATACTACCATAAATAACAACATTAGGCTCCAATACCCCATTTCCTCTAACCATTTCCTCATATAACCTAAGTGCAACACTCGTATTCCCCATTCTACACAGACCATTAATCAAAGTCCCATAACTAACAATACTGGGCTGACAACCAAATACAACCATTTTCCTAAACAGTCTAGTTGCTTCACAAATCTTATTCTCCATACATAACCCTTTAACCAAAGATGTAAAAGTTACAGTATTTGGTCTATAACCCCCCCTAAAAACTCTCCCTAAAACGGCGAAACCATCAGTAACTCGACTCATATGACATAAACAATTAAGCAAAATATTCAAGGTAATAAAATCAGGTGAAATCCCAATTGATCCCAATTTGTTGTAAAGCACAACCACGCGATTATGGTGCTTAATCTTAACAAGGGCACCTAACAACAGATTAAATGATGACATTGGAGGAAAAGGTTTCATTTGGGTCATTGCATCAAACAAATTCAATGCTTCATTGAGTGTAATGGTGCCTGACTTACAGCTTGTTTTGACAAATTTGTTAAGTGGGTCTTGGCTTTCAACAGTTTTTTTGTTGGGGTTTGAAGATTTGGGATTGTTAGAAAATATGGGATTTTTCGGGTGAGTGAAGAGAGATGAGAGTTTACCTTTTGGAGTAGATTTTGAGGAGGAAGAGGATAAGGCAGCTCCATTAGCGGCTGAAGCAAAGCAGAGCGTCGTTTTGGCGACCATTTTTTCAGTGGCCTTGGGGTTTTGTTTGTTGAAGAAGTAATAAGCCCGGGAGATTGCAACGGCCGACGCTTGTGTAATAACAGCAACTCAAAACTAAAATGGAAATGAATCTTAGTTTTCTTGGGTCCATGGCCCATGGATCAACTAGGGGAAAACTGGACGTGAACAATTAGACAAGAAAAGCAGGGGAAAATATTGGAGAAAACAAAACGAAAAAGGTAGTGACCATTGGGAAAAACAAAAACTAAGGTGTAGTTTGATATTTTCTCAGATAACATTTTGATTTTTTTTTTTCAAATGAAATCTTGTATTTTACAAATGTTTCCACAAAATCAATGGTGTTAAATTTTTAATTAAATTTTTAACAAAAAAATAATAAAATCTTTATATTTAAAAGTATTTTTTTTGCATTTAATTCTAAATTGCTATATTCTTTTTCACATTAGATTCCATGCAAGAAATCCATCAAAAAAATTGCTCTAAAAAGATGAATGTTGATCATCACTTTCGTCAAAATTTTTAATGGTATATATATTTGGCCTTAACCATTTCAACTTAATTGACCAAATATTCCACTTATCTTCGCCTGCTCAACAACCAAAATGTCCGACTAGCCTCAACCATTCTTTTTCATACTTTTTTCCTGTTATTCTTTTTTAGTATGTGATCAAGTACTTTATATCATATTTAAGTTAAAATTGTGTAAGCTTTGACCCAATACGCTTTTAATGAAAAAGCTTGTATTAGAGTTTTGTTTATTTTATATATATATATATATATTTATGGCTAGATGCCGTCTTTCCTTCTAACCTATTTGCCCGTTGAGAGCCACCACAAATAATGAAAAAATACGAAGAGGAAGATTTAGCCTTAATCAGGATTTTTCTGCTTTTTTGCTACGAATAATGACTACCTCTATGAATTAAATAGGTACATAATAAATAATTGATGCATTTGGCATTCTAATATTCACACATGGGTCTAAGGATTCAACTTACATGTGATATTAGAGCAACTTGTGTGAAATTAGAACATAACAAAATTTTGAAATTTAATGAATTTATTTTGTAAGATTGTATGTTGAGGCATACTTATTTTTTGATTGTTGGAAATCTATTTTTTGGTTATCGTTTTTAGATATAAGGTTAGGGCTTTTCTTTCTCAGATTGTATAAATTGATTCTATATACACCTCTTCTTTTAACTCATACCATAGAGATAGAGATTAGATAATAAGTTTTGGGTTTAAATATAAAACCTAAAATTACACTCATGCATTTAACTCATTGGTTGGTATATAGTCTCTCAGCCTAAAGAGCAGGGTTTGAATATCTTTTTTCCCAATTATAAAAAATCTAAAATCTAATCGTTGATTAATTACTTATATTTTATATGTTTTAATTTAAATTGGACTCTTAAAATCAACTTTCATATGTTATAAAATTAATATTTAAATTTAATTACATAAAATATAAGTGTATTGTGACCAATTTTGAAGAAAACATGAAACGGGTTAGGAATGAGTTTCCAAATTAATTTTCTTAATTAATTGATCTTGATTTTGTAGTTATTTGATGAGTTTTAATACATAAGCATTATAAAATAAAGTCTTAATTGAGATTTATAAAGATCTATTTTATCAAAAATACTTAAAAAGCTAAGAATTAGAGAGAAATTAGAATAACGACCCAAATGGGTCGAATTTGATCTAACTAGGTCAGATTTGACCCAATTAAAAGTTGAGAAAATTAAAAAAAAAAATCTATTGGGCAATGAATCCCATTCTCAAGCATGGAGTGTGAGACGGGTGAGGCCCATTAGGCCCATGATTTTTAAAATATTTTTTAACAATTTTTCTCCACTTGCCTAACTTTACATATTGTACTATTTTTATGAATTTTTTAATATATGTTTAATATTTATTTATTTATATGTGCATTTAATTAATTATTTTAAATTTTTGTATGAAATATTTCTAAACTGCATGTGATAGAAAAATAATATGCATATGTTTAAGTTGAATGGCTATATGTACTCTCCTTAAATTAGTCTCTAAATTTGTATACTCTTATGTTGAAATTGTATACATAATTTAGAGAATATATTGTCTTTATTTTTAAAGTTCAAGACTCTAAGTTTTAATGCAATGAATACTATTTGAGACCAAATGAGATACACCAAGACTTAATACCTCAGCAAGAATGGCCCATTGCATACATTGGGTTGAGTATGTAAATTAAGAAATTTGGGCAAATAATTAATTTTCGGTTTAAGAAATTTTTTTGTTAATTGATATAAATGTTTCGCTGCCAAAGTAACTCATTTATTGAAATTAATGGATTATTTTCTTAAGCAAAAGGTTAGAGGATGTTTTTTTAAATTGCTTTATACAATTACCTGTCCAAAAAGGGTTATTGTGTAAGGTAATTTAAAGTGAGTTATAAAGCATCATGGTTGAGAGTATACTGGTCTAGAAAGTCTATATGCCTAAAGGGGATAGATTTTTCGAAAACTAAAATATTCTCATATTATCTTTATGTGGAGAATGCCTTTTAACATGTCATATTCTCTATTCAAAGGGGAATCTGTGATGATGCACTTAAACTCTTCAATTATTTTCTTTTAGCACATTGTGAATTATTGCCAATTATTTTGTTATTGCCCAATTAACTAATAGTTGTATTTCTTGTCTTGAATAGTGATATTTATTGTGAATAATAATCAAGCTACTATTAAGACTCTTAATGGGTCTAACTTTAAGATATGGAATGAAGATTTGTCTTTTTCCTTGGTTATGAGTAAAATACACATAGCCTTACGTATTGATAAGCGTGTTGCCCTTACTAACAAGAGCACTATTAAGGAAAAAAAGTTCTTTACTAAATGGGATAGAACAAATCGCATGTGTGCACATGCCATTAAGAGATCTGTTTCTAAGCATCGATTAAGTGGGTTACAAAAGATTGAAATTGCTAAAGAATTTTATGAAGTAGTAGGTGAAAGATATAAAAAATCCAATAAGTCTAAGGCTAAGAACCTTATGAATGAGCTTACGAATATGAAATATAACAATGGAGAGGTCAGGGATTTCAGCATGAACATGGTCCACATTCAAACTAAATTGGCTTTCCATGACATCACATTTTTTAAAAAATTCATTGTCCATCATGCCCTTAATTCCTTACCTATTGAGTTTACCCAAATTAAAACTGCTTATAATGCAATGAATGAGGTTTAGAGTGTTAATGATCTTATTTCTAAGTGTCTCTGAGGAAGAAAAACTCAAGAAAAAAAACAGTGAGAGTGCCTTGTTTACCACTAATTCCAAACCTTACTATCGAAAGAATTTTAAAAAACTTAGAAATGCTCATAATCAGGACAATAAAGGACATGGTAATGGTCAAACTAAAAGGGTATGAGGTCCTAAGTTGTCATAAGGAAAAATGTTAGGTGCTTTTCCCGCAAGAAGAAAGGTCACATGAAATATGAATGCCCCAAGTATAAGTCTTGGTTAGAGAAAAAGAATAAATAAAAAGGTAAGTCATTAGCTCTAGTTTGTTTAAAATCCTATTTTGTTAGTGCACCACCAAATTCACGATGGCTTGATAATGGTGCAACTGTTCATGTTGCTATTACAGTGCAAGGGTTCAAAAGCAAATGAAAGCCAAGTGAGAGAGAGGCCAAGCTTAGAGTTGGAAACAATGCCGAAGTAAATGCCAGTCATGTAGGAACTATAGGTTTAAATTTAGAACCTAATTTTGAACTTGTTCTGAAAAATGTTTTTCGTGTACCGACATTTAGGCAAAATATGATTTTAGTTTCTGTTATGGATAAACTTGATTATTATTTTAGCATTGGTGATGAAAAAGTTGACTTGCTTTTAAATTTTAAAGTTATTGGAGAGTTGAAGCTTATTTATAATTTATATAGATTATGCTTTATCCCTCATAATGAAAATAGTCACATGAATGTGGAAAACATTGTGTATCTTTTATTAAAGAAAACTCTTCTTTGTTGTAGCATAAAAGAATAGGTCCCATTTTTAATGAGAGAGTTGGGAGATTTAACAAAAGATGATATTTTACATAATCTTGATTTTGAAAAGTTAGATACTGGTGTAGATTGCATAAAAGGTAAAATGATTAAGACTAAAAAAGAAGGGGTAACTCGTAATAAGGACATTTTAAAAGTTGTGCACACTGATATTAGTAGACCATTTACACCTACCTTGTGTGGTAACAAGTATTTTGTTAGCTTTTATTAATGATTTTTCTCATTATGGTTACCTTTACTTAATAGATGAAAATTTTGATGCTCATGAAAAATTCAAAATTTTCATAACAGAGCTAGAGAAACAATTATGGAAAGTGATCAAAATTGTTAGGTCTTACCGATGAGGTGAGTATTATAGCAAACATGGTACAATTGGACAGCAAATGGGACCATTTGCCAAATATTTACAACGGTGTTGAATTATTGCCCAATATACCATGTCTAGTAGTCCTAAACAGAATGATGTGGCCGAAAGCGAAATCGCACCTTTAAGGAAATGATTAGGAGTATGATGAGTAAGACTAACATTCCTAAGTCCTTTTGGGGTGAAGCCATTAAAACTACTTTGTACATTCTTAATAGAGTGCCTAGTAAGTATGTTCCTACAACACCTTTTAAGTTGTGAACCGGTAGGAAACCTAGTTTGAACCATTTTCGAGTTTAGGGATATCCAGTAGAAGTTAGAATTTTTAATCTTTTTGAAAAAAAGGCTGAACCTAGAACTGCGCGTTGTTATTTTACAAGTTACTCAAACCATTCTAAAGGATATAGGTTTTTTTGCTCTACACATGGAACTAAAGTTGTTGAATCACAAGTGGCAAAATTTCTAGAGTTGGATGTTGCTGATAAGGCTATGATTGAACTTGTTGATGGTAGTGATTCTATCAGACATGTAACCATTCCTTTACCAGCTTCACAAGGTAGTATAGTAATTATAGCTATTGAGAAAGAAGACCTTGGGCAAGATGATATAAATCTTCCTTCTCAAGATCCTGTTTTTACTTCTATTGATGTTCATCTTATTCAAGAAAATGAGGTTAAGGTACCCTTAAAGAAATCTTGTAGGTAAAGAAAGTTTGCTATTCTTAATGATTACATGGTTTTTCTAGGAGAGAATGATTACGATGTTAGTCATGTGGTGGACCCTATGACTTTTAAAAATGCCAATAATAGTGCTTAGTTTGTTATGTGGATGGAGATGAGGTGAGTTCTATAGCTTAGAATGATGTTTAGGAGCGAGTTGAACTTCCAAAGAGATGTAGACCAATTAGTTGCAAATGGGTGTATAAGACCAAGAAAGATTCTAAGAGAAAATTTGAGAGGTTTAAGGCTAGGTTAATGGCAAAGGGATTTACTCAAAGAAAGAAAGTAAATTATAGTGAGACTTTTTCACCAACGTCTTCCAAGGATTCATTTAGAATCATCATGGCCTTAGTAGCACATTTTGATTTAGAGCTTCATCAAATGGATGTGAAGACAACCTTTTTCAATGGTAACCTTGAAGAGAACATTTATATGGTTTAACCTAAAGGATTTCAAGAATTAGAAAGTCAAAATTTGGTATGTAGACTTAAAAGGTCCATTTATGGTCTAAAGCAAACTTCTAAACAATGGTATTTAAAGTTTAATGAGATAGTTACTTCCTTGAGTTTTGAGAAAAATAAAGTTAATCAATGCATATACCTCAAGATCAGTGGGAGTAAGTTCATTTTACTTGTGTTATATGTGGATGATATCTTGCTAGCTAGTGAGGATGTTGGATTGTTGTATGAAACTAAGCATTCATTGTCTTGGACTTTCGACATGCAAGATCTTGGTGATGCCTCATTTGTACTTGGGATTGAGATGTGTAGAGATAGATCTCGAAATTTATTAGGGCTTTTCTAGAAAACATACATTGATCGCGTGCTAAGCAAATTTAACACGCGGAATTGTAAGACTGGAGATGCACCTATTGTGAAAGGTGATAAATTTAAGCTTAGTCAATATTCAAAAAATGATTTGGAGAAAGAATCTATGAAAAGATACCTTATTTTAGTGCAGTTGGAAGCCTTATGTATGCATAAGTTTGCACTAGACTAGACATAGCTTTTGTAATGGGGATTCTTGGCAGATATCTTACTAATCCAGGTCTGGATCATTGAGTTGCTGCTAAGAAAGTGATGAGATACTTGTAAAAGACTAAAGATTATATGTTGGTATACAAAAAGCTAGATAACCTTAAGATTGTTGGTTATACAAATTCTGACTTTCACTGGTTGTCAAGATGACATAAAGTCCACCTCAGGAGTTGTTTCTTGGGAGAGTGTTAAGCAAATTCTCTTAGCTTCCTTTACTATGCAAGCTAAGTTTTTGCTTGTTATGAGGCTACCATGCTAGCTGTTTGGCTTAAAAATCTTATTTTTAGACTATGTGTTGTTGATTTCATCTCTAGACCTCTTAAAACTTATTGTGATAATAGGTCTATTTTAGTCTTATTGTGAGACAAGCATGAGAGCCCAATTAATATTAAAGTGATTAGTTAATGATGAGCTTTGCATGTCTAATTGGATTAGTGTGGTTTGACGGTTGTGTAAGCTTTGACCCAATACGCCTTTAATAGGAAGACATATACTAGGGTTTTGTTTATTATATATATATATATATATGACTAGGTTCCCTCTTCTCTTTTAACCTAACAGTATTTGCCCATTAAGAGCCGTCACAAACAATAAAGTAGTGCGAAGATGAAGATCTAGCCTTAATCAAGAATTTTCAATTTTTCTACTGTAAACAATGGTTACCTCTATAAATCAAACATGTATGTAATAAATAGTTGATGCATTTGGTGTTCTAATACTCACACATGAAGTATTATCATAGAAAAAGAAATTAATTTTTTTTCATTTATAACAACATATAACTTAAACTTCTTTTTTGTCTATATTTCAATATCGAATTATTGTTACTTAGTCTTTAATTTAGTCGACAATAACAAAAAATAAAGTATTTAAAGCAATCAATTCAAGATTAATCAAGAAGTTAATTACAAGTTTAATCAAGTTTACCTTTTCAAATTAATGGTTTGCATTTAAAAAAAAAAAAAAAGTCAACCATACATATCCATATTTTTTCCTTTCAAGCAATAATAATAAAAATCTGATTCCCCTTGCTAGCATAACCACCCTGTACCCATATCTTCGCTAAAAAAGATTCCATCTAATTAATTGTATTGCACAAACATCAAAGAAAGCAATGTGACCACTCCATAATTAATCAATGAATTCCTAGTTTCCAATTATACCGTACAAGTATGCATGCAACTGCATGTGGATCCACCTTTGTGTTGGACATGTTATCAACCTATATCCTCCGTGACAGTGTGCGCGTGCGTGTATATATATATATATATATATATCTAACAACATCCCCGAAGTTATATTGAAGCTTATGGATCTAGCTACGTACCATAAATAGCACAAAGTTGAGAATACAAGAAATCATCTTGTTACATCTGTCATTATTCGATCTCAATGAAGATCCATAATACCACCTGTCGCCTTTTACCACTGCCTCCAAACCGATATAACGATCAACATGCAGCTTCAAGGTCAGGGATAATGGCAAATCTGTTTCTCGTATTGGGGTTATCAGACCAGGAAGAAAATTCTCGTTTCTGGAATTCTAAGACATGCAGAGAGGTAAGCTTCTAACAACAAAACCTGTCAGCCTCCTGTTAATTACGATCCTTTCCTTGGCCATATTATTACTTGACGTAACGCATCTATGTGAACTTTCATTCCATACCTTTCCATTTCTTCAGATCATAACAGCAAACCCACTTTCACACAGATCATGGTTGCCTCTTCGATTGGCTTCATCATTGCAGCAGCGGTGCGGTATCATCTTAGGAAGCTAAGGGATCAAAAGATCATCCCACGCCTAAGATCAAGGGACAAAGGCCACGGCCGCATTGAAAAGCTAGAAAGGTTTCCTCACTACGTAGGTAAATAATATATATGATCCCATGTCTTCTCCTCATCCATTTACATCTTTCAAGTCACTGTCTCATTTTCTTTCATATCTTCCTATTTCAGCTAGGCAGATGGGATTTAAAGATAGAAGAGAATGCCCTTTGCTTTGCAAGTTGGCTTCAGAATACATCAGGAAATCCGAGGGTTGTGAAGATGATATATATACATTCTTTTCCAATGAGCCGGATGTGGATTCGCTCTTTGTTAAGCTTGTGGAGGAGTTTGAGAGATGCATTCTTAGTTATTTTGCATTCCACTGGAGCCATGCAGATCTTATGATTAGTCAGGTAATCAAGATCTATATACATCTTGGAAATGTTAGAATATTGATGATTGATGAAGAATGAATTCATTCTTTTTTTTTTTCCTGTACTCTGATGGGAATATATGTGTATGTGTGTATATATATATATATATATATATATATAAATACATAGTAAATTAATTGTTTTCTACCACATTATTTCAGGTATTAAGTTCTGACGTTGAGCCCAAGAAAAAGCTCAAGCAGATTGTTATGGCAGCAACTAGGTTGGGCAGTGTTTCATTACTAAAATTTGTTCTGTTCATAGTTATTGCCAGATCATAATGACGATAGCGAAATATTATAATGAGGTAGACAACCTTGAATATGCATCCAACAAAGAGAATTGCAAAATATAATTAGAACAAATCTCAAACTCTCTCCTTTATTAATTTTTCATCTTGAACAAGGCTGCCTGAATGAGAAACTAAAATGTGGCCGCCTGTTAATCATAATTCTGCCTTGATAATTTTGGTATAAAAGAACCCTTACTCATGTTCACACTAGCTTCACAATTTCTAGTTCATCTATAGTAAGGAACTGTATGTGCCTCTTTTCCGTGCACAGGGAACAACACACTTTAGCTATAACTGGTTACTGCAAGAAACTCTGATTAAAATCTTTAACTAGCCAAGATATAGTCTGGTACCACTGTTTTCATACTAATATCTAAACTAGAAACTTTCTTTCTTTCTTTTTTAAGAAAAAAGATACTCTTGCTTTTCTAATACAGGGAACAGAGATTTGAGAGGATGACAAAAAATCTGAAGGTGGCAAGAGTTTTCACCACATTGGTGGAAGAAATGAAAGCAATGGGCCTCACATCAACCGATGACTCTCAGTGTACAGAGGTGATGGCTCCAGTGGCTCACAGTGATAGAAGTCCAGTGCTGCTACTCATGGGAGGTGGGATGGGAGCTGGGAAGAGCACCGTGCTTAAGGACATTCTCAAAGAGTAAGCCCTACACTCCAAAAAAAAAAAACAAACCAACTGAATAATCGTGATACTCAACATCTCACATCTAATGTGAATGTTAAGACTTATATAACCATCCAAGTCTACTACTACTAGTAATTTGAGCTTAAGCTTTTGAGGGCCACGTGATTTAAGTTCAAAAAGTTGTTGAGCTAGTGGTTGGACTTGGGTCATTATAAATGGTATAAGAGAGCCTACGCTAGTCCGATGTGAGCTTTCACATCATTCACATACCTGTGGATGTGATATGTGTGTGACCTTAATGAGGACATCAAGGATTTAACTGGGTGAGATTGTGATACCCAACATCTCACATCTGATGGGCCAGTGATTGGATTTGAGTCATTACAATAATATTATAGTTTTAATGTTTCAAGAGATGGAAGGGATTTAAATGCAAAAAGGTAAGAAAAAGAAATAAGATATACAAGCACTCCCACACACATCAATTTTTTCATCCAATAAATATTTAAACTTAAGCTAAAGCACTCTTTGATTTAAAGAGGCTTTTTTTGCCAGATTCTTAGAGAGCTTTTAAACATTATATGTTGAATACCAAAGAGTATTTAAGTACCAGAAAAGATAAAATGTCTATAACAGAATGTAGAAGATCAGGTTATACACAAACCAATATTCTCTTCCTTTTGTTCCTGCTACAAGTAACTGTTGTATGGATAGACCATATTTCTGTCAGGTAGTTGTTCTTTATAACTTGCTTTCCAAGTAGCAGTAAATATGAGCAATTACTAGAACTAATGTCAAGTTTCTGGATAAAATATAAGCAGACCATTCTGGGCAGGAGCAGCAGGGAATGCAGTTGTGATTGAGGCAGATGCATTCAAAGAATCAGATGTCATCTACCGAGCCCTCAGCTCCACAGGTCATGTGGACATGGTCCATACAGCTGAATTAGTAAGAATCGCGCACTCAGCCCCATCTTCTTTCCAATGTTGTAGTTCACCTGGTCCTTTCTTTAGCAAACTGAAATCCTATCATTCATATGATATCATTTCAGGTCTATTGACCTTGTTGTCTCCTAAAACAGCATGATGGTTAGGGGAATGGATCTGTTTAAGGACACGTTGACCTATTAACAATCACGTATTAGAAAAAAATTCAATGACATAGGCTTAATGAGCAAAACTGGTTTCACAATACAATAGCAACATACTAAGTTTCCTCCTACTGTGCAGGATCAGTTATATCGATTTTAAGTTTTAAGGGAAACTTTGCAATCACACAAGACTTCAGTTTTCTCCATTTCACTCATCCCACTTGGATCCTATGAGTGGCATCCTATCACACAAGCTGGTTGCACTTTAGGCATAAACTTCCTTTGCTTTTCTGTTTTATGAGCATACATTTTAGTAATTAACTAGACTCAAAACTAAAACATAAAGTCCATGAAGCCTGATGACACATGGTTGGGCTGCAATATAAACATAGAAAATATTAACTGTCAACATTCTCAACAAATGCATACCTGAATGGCATCTGATACAGGTAATTTTCCTGCCTCCCCTATTGCAAGGGTCCCATGTAATTGCTTTGTGAGCTACTCTGGGGTCAGAGTTTCTTCCATCAATCTGTAACCAATGACCGTCACCCCAGTAACCATAACCTGTAATATCCTACCACTGCCACTTGTGGTCCTACAAGAGTTTACCTTCCACATCACTTGGCATTTAATAGCTGGTCCATTCCTGAATAAGTATCTCAAACATTCTATGGTTATAAATCTTTCATTTTCTTATCTCCACTAAGTCATCATAGACTCATAGTGATATGACAACCCAAAAGGACAACACCACCTTAAGTGTTCAAAGCAACAAAAATTACTTCATACAGGTAAATGTATAATTTGATGACAGTTTGAATGCTTCTTATGGTATCACCAAACTGGAACTTGGTTTTTGTAGAACTCTTATAATTTATCAGAACTTATGACCCGATAATAATTACTCCAAACAGGTGCACCAATCATCTACAGATGCAGCATCATCCCTTCTAGTGACAGCACTCAATGAAGGGCGGGATGTGATCATGGATGGAACACTCTCCTGGATACCATTTGTTGTGCAGACAATAACTATGGCCAGATGTGTCCATCGCCGCCGATATCGTATGGGTGTTGGTTACAAGGAAGGACCTGATGGCACTGTAACTGAGAACTACTGGGAACAAATCGAAGAAGAAGATCAAGTGCAAGAAGGAGGGAAAATGAGGAAGCCATACAGAATAGAGCTGGTTGGGGTTGTTTGTGAAGCCTATTTAGCGGTTATTAGAGGCATAAGGTATGGCACACATGGAAAAATAATACAGTTGGTTGTCTTTTTCTTTTTCATTATTCAACTAGTTGGTAAGAAGTCTTCTCCTTTTTACACTAAGATACTGATTTTATCAAGGTCTACAATATTCTCAGGAGAGCTATAATGTGTAGACGAGCAGTAAGGGTGAGGTCACAATTGACATCCCACAAGAGATTTGCAAATGCATTTCCAACATACTGCCAACTGGTTGACAATGCCAGGCTATATTGCACCAACGCTTTGGAAGGTCCACCTAAGGTGAATTCACTATCCCTCATCTTTGTTCTTAATTTCTCTTGTTTCCGTAGGCACTTTATAAGTTGACATAGAGCTGAAAGGAACATCATAGCTCCCTTAAGAAGTTTAAATCTGGAACCTAAGGTCAGTACATACAGAACAGAGCGTGATTATATTAGAGTGGACCCATCTTGAATCACTCAGCTTGGCATAAGTTCAGCAAGCGCTGCTATTTTGCACATCATTAGACAATTCAATACAGAAGGTTCGGTGGCTGGCTTTAAATTAGGTGAGGAGAATTGGAAATTCTGTTAAAGCCTTGAACCCAACTCAAGCTTTCAGGAATACCATAAGCCGGCTTAACTCTGCTAATATGATTGGACAAACCATCGTAGTATGCAATCTAGAACAGTCATCTCACTGTTTTAAAGCAGTAATCTACAAATAGGATTTCTTCTAGGAATGCAAACTTGCATTTTCTTGTTCGGGATGGAACTCTTATGAGTGTCTGATCGTATATAGTGGAGATAGTGGTTTTGAACCCTCAAAAGTCCAAAACAACTAAGTTGAGTTAAAACTGAACCTCAAGAAAGGTAAATTCCAGCTGAACCTAGTTTACTCCATTACAGTCCTAAAACTAACATGTAAAGGGGGAAGAAGAAATAGCCTTGTAAGCAGAGATAGCTGCTGCAGCATCCAGGAATAAACAAATAAATTATGCAGGAACTTTAATTGCTAGCAAAATACTCCTTGCAATCAAATACTTGTTATATTGACATAGCAATGGTTGTGAAGTTGATAGGATGGAAAGACAGAGACAAGACTTTGCTGGTTGATCCAGATGAAATTGACTGTTTAAAGAAGGTTGGCAGGCTGAATGAGAAAGCAGAGTCCATATATGAACTTTACAAGCACCCCAACCCTGCTTGTGAAGCTGGTTCAATTTGGAAAGACATTGTATTATCACCTTCTAGATTAAATATTCAACAGGAGCTGAAGTATTCCATCCAGAAAGTGGAAAGAATGGCACAGCTGTAATGGAGTTTCGAACTTATGACAATCGACAGACAAAAAGTTGAAAGCTGAAGGAGGTGTCTCAAACCTTTTGCTTACCAAGGTTGTATTACGATCATGACGCTTATTTGTAAAATTGTCTCTACTAGATAAACTCAGTTCAGATGGTGAAACTGAAAAACGGAATATTTCGATTAATTATGATGGGTGTTTCAAATAATTTGCTAGTATAGGTGTGGAACTTATCATATTGTAAGTCCGAAAGGGAATTAAAAAGAAAGCAATTACAGCTGAATCTTAAGCACAGCTAAAATGTTCTTACCTATAAATTCAATTAATGCAGACAGAGCATGGTTCTATTACAATAAAATTTAAAGATTTTCTTAGATTACACATGCATCCACACAAACAGTGCATAACAGCAACCAAAGGAAGACTAAAGATCTAGCTTTCAAGTTCAAGCAAGAAACAAACAGAATAAACATAATAATTACCAAAAGATGCAGGTTCTTTTATGACCTTTTTTATAATTATTATTTCAAAGCTGGGAATTAACTGGATTGCACTTCTCTTTCAAGCGTTCAAGTGTGCCGCTTATACACACCTAGCATTACCAAATAGACAAAAGAGTTTTTATCAATTCTCTAAAGTCTAGGAAGCATCTTCTGTTATCTTTTGACTACAAGATCTATAGTTATTTTTTCAACATTTTCTATTAAGCTTCAATTCATATATGCTAAATCATTGCAGCAACTATATCTCCTCATGACATGTTTGAAATCCATCTCTTTCAAGACATAACCTTCACTGTTGGAAACAGGTATTGAACCCAAAAATTTCAGAGTCATAAAACCTTCCTCTATGACACCAGATGTATAATTTCCTACTGCAATACAATGAAAGAAGCATATTTAGCTCATCGGGAAGTTAAGCTCATATCTCCAGATAGAGTAAAAGAAATCCACTCCTGTGTGAAAATTGCTCCGACCTAGACTAATAAAGTAATAATTCACTGATCAGCGTCAAATCCACTAAGTTATTTAGGTTTACTCTGTGACAGCTAAGACAGAGGAAAATTAAATTAGACCTCTGAAGCAAGTAACTATAACTACCAAAATATATGCACTACTAAGATCTGTGATATCAGCACCCTTTTTTATATTAAGTTGTTTAATCGGTACTAGCCTACTCAATAGTCTCAAATTATTGTGACAGAATGACCCTTGTCAGTTGTACTACCACATGTATTCTGGTAATCTAAGCACTGGTATCAACAATAACTTTCCTCCTTCCAATCAGTGACTTCAGCAAAATATATTAGCCGCTAGAGAAAATGAATTACGTAAGACCTGTTTGGTTGATGCTTCTCTTATTTGCATTTTACTTTTTTTTACAAAAAAATTAATAGAAAGAAAAAAAAGGGAAAATGAACAGGAAAACAAAAGATAGATAGCAAAAAACAAATGCATAAGTATCAACCAAACACAGCCTTAATGATCCAAGGAAAGAATATGACTTCTTATTTCTTTCTAACATGATTGCAATTGGATCATTATTCCAATTTTTTAAATCAAAGGATTGTTTTAACTGTTTGAAACAGCATCTTAACTATCTCTCACCCCTTTGATCCACCATTCTTTCCCAAATCATACATATTATAAGCTAAACCAAGAGTTTACTTGTGAATGATTTAGTTGGTGGAACTTGCCCTTGGTTCGCAACAGCTATGCTTCCTTTGTTACCAAAAAGGACTTTAAAAAACTATGAAAGGGTAGTACAGTGAGAATTGTCATTGAGAAGTTACTCGGTTACCTATTATTTCCGCACAAGTGAACAATCAAGTGTGGTTTAAGCCCAAAAAATTACTGGGGAAAATAATAATATTACCACTTAGTGAAGAGCTTTAAGGAAAGCATTCTAAATAAGTATATGAAACTTTCTTCAGAAGTAGGAACCGCTGCTACCATTTGTAATGATAACAGAATTAGCAGTAATAAATACTTACAACTTTGGACCAGTAGACGCACAAAAAAAGAAAGATAGAAATAGGAAAATGTGATCCTTACTTCTTCTCTGTGTGGTTGTTTTTGGTACCTTACTTTCAAGCAATTCCTGTCCCAAGCTTGTCATGTTTAAACTCACTAACCACAAAACATGTAACGACAGTGAAGATTGACATTGAAGGGAAAGATGAACAAATACCTGATGAGAAAATTCACCTTACCAGTAACTTTGGCAAATGGACAGCACTTTAAATGGTGTTAAAAGCAAGAAAGTTGAGGAACTAGAAATGTTTGAGATTCTTGTAGGAATGGCTTGAAGAGCATCCCACAAGCGTACATTAGCTGTAGCTGCACACGCACCAATCAGAAGCAACTAGTGAAACTTACAGCAACACAATGAACACTCAAAGCAACTTCACGAGTACAGCATATTTTAGTACCTACAATATCAATTTTAGTACCTACAATATCAACATACCATGTGCAGATAAAGCCCTTGAAAAACCTCTATGTCTAATCCCAATAAGTTTCAAACTGTTATCACAAATCACCATTAACCATCAGTCTCGTATATCAGAAGCAAAGCCATACATAATACTGTCCTCCAAGAATTACCTACAATCACCGCCTTAACCAGCCATGACCGCTTAGATCACAATCGGTTGTTACTTGGACATTTCTTAATCCTTATAAGAAAATTGAATAAACTCCCTCCTCCCTTGATCAGGATCAACAAACATAGATCAGTAAATATTACACGCATTTCTTATAATGATATCACAAACAATGAAACAAGTGTTAGTTTCCAAATTTATGCTTTTGTGAGTATCAAGGTAGACTGAACAAATGCAACAAAGTCGGAAATTTTGAAGTTACTAAAATAGTAATATCTCAGAATATCAACAAGAAACATAACAAAATGACTATGGCCAGCAGCACATCCAGAACTCTATCATCAGCATTTGACAGATAACAAAAACAAAATACTTAAGCCTTTTAGGCAATGCTATGAGAGGGAGAAAATCAAAAGAATAGTTGCTAAAATTTAGTAAAATCTTTTAAATGTCAATAAATACATCCATGTAAATTTCAGTTGATCATTTTGGAAAAGTTCTGCCCTGCTTACTCCTCCCAAAATTTAATTTCCTGGTGAAAGTTTAAATAGACACCTCAACAGTCACAGTGGCAGGTGGGGAGAATGTTGTTGGCCAGGGAACCAGGTTCAGCATGTAATTAACTCTTTGCAAAGATAAAAAACTCTTCCAAAATCAATTTCATATTTAGATTAATGACAATGAAACATTTATTCATGTTCATTCCTGAAATTACCAAACATTTTACAAATTTTCATGAGCGACCAACATTCCAAAAAATTCAATGTTCCCACACTGCAACCACAGAAAAATATGTTGATACTTGAGCGCATTGCATAATTGTGTAATGCAGACCACTCTCAGCAAACATGGACAGCATTCCAATGTTTTTCTTATTTAAAACCAGATCTCCGTCACTCACTGACATTATATATGAAAAAAACATTATCAAGTGTTTATCCACATAATGACCTGGTTTTAGAAAAGAGGAGCTTTTAGGTATTACCCTACCTTTAAACATGAAGCAAAAAAGGGCAATCCAGATTGTGATTGCCATATCTAGCTAGGATCACTCTCTAATTTTTATGACAGCCGGCATAATTCATATTTAAAATTACAAGAATCACTACAACTGCTCAGTTTTAGTTATGGCTCTGTAGATACAATGAAACCAGGAGATTTTTTTTTTTTTTTGGTTCTTTTTTGAGCCAGTACCATTAAATTTTATGAAATACCATATTTTCAATTGAAAATTATAAATCATGTCTGTGCTTTTCCCCCTATATGTTCATTCCTTTTGCGGTTTTGCCGGATCTCTTCTCTTTCAATTGGATGTATCAAAAGGCACGATTAACTAGCTTTCACTCCATGAAGAGCATAAAAGAAATGTAGAGACAGAAGCATGTTAATCAAATTCAGCTCACAAAATGAAAAAAAAAAAAATCGCATGTAATCTAGAACCAACCGCGTTAATAAGCATTCAAGTCTAAAGCAGACTCTTAAGCTCAATTCAATGTGTACAACCGTCCACCAAATTAGGTAAAGTAATTAGGTTGGAAACCAACATGGAAGAAATTCCAAACAAATGCAGCTGTGAAATTGCTTAAAAAGTATAAGCAAATCCCCAGGGTTGAATCAAACAGGCATGAATTTTATTAAATTAGCTACTGCCAGCAGCAAGTACCTTCATTTCCCCTTGTTTCGAGTTAATGTTGCTGCGGAGAAGTTGAAACCTTCAATCTTTCCTTTGGACGCAACCTCCTTAAGATTACCCCAAAAATCAAAACCCTAGTTCCGGAATTTGTAATCTACTTACTTGAGAATGGACGAAGCGGTGATAAAGCAAACGAGCAGATATGCAGAATGCAGAATAACAAGATAAAATTATCAGAGCTCTGAATTCATCTCATAATCCATTCAACTGAAAATTACATCTAAAACCTGTTTTACCAACCCCTGACGAAATTAGAAAATCAACGTCGACCAAAAAAAAAACAAAAAAAAAATATAAAAGACTCGGAACAGTTTTTAGAAAATTAAACAGAAAGAACAAAGATTAAGATCCGATGTCATATTTTCATGGGTATCCATGGACCCAAATACACCCACTAAGCTTCACTCAAATTTACAAAACTACCCCTACATCAACTAGCCTGTCCTTTCTCTCCTTTCGTGTCATTTCCTTCCCCTCCTCGTCGTGCCTTTCTTCGCTGGTGACTTGACAGTCTTCGGCTTTACGCTCTTCGCCGGCGCTCGCGCAGGAGCTTTCTTCGTGGCTGGTTTAGGGACAGCCGCCTTCTTCCCCGGAGACGTCCTTGTTGAAGTCCTTGCAGCCTTAACCGGCTTCTCCTTAGGCTTAGGCTTGGGCTTGGCTACAGCCTTTGACTTCGCAGCTGCAGTAGCCTTCGGCTTCAGAGTCGACACCGCCTTCGTCTTTGTTGTGCTAGACTTCGACTTACGAGGCGCCTTTGGTATAGCCGCCGCTTTAGTTTTCGTCTTAGAAGCAGCTTTCGTCTTGGCCGGAGCTTTCGAAGCCGCTTTTGTACTCCTCCCTTCCTTTGCCTTTGAAGCAGGTTTAGGCTTTGATTTAGTAGCAGCCGGCTTCTTCTTTGCCGGAGCAGAAGCAGCCGTAGCCAGCTTCGAAGACCTAGCCGATGGAAGTTTAAACGAATTCTTAACCTTAACCAACTTCCCGGCAGCCACGAGCTTTTTCAAATGGAAAAGCAAAAGCTTCTTAAAAGTTCCAGGAAGATGCTTTTGTTTCTCTTCAATGAATTTAGTAATAGCGTACTGACTGGAACCTGTCTTTTCTTTCAAAGTAACAACTGCATCTTTGATCATCTATCACATAGCAATCAGATATTAACACGTAATCAGATCCACAACTGCAAAAATAAGAAAACCAAAACATACGAAGAAAAAACGTTTCAAAATTTTGAATTACGGAATACCTCTTCGTAAGGAGGATGAGAAGGTGGAGCTCGCGGTTTCTTCGGAGCTGCAGCTTTCTTGGCTTTGGGTTCTTTGCTTTTCCTTGTTTTGCCCGATTTCGCACCGGATTTGTTCTCGGCCGGCTTGTTTTCTGCCGCTTCAGGTGCAGAGTCCACCGCGACTGTTGGTTCCTCGGTGGCCATTTTAGAGCGAGAGAGAGGGAGAATTTGAGGAATCCGGTCTAGCGTTAGGCTTCGGAGGAAATTGGGAAATGAAAGATAAGATAAAGGAAGAGAGATTTGGATCTAATCTCAAGGTTGAGGTGTACTGGTAATATCGTTGTGTGAGGAAGGTGGCGGGGATCAAGGGCTTTAAATAGTCAAGTTGTGAGAGAGACGGTATCCATAAGATGAAATTTGATTGGTGGAGACGACTAGCACGCGGATCGCTGTCCTTCGTAAGTTTAAATGTTGGCCGTTGGATAAGGCGCTATCTACGGTTGAAGATACAAGGGTTGGGAAGAGAATGGATGGGGAGGATTGGGGAGGAGTTGATGTTTTGGGCAGTTTAGGTGTGCTTTTGGTCTCGATTGATTTGAGCATAACTTGAGCTATACTTGATGAAACATTATGAAGCTTTTCTCATTCTCTAGGTTATTATATAAGCTTTCTAATGAATATTTTTACTTATATTTTAGGCATTTAGTTTGGGAGTAATTTGATTTTGAAGCTACATTGGTCAAAACTAGGGCTTACCATGATGTTATTGTGGTTTGGGAGGATTTTAGGAGAATGCTCGGCGTGAATCCCAAATTTTTGCATCTCATTCGATAGAAGATTAACAAAGCAAGCAAATGCTTCAAAAATCGTAGAAATCGGTTAAGATTTGGATGGAAAATTATCGCTTGAAATGTTGCTCAAGTTGAACATGTCCTATTGATGTTTCATATGTGTTGTAACACACATGTTATCTAATTCATAGCAACTTAGATTGAAAGAAAAAAAAAATTGCTTTCTTACACTCTGCCTAAACATTAAATTTGTTAATCATGAACGTAAGATGTGAATCAACCAAAATCGCATATTCATTACTCAATGCAACATCTTAAACTTTGTGTGTGAACATTTGCTTAGCATGTATAGTCACTTATGTAGTATGACATCATATTTCTTACATTGAAGCCTTCATTTTTACCAAATTTAATGTCTACCATATCATCTAATTCTATGACTATCAACATAGATACAACAAATTCATGACGCTAAAATGCATGTTTGAATGATGCATTGTTGACATGTTGTATTCTTCTTTCTTTCAATGTACCATGGTATCATGATGCTCATCAAAATGACCAAAGAAGGGTTTATCATGCATAACATTTCTCCCAGCAAGTTTTCTTATCACTCTTAATCCTTTTATATGCTCTCTAAAACATGGGATTCAAGTACATATGCAACAATAATATATTAAGTATGTTAATCATGTTAATGCAAAGCCTACACTTTTTATAATTAAACTGTTATTTGGATGTTATCACAATAGACATAGAGTGTGAATTGATAACTTTTTCTTTTCACTAGTATGCAAGAAATAGAAAAACACAGAAAACTTAAATCCAAGACGTCAACCAAAAATACGTGCAATTTGTTATTGTAAACACATGGAAAAGTGTCGGCCTCATGGCAACATGTATAAGAAAACTTTAATTTTATACTTCTCATTAGCATGCAATCAGAAATGTTACCAAACCGAATACTTGTATAGCAATAGTTACCATCCAATTACTTGTTATAATGGTCAGCATCTTCAATATTGAACCTGTTTTTGTATAATAAGTGATAACTTTGGAGAATTGAAAACGGTCATTTAGTTAAGAATTGCATTCCAATATATTCAGTGTCTAAGAATATTGTATCCAAACATCTTCAATGGCTTCTTTGATGTTCTCAAGTATAGCATTTTCGATAAAAATTTTGAGTGATTTTGTTATTTATATTTATAGATAATTCAATCATAATCTTTCTTATCTTACCAATCAAAGAGTTACTGAAAACTCAAAGTGAATATTTATGCATTCAAATATAAATATTATAGACACCTTTGAGTTTAACTCACAAGTTATTAAATTGGTAATTCTTCATATTTGAATTCTCCATATTGTTTAACCTTTAGACTTGTCCATATCTAACAATAAAATGTTATATAAGTACTTATCACTTAAAATTAAGATAAGATATTATAACAATTTTAGGCATAATACTTAAAATTGAAAGGACTAATGTTGTTGGTCGAAATACCACTTATCTTTTTTATATCTTGTGTTACTGACTTGGTATGTTGATATGTCATAATAGATGGTAACATGATATACTGATATAGCATGATCACATGATCACATGATCACATGGCATTTTTCATTCTTCACGTCGAGGTTATGTCATCGTCACATGGGTATAAAATGATAAATGATATTTTGTTTAATAACAGTTAGTCAACCATTAATTATAAAAGTTTATTTGATTCAAAATAAAAAGACATAAACTTGATTAAATGTAATAAAAGAATAAGAACTTATTTGAATTTTGACATTATGCCTAAACAATCCTAAATTATTTAAGAATATTCAAATAAACTCTTATTCTTTTATTATGTTCAATCAAGCCCCTATACTTACATTTTGAGCCAAATAAGCCCTTATATATTTATTTTAAATCGAATAAGCCCTTATAATTAATAATTGACTAAGTAAAAATGTTAAGTGTTATTTTATGTCGTATGACACTGACATGACATGTTGATATATCATAATTAATGATGACGTGTCATATTACTGTGACATGATAATATAACTATGTAATATTTTTTACCATTTAAATCAATGTCACATCAATGCCATATAACATAAAATAACAAGTTGCGGCTTGCCTAATTACAATTAGTCAATTATTATTCATAAATACTTATTTACTTCAAAATAAAAATATAAAAACTTCATTGAATGTAATAAAAAAATAAATATTTATTTAAATTTTTTTAAATAATTTAAAAGCTTTTTGGCTTATTTGAATTTTTTTGAATAATTTAAGAATTTTTTAAAATATTATGCAAAAATTTTGTTAATATATAGATAGGTCAAAAAATCCCTTAATCTAGGGTAGATTCAATTTTAAGGCTCTTGTTACAACCATATCCCTAACCCATCAATATAAAATGTAAGTTATGATAATATTTTTTTTTGAAAAGTGTAAGTTATAATAATTTACCTTTTATTCAATGAGTAATTAAACAAAAATAACAATCATATATCATTGTTAAGGCCCACAAAATTCTACAAAATCAACTTTATATATGTTAACCTGGTAAAACGACCGTGCCAAATTATTTATACCATTTTTAACATCACGCACTCATTAATAAAATTATTATAATTTTGACATAATACTAAAAAAATTCTCTAAACTATTCAAGAAAAGTTAAATAAGCTCTTGTTTTTTTATTACGTTCAATCAAGCATATATATTTTTATTTTAGATCAAATAAGGCCTTACAATTAATAATTGACTAATTGTCATTAATCAAAATGCTTATTGTTATTTATATTTGCATGGCATCGACTTGATGCTAATGTGGAAGGTAAAAATGCAATATAACTATGTCATTATACTACATCAAACAAGTTTCATTATTATCCATTATGACATATCAACATATCACATCAGTGCTATGTTAATGCTAAGTGATGTTAAATGATAAGTAGTAGTTTGACTAAATTAACAATCAGTCATAAAGATTTATTTGAGTCAAAATAAAAATATAATAGCTTATTTAGCTCAAAATAAAAATACACAAACTTAATTAAACACAATAAATGTATAGAGGCTTATTTGAATTTTTCTAAATAGTTTAAGAACACTTTGAGATATTATGCCTAAAATTTATAATACTAAGTTTGAGCTAGCAATTCAATCCATTGAAATGAGAATTATATACTTTTTTAGCTAGGAATATTCTTTCTTAACCTATTCATACTTAGTGATTGTTTGACTCGATTTTTTTCCAGCTTATCTACCTTTTAAAAGTAGAAGTCGAACCACATAGGATTTTAAGAAATTCTTAAAAAAACACCCTTTTCTTTAAAAAACAAAATCTAAAAAAAATAGCTTCAAGAAAAATGCATTTCTTTTCTATTCTTTTTAAAACATGGCAAATTTTTAGGAGATTTTTCCTTTTTGTTTTAGAATTATCCTCATCTATTAAAAATAATTTCAACATTACCTTATCAAAAAATACCCCTTCCTCTCAATTGATGAAAAATAGAAATCGTTAATTTATAAGTTATTTATGAATTATGTATTACTTATAAATTATTTGTGAAACTCTTTTTTTATGATTTATTATTAATTTTAAACTTTATGTTATATAAAAATGCTTTCCATATTTCTAAAAATTTGTTTTAAATAGAAAAAAAATAAACCTAAACTTTTTTCTATTGCAAAACAAAGAAATTTATGATTAATAGAAAGTTATTTATTATATACCTTTTATGGTAATTTTAACAAAAATTAGAGCTTATATAAGTTGTTTTGTCAAACAGCTTATCCATACAAAGGAGTTTATAAAAGTAAATTTATTAAATAGCTTTAACTTAATTTTAAAAATTAGGGTAAAATACTCATACCTCTCAAAGTTTTGATTATAATTTCCACATGGGTCCATTAGCTTTCAAAATGAACAATTTGCCTCAAACGTGTAAATGACGTTAATACTTAAACGTGAAATATTTAAAATACCATTTTTTCAATTATTTTCCTTTCTCAGGCTACCAGTGCCAGATCTGGTCGTGCAATGCCAAATCTGATTAGATCAACTCCCAAGAAAGCACTAAATCAGTGCCCTCTAGGGGAGTGTCACTCATCTGGTTGGATCTGGCGTTCCTCGACTATATCTAGATGAGATTTTTCTTTCAAATTTAAGAAAAAAATTTTAAAATAAAAAATTATAATTTATGTAGTGGTAATTTTAAAATATATGAAGGATAAATTTGTCTAAAAATGTTATTATATCATCAAACTAACAGAAACATTAACAGTTGACTAACAGTTGATTTTATATGTCTAGTGAAAGATATTTTTTTGAGATGGACTGTTTATTTTTAATACTAATGGATTTGTGTGAAATTATGGTCAAAACTTAGGGTGGTGAGGTATTTTACCCTAAATTTATTATTTTTAATAAGAGTTTCATAATAGCTTTTAAACTTAAAAAAAAAAAACAAGCCAAATAGGCTCTAATTACTAATTACTAATTATATTTAAATCAAATCATATCTTTATTATTATATATACAAATATTAAAATAATTTTTAATGAAGGAAAGCTTAAAATTGATCAAATTATGCAATTAATCTTTGGACTTTATTAAAATGGTGGATTTAGTCTCTTTCCAATAATTTGTAAAATTCAAATCCTTATACTTTTCAAAATTGAAAATGTTAATCCAATCCTTAGTGGTGTTAAAATTTTTTCATTATTTATGCTGATGTAGCAATTGATTAACTAACTTGATATTGTTCTTACTGATATGACATTAAATTTGATGAAATTTCATTTTGGGACTGATACAATAATAGTATCGACATGGCTAGACTAGACAATGACATGACAATGCCATAGCATTTTCAGCAATTTGAAAATTTTTTAAAAATAAGTTAACAAAAAACAAAACCATAACAAGAGTTAAAAAATTAGAGCTAGATAGCTTTGTTTTCTTATTGGTTAAAAACAAATTAGCACCATCTTCTTTAATTGTTGAGCTCAACGCTTCTCCTTATACCACTCAGTCTTCAAAGTGGACATTTTCTTTTGGGGATTCCTTCTTTAAGTGCATGTTTGGTTGAGGGGAATGTAATAGCCAATTTCCCCCATTCTTGATCCTTTTTAAAAAGTTGTTTGCTTCACGAAATGGTCATTCACTAAAATGGATTAAAAATATTATTAAACAGTAATACCCTTAAACAAAATTGAAAAATATTATCTTATATAAGATTCAGTGTCTTCGTTTTTCACATTTTTTTCTCTCTTTACCCATCTACTTTCCTCACTTTTTCTCCAAATTTCCTCCACCACTAAAAGGTAGCAAAAAAAGACAATCGCATTAGTGCTTCCACAATTGAATTTGGTCGCAAGAAGTATCAATTTGGTGCTTATGATCAGATTCGACTAAGGAAGCATTGAATCTTGTGTCCACTGTCGCATTTGACTAAGGAAGTGCAAAATTTTGCATTCTAGAGCCAAATCTACGTTGTCGTATTTGATATTCCATGACCAAAACTATTTGTAGGAAGCATCGATCTAGTGCTCTAACAATCATATCCGACCACGAGTGCTAGATCGATGCTCCATTTCATAAACCACATCTCTAGTGGTTACTTACTTGAGAAGAAAAGAAAAAAAACTAAAAGGAATTCAAAATAAAAAATTTTAAAGTTTTAATTATAAATTATAAAAAATTAATATTTTAAATTTAAAAATTAAATTAGAATTGTAATTATAAATTATTAAAAATTAATATTTTAAAGTTAAAGTTCTAATTTTAAATTTTTAATATTTTAAAAATAAACAATAAAAACAAATTGAAATAATCATATTAATGTTTTAATTATAAATTATTAATATTTTAAAATATAAAATAAATTAAAATAAATAATCATAGTAAAGTTTTAAATAAAAAATTATTAATATTTTTATTAAATTATTAAAAATAAATATTTTAAATTAAAAATCATGTATCACAATAAACGGTATTTTTATATTTTATCAACTAATATTTTACTATTCCAAAATTATTTTTAGTGATCAAACATCGAAATGAATTGTAATAGCAATTTTTATTATAATCTATTCCATTCAAGCTACATAAAAATGTACTCATAACTTATTCTATTCTCACAAAATACTATTTTTTTCTCTTTACATTTCATTCCATGAAGCAAATATTCCATCAATTCTCTTCTTATTTTCTTTCCCCTAAGTCTCACCTGTCCAAATTCCTCTCCATTGTCTCCTTTAAGGGAAAAACCAAACCCTTGTTGGTTTCAGAATTTAAGCTCATTTTCTCATGTGGGTTTTCCGTCATTTCCTTCTATTTCTCTATATGTGTTTGGTTGCTTTCTTTAAATGTTAAACCCTAGTTGTAATTGCTTTAGAAAATTTTAGACCTTGTCTCATCTGGTTGTCCCTCATTTCCTGATCAGGAAATTAAATCCCTATTAAGTCTGCAATTCGTGAATGTTTCTTATCTGATTGGCTCTCTTTTCTTTGCTTCTTTTGTTGATAAAGCAATTATTATCTTTTTTGGCGGATGGCTGCAGGCTCATGGCTGCTCTTGAAAGTCAAGGTAAGCTGTTGCCTTCCTGGATCTTGTCTGCTCTGGGCAAATTGTTTTTGTAAAATTCTTTTAGAATCCTCTATGATTGTGCTAGGTGTTTGAAACCTATTGCTACAGGGACAGAGTTAATTAATTTTTGTTAAGAGATTAAAGATGCAGAAAAATAAAAATTAAAAAATTTTAAAACAATATGTTTCATTTAAACAACAATAAAAATATTTATAATAAATAATAATTTTATATAAAATATAAATAAAAAAATTAAAAAAAAGGTTTATAGAGAAATTATACTCGACAATATTTTTTAGATTCATAAAATATAATACATAAAATATAAATAATTAAACATGATATATAGAATTTTAAATAATAGTTAAATAATATAAATAAATAAAAAAATAAAAGAAAATTTTATTTTTTTAATTTCGTGTAATAGTGAGTGGCTCTTGTTCAAGCTCACAAATTCATAGATTTTTTAAAAAATAAAATGTGTTTCAGTAGTACAAGATAGAGTAAAGTAGAAATAAAAAAGTACAAAAAAAAAAGAGAAAGGGAAAAAGAAAGAGAGGGAGAAAAAGGTGTGACTGTATTTAAGAATTAAGGTAAAGCTGATTAAGGTTTATGAAGTCATTTTATTATTTATATTAATTATTAAATAAAAAAGTTATTTTGAAAAGTATTAAAAATATATATAATAAATTAAAATTTTTAAAATTTGTGATAAGGTTAGAGCCCCCATAAATATACTACTTTCTAAGAATATTAAAAAAAATTATATCTAATAACTAAAGATTTTCAAAAATTGCTGTGCTGCTGTTGACACTTTTTTGTGGGTGTTGTGTTTGTTTTGGCAGCTGCAATTAATATGGGTATTTCAAGGGGAGTTCTAATGTGAGTTTAGACATTTATTTGTATATGCTACCATTTTGAGCAATTTGTGAGTATAGTAGTCTGTCTTCTCCCCCTGTTTTGTGTCGTATGATGTGGTCATGCAACTGCTAAGTGCATTTGTGCTCCCAATCTATGCATAAAACCTTTGTAAGTCGGTTTACATTGAATTTAAACACCTTGTTGTTAACTAAATCATTATCCATTTTTTTTTTTCAAATGGTCAAAATGCCATGACATTGGTTGGTCAAGGCCACATCCAACACCATGTGAGCAATGTTATTTGTAAAATTTCATGTCATCAAATTCAAAGTCACTAAAAAAAGGTCAAGTAAGCTCAAACAAATATCATGTCAAATGAACTAACAGAATAAATTTTAATACTGTTAACTATTGGAGTAATATTATCAATTTTTGAAAATAGAATATCTCAATTTTTATAAATTATTGTATAATAATTAAAACCATGACTTTGATAGAGTACATGAACTAACAACATAATTCAATGTTTAAACTTTATGAATTTACAAATTGACCTCCATAATTAAAATTTTATGATCATGTTAAAAATCATAGTCAAGTCAGATAATCAAAGGCTAAATGCTCAAATTGGGGCTAAACATTTAGACACTTTTTTAATTTCAATTGTAAGAATTACCAACCAAATGTTTTCGATTCCTTACAATTAAGGATTAAGTTGATAGGTGGATGGAGTATGTATCACACGTGACAGAAAATTGTGTGAGCTAATGACATGACAGTTCAAAAATATTTTTTAAATATTTGTTACACGACATGTTGAAAAATGTTATTGTTACTTTTTGCGAAAAAAATATTGTTAATGCCATGTTGAAAAATGTAGTATTACGTGCCATATTCTAAAATTTAATTGTTAAATGCCATGTTTGAAATAATTGTTACATAGTATGTTGAAAATGTAGTTATTATATGCTAAGTTGGAAATTTAGTTGTTACACGTCATGTTAAAAATATAGTTATTTCATACCATGTTAAAAATTTAGTTATTACATATTATGTTAAAAAATGTAGTTATTACATGTCATGTTGAAGATTTAGTTATTACATGCGTATTAAAAAATTTAGTTGTTATACGTCATGCTATAATTTAAACAATTTTGACTTGACAGAAAAGACTTTTTGACAAAACTATCTTTCCATATCCTACATGACAAGATGTTTTATTTCCCTTTAATTTGCAAATTGATCAAATGTTAGGGATATTACACATCGTTTTCTATTGAGAGTAGAGCATGCACATGTCTTACACGCTCTAAACACCTTTCACCTTAACTCTTAATTATAAATAACCGAAAATGTTTAACCCTTAATTGTTATAGTGAAAATATTTGACCATAAATTGACAAAAACACAAAAATTTTAACCACAAATTGAGCATTTAATCCATAATCAAATAATTGGGAATAAATGTTTTATTCGGATGCTGAGCTGAGTTGAGCTCTCCCACAACACATGCAGCTCCAAACTATGATTACAGTAGCCATCTAACTAATTAATCAACATAAAAACTTATATATTTGTAAGTATGCCAAGCTTTCTCAATTTAAGTTCTTAATAGCTTTCACAACTTGTCTTGGATCGTAAAGACTCATTCATTCAACATTTTTTTTTTGAAAATCCTATTCATTCATTCAACAATTTATTCACTTGCCAAATCCTTTTATAGCATACTTCTTATAACCACAGTCTCAATTTAACATAATTTCATCTATGGAATTGACTTAAGTCATGATCAATATTTGTATTAGCCATTCTTTTTTTTTGGATGTATTAACTATTCTTAAACATAAACTAAGAATTAAGATCATTTAGCAAAAAGAAAAAAAAAACTAAGAAATAAGATCAAGCACTAAGCATTCAATGGTAGGATGGAGGCATTAAAAAACTTGTATTTTTTACAAAAATGATTTCATTGAAAAATTTCTCATTATTAATTGTAAATAGGTTTCATCAAAAGTTATATTGATTTTATTTGAATTTTTGTTTGATTGGTTTATTTTTAATTTCTTCCATAAATATACCATTTAACATATACTGAAAATTACCTTTCAAAAGAAAAACATATACTGAAAATTATTTCACTATCATTATAATTTGTACTTATAATATATAGCCTTATAAAAAAAATTAATCACTAAACACTTTATTGTTTCAATGTGTTTGACTTCACATATAAAACTATCTACTATTTTTATGAGAACCTAAAACCAATTTCGCTGTAATATCCATCAGATTACTGCTTGTAGCCACATCCTTGATTGGCTTAACTAAATTATGTGGTTAAACTAATCTTAATTAATTAAAAATTCAGTTATGGAAGGAAAAATGAAAATGATTAAAGAGACTACTTAATGGTTAGAATTTATAAATTTTTTTAAAAAAGTTTTATGTTAGAATTTGGATAAAATGGAATGAAGATTTATAAGAAAAGAAAAACTTACTTCCCATTGTTATATTGGTTCCAATATGCTTTTCGATAAATTAAACCCTTGGAATTATGAAAGTTTAATAATTAATCGAGATACTATTTAATTGATAAATTAATAATTTATAAATTTATATATTAATTAATAAAAAGTAATTTATCAAAGTATTCTCTCTTTTTTTTTGCAAAATATTAAACTTAGTACATGTGTATTGTGTTTTGTGATTGTACAAATATTATCTAATTACTGAATTATAAGTTATCATTATTTTATATATTTATTTAACTAAAATAAGTTTATGAATGTTATTAGTGTTATTAAATAGAAATCATGAATATATCTATTTTTGCAACAAACTAAATTATATTCAATGTATACTTAATTAATATACTTCATAAATATTAACTCAAGCAAAAACATCTATAAAAAGAATATATAATATCATAAATGATAAAACTAAACACTATGGCCTCCCATCTTAAAATTGTAAAGATATCAATAATGAAAGGTGAAAAGTTAATGCACTAAGAAAAGTTAGAGATGAGATTAAGAAAACATAAATTTCAAGTAGAAACAAGTAATATTAAAGTTATATTTTATAAAGACCTCCTAATTGAGTCATGTATATATATAATTTTGATGTATAAGAAGATTATTAATTTATATATTGTTGTTTAAATTTTACCCATGTAAGTATACGTATCAAAAAGATATTATAATATAAGCAAAGTATCGATCCCACAGAGAATTGATCTGAAATGTCACTAATTACTAAAAGTAACGCAATATAATCTTATTCAAACAATTAAAAGTTGATAACTAATTAAACTAAAAATTAATTAACAAAAACTAAATTAATTAACAATAATTAAAAATCAAAGCAAGAGTATACTTGAATAAAAATCAAATCAAACAAGCCTAGGATTATAATATCCCTCACATTTCATCTAAATATTACTTCTCTCTCTTAACTTATTTTAATGAATAGAGTTGATAGCCAAGAGCTCAAAATATTTATAAATCTCTCCCAAAACTCTTATAAAAATATTTATTTTAATGAAAACACTATATTTCTATGTGAATTGAAATTAAAATAAATTCATTAAGTTCAGGCTTTAATATTGGCTATATACGACATATAAGTATAACCTTATTCTATACATAAATCAATTTATTCAACCAAGCAAATAAATATGATCATATGCTATTTCAATTTTAGCCTACACTAAACTCCTTTTCCTAAGTTATGTTTAGGTTTCTAAATCAATTTAATCGGTGATCAAACAATTAAAAGTATTAAGAACAAATTAGAATAAATAATTCAATCCTATTAAAAATAAGCAAGAAAGAGATTAAAAATTTAAACTATATGTGAGTTCAATTACAATCCTAGAAAAAAAATTTAGCTATCCATAATTGCAATAATAAATAAAATCATATGAAGTTTAGCCATCAAGAGTAACAAGAATAATAAAAGTTAAGGAAGTAGAAAATAAACAAAATTTATAGCCTTGATCTTCAATCTACAGCCTCAACCTTTAACTTCTTAAACCTTTTTTAGGATTTTCTCCTTATGGCTAACTTCTCATCAAGCTATTTATTTATATTTGAAAACTAAACCTAATTTTACCTAAACTAAACTATTTTAGCCTACTATAACTTTGGGCTTTGAATAAGTGTAAAGCCCATAAGACTTGAATCAGTTCGCATCTTTTTCTTTCCCACGGTAATCATTCAATATTTTCTATTCGACGCTGTAGCACACCCCATCTAAGCTGCAATGCTTCCTTAAATTCATGAGTTCTCTTGCTGACTGTTGCACTTTGTCAACTTCCAATAGAATTTTCTTCATCTTCAAAGTAGAATTGGGCAAAGTTATCTTCATGAAAGTTGTAGTTTTGTCTCTTAACTTTCCATGGGGTAAGAATCACCTTATTTGGATATCTAGATTAAAAGTTATACTCAAAATACCACAACATGTATGAACAAGGCCTTGACTCTTTAAACATCTTTTTTTACCAAATTGAGTTTTATTCTTTTAGAGTCCTAAAACAATATAAAAACTAAAAAAATAATATCTAAGCTCAAGCAAATAAACGTAAAATTAGCATAAAATAAAATAGCTTAATAAAAATAAACTAATTAGAAAAATAACTACATCCTAACCTAAACTCAAGAACTTAGCAACTTTTAAAAACAAATTGAGATAAAAATAATTCTATAAAATAGAATTATCACAAACCCAAACTTAAGATTTTGCTAGTCCTTGAGTGAAAAAAAAGAAAACAAAGAAAATTAATTAAAATACTTTTTAAGAGATAAAAATTTACCAAGTTCTGATTTCTTAATTTTTTTTTCTTAGAAATTATCCTACAATTTTAACTTAAGGTAAAATACAGATGATTTTCAAATTCATGCATCAATTCAAATGAAAGGTCACTTTCGAATGAACTTCCTGTATGTGTGTGAATAATCTCTTTCAAAGAATATCATACAATTCGAATTGGTTTATGCCAACTCTAAGCATAGATTAGTACTAGGATCCCATAAGTTTGCTTTTCATCTTTCTCCACTAATGTAGACTAACAATTATTCAATGATCAATAGGTCTTTTTTAGGCTTGTAATATAAGGTTGGGGTCAAGGTATGATAAAAGGTATATTTAGGCTGAAATAAACCCGAAGCACTTAATCAATCTAAGACCTATAAAGAGCTTAAAATTATTATTTTTTCTTCCTCATAGCACCTCGAAACTTAAAATAAACTTTCTTTTGTACAACACACTTTATTTCTTTTTTTTTTAATTTTTTTACATCTTTAACTTATTTTTGACAATTATGAACAAGGGGTAGATTTCTAGCACCAATCACTATTTTTCATCAATCCACCCATCTCCCTTAATTTAATTATAAGCTTAAGATATTTCTTAGAAAGATCAAAATACTTAAGGGTGAAAAGTTCAAAATTGGAAATAAATAGAAAGGCTTAGACCAACATAAATATGTGGTTTAAAAAAAAAAGGGAAAGAGAGGCTCAAAAGGGGTTACTAAGGATAAATATATAATAGTGTGGGCTTGAAAAGCCTTAAATTGTCTAAAGATGACTTAAATCATCTCCTATCCTAAGTGCTATCTAAGATTTCTCCTCCAGAGAGAATCAAATAAATTCTAGAATTCTTGACTTCACTATCCTTTTATTAACATAAACTTTTTCTAAATCACATGACAATTCTAAGTAAAAGAATATAGTATTCAAATTATTGGGAGTCACATTCTTAATTGCAATTATCGCAAGAATATCAACACAAACTTAAATCATACCCATATTTTTCTCAAAAAAAAAAAAATCAAAATATCACCTTAAGATAAGGAAAATCATAAACAAGGTGTCAAAACAACTCAAATTTTAATTTTTTTATGTTAAAGTTTTGTTTAAATATATAAGCTAAAAAATTAAAGCTAACAAAACATGCAAAATCTAACAAATGACAAATTTAAAACAAATAAAAAAAGATAAGCAAATAAATAAATAAACATAATTAAAGGCACACAATAACAAAATCTAAGGACAACACCCAAACTTAAAATTAAACATTGTCCCTGATGTTTTAAAAATAAAATAAATATAAAGAGAAAGAGAAAGAGAACCAAAAACTCCCCTATCAATAAAGCCATAGAAGAGAGAATATTTACATGTCCTTATCATCATCATTGTTAGTAGCTCTAGCAGCAATGGTGGGATTATCTGGTAACATAGGGAAAGTAGCCATATCCATGCCCACATATTCTACATTAGCCCTCATCATCTGCTCAATAGCATTAAGCATTGTGCTTGATGGTCCCTACAAGTCCCAAGTCTTTCCATTCTCTGCTCCATGGATAAAATCTGAGGACATGGTGCTTGGGTCCTCACAATTGATGAACTATCACCAGTAGTCAAACATTTTTGTTGCATAAATTTTTCCATTATTCCATCATCAATCGGATCCCTAGGTTAAAGCAATTCTTCCCTAGATTCCCATTCCATACTAGCTTGCTTACACAACTCAGTGATCAAAGAGGGAAACCAGATACCTTTATGAGGTGTATTAACAGATCTAAGTATGGTGAGGTAGATCGATTGGCCAATATTAATTGCCTTACCAATCATAATACAACAAAGCAACAAAGCTTTATCCTTAATAATATCACTCACATGCTTAACTGGAAGCAACCTAGTGGCAATAAAATATAATCAACACTTGTAGGAACCATGAAGTTGGTTACTTTTAATGGAAACATGCAACATTTTAAACATTTTTCACTCCTTATTACCCTTACGCAAGTAATTAACCACCTACTCATAATCTGACTCCAAAGTAAAATATTCATCATTCACAAGCGTAAAAATCTCAAATAAGTATTAATAGCATCAGTAATAAAGGGCACAAATTTACCTTGAACAAAAGCAATCCCATTATTATGCTCATTTGCATTAGCATAAAACTCTTTAACTATAGGCATCACAATTGCCTAGCAAGAACAATGGCATGCACATAGGGATACTGACCTTCACTAACATTAAATCCCTTTTTAGGAACTGAGGTTTTATTAATAATCTTTTCATTATATTGCTTATCAACATCAATATAAATAAGTCTAAACCTATCATAGGAACTACTAGCACTAGCTCTAAGTTTCTTGGGGTACCATATTCAATAAATCAAAATTCACACAATAAACCAAATATCAAACTCCTAATAAATATCCCAACAATTGGTTACTAGGCACTATAAACTCAAGCAAAAAAAATTTCACAATCCACAATAGCATAATGCACAATATCTCAAAAATCACAAGTGTAGGAAAGTAAACTTGAATACAGAAAACCAACTGTTGAATCGTTCAAGGTAGAGGGTAGTTGGGTGAGGATTGGAGTTTGGACTTTTAGAAAAGAGGAGAGAAATTTTCTACAGAGAAAGAAGGTGAGTGGTTAATGAATAAATTGAGGGAAGAAAGAAGCGTTTTTATAGTGAGGCTTTAGGGTTTTTTTTTTTCCTTTTTTTTATGGCATGTTGGGTGGAAGTCCCAACATTGTGTGGTTCTCTTTGTGTGGTGTCTTTCATAGTCTAAGGTGCCATGATGTTTTACCTTTTGCATTGTGGCATCGAAGCCTTTCCATGATTTTGCGTTGCCTTATGCCAGGGCACCGTGGCACTCTTCCTTTTGCATTGCGACGCTGATGCATTTTTTTATTTGTTTTTTTTGACATACTTGCAAAAGGAAAGAAAAACTCAAGAAATAATGAAAATAAATAATAAGTGAATAAAAAAATAAATTAAAGTAAGTAAATTAAGTTAGAAAGCTTCGGTTGCCTCCTAAGAAGTGTTTCTTTATAGTCATTAGCTTGACTATAGCCTCCTTTTGTAGTCCTTCATCTTCAAAACACAGCCCAACGCTTAGTCTATTAACCATGAATGTGCCCGTATCCTCACTATCAATCTTTATTATTCCACAAGGATAAACCTTTACCACATTGAAAGGACCCATCCATATTGCTTTGCGTTTCCATGGAAAAAGCTTGAAATGTACTTTAGATAGTAACATTACTTGTTTTCCAACCTTAAAAAGACAATTAGATGGTGGTGGGGGATGCTCCTTCTACAAATGCTTAGGTTTGATATGTGAAGGTGGTGGCTTAAACTCAAATATTGGTGCTTGCTCACTTGTAAGTGGAGAAATAGGCTCACCTTTGCCTTCATCAACTAAATTTACTCTATAACAATTATTTATAAAGGTAAGATGCTTGATAGAATTAAATATATTAAACTCGACCATCTACTTTTCAATTTTAAAAGTTATCTTGCCTTCCTTCACATCAATGATTGCACTTGTAGTAGCCAAGAATGGTCATCCCAAGGTTAAAGAAATTTTCACATCATTTTTCATTTCAAGCACCATGAAGTCCATTTGAATACAGAGATGCCCAACTTTGACCAACATATCCTTAATAATCTTAATAGGGTACCTGATTATTCTATCTACTAATTGCAAAGAAACTATAACAGGTTGTGTCTCATTAAGTCCAATTTTCCTAGCAATTGACTAAGGCATAATTGAAACATTAGCACTTGAATCACACAAAGCTTTAGAAAATTTAAATCTACCAATATTACAAGGGATAGAAAAACTCCTTGGATCTTTAAGCTTTGATGGAAGTTTGTTTTGAATTATCACACTGTACTCCTCAATAAGTGCAATTGTTTCAAAGTCTTCTAGTTTCCTCTTGTTGGTTAGGATATCTCTCAGAAATTTAACATAACTTGGCATGTTTTCTAAAGCTTTAACAAAAGGGATATTAATATGAAGCTTCATGAAGACATTGAGAAATTTCTCAAATTGCTTATCAATCTTTTACATATGCAACCTTTGTGGGAAGGGTGGGGGAGGATAATTTTCTTGAGACTTCACTTGATTTTTAGCTCTCCCATCATCTTTCTTTTCAACTTCAACTTCTTCCTTAATAATAATCTGTTCATCATCCACATACTCTTTTAAAGATTCAATTGATTTTTCCTTTACCCTTTTAACTTTTTTTCCACTCCTATCGGTAATTGCATTGCATTGTTCCTTACCTTTGGGATTGACTTGAGTGTCACTTGGCAAGGTACCTTGGGGTCTATTATTGATGAAGCTAGTAAGTTACCCACTTGAATCTCAAGATTGAGAATTGATGTTGCTTGATTCTTAATAATGGCATCATTCTTTGCAACATATTGCATTAGAAGCTTTTTCAAGGTAGGCTTCTCTTTAAGGATAAGAGGTTTTGCTTGTTGTGGAAAGCTAGGAAAGATGTTTGGCCTTGGATTTAAAGGTCTTGAGTTATTATTCCATGAGAAGTTTGAATGGTTCCTTTAACCAGGATTATAGGTATTGAAATATGGGTATTTTGTTATTTGTTGAAGATCCCAACAAACTAATTAATTCAGGATTAGATGGACATTGAATGGCTATCTCCACACAAATCACAAGTTATAAAGGAGTTTTAGATAGCTTTATCTCCCATTGTATCAAATCTCTTTGTCAAAGTAGCTACTTGTGCAATCAAGGCATTTAGTGCATCAATCTCATAAACACCAACATTTGTTCTAGAACCAAATCTTTTTGAAGGCCATTGGTAATTATTGGATCCATTTCTTTCAACAAATTAGCTTTATCAAGATTTTTACCCATTAATGCCTCATTAGTAGTGGCATCAATTGTAGATCTAATTGAACTAACTAACTCATTATAGAATGTTTGAACTTTAAGCTATTGAGGAAGTCCATGGTGTGGACATCTTCTAAGTAGATCCTTAAATTGTTCCCACACCTCATATAAGGATTCTTCATCAAATTGTGTAAAAAATGTTACATCATTCCTCAACTTTGCAATCTTTGTAAGTGGGAAGAATTTTGCTTAGAATTTTTGAGCCAAGTCTTCTCATGTAGTAATAGATCCAGTGGGCAATGAATTCAACCAATTCTTCACCTTATCACTTAGTGAAAAAAGAAAGAGTTTAAGTCTAATAGCATCATCAGTCACCCCATTATATTTGAAAATGTCACAGATTTTCAAGAAATTAACTAGTTGAAAATTAAGATCATCACTAAGTAACCCACCAAACTGAATGTAAAACTGAATCATCTGAATGTAAGTAGGCTTGATCTTAAAATTGTTTGCATTGATAGGAGATCTTTTAATGTTTTAATGCAAGCCTTGTAATAGCGTAACAACATAATCCTGCAGAGCTTTGTTTTCTTCAAGAATTTGATTGACAGCATTATTGTCATGATTATTATTATCTTCAACTATTATATGATTTAGAGTTTGAACTTGCAAATTTTTCTTCAAAGTCTTTTAAAGGTTATTTCTATCTCTGGATCAAGAAGAATAACCTTCAAGTTTTTCCTTTGCATACAAAAACCAATGAAGCCTGTAAATATAAAAAATAAGGTTTGAATTAAGATTAAATTTGCTTGGTATTAGTATTAGTAAAAATTCTAGAAAACAATTCCTTGACAACGGTGCCAAAAACTTGTTGTTTAAATTCTACCTATGCAAGTATGCATATTAAAAAGATAGTTTAACAATAAGCAGAGTATCATTCCCATAGAGAATTGATCTAAAATTTCACTAATTACTAAAATTAACACAATTTAATTTTATTCAAACAATTAAAAGTTGATAATTAATTAAACTAAAAATTAATTAACAAAAACTAAACTAATTAAAAGTCAAAGCAAAAGTTTGATTGAATAGAAATAAAATCAAACAAGCCCAGGATTATAATATTTCTGACACTTTATCTAAATATTACCTCTTTCTCTTAACTTATTCCAATAGATTAAGTTCTAGGTAAATTATTTGTAAAGCTCTCCCGAAACTTTTATAAGAAATCTACTTTAATCAAAACACAATATTCCTAGGTAAATTAAAATTAAAACAGATTCATTAAGTTTAGGCTCTACTATTGGCTACATACAACATATAGTTATATCCTCATCCTATACACAAATCAATATATTCAACCAAGCAAATAAATATGATCATATGCTATTCCAATTTTAGCCTACAGTAAACTCCTTTTTCCAAATCTTGTTTAGGTTTCTAGATCAATTTAACTAGTGGCAAGACAATTAAAAGCATTAAGAACAAATTGGAATAAACAATTTAATCCCATTGAAAATAAGCAAGAAAAAGATTAAAAATCTAAACTACATGTGAGTTTAATTGCAATCTTAGAAAAAGAAATTTAGCTACTCATAATTGCAATAAAAAATAAAAACATATGAAGTTTAGCCATCAAGAGTAACAAGAATAATTAAAGCTAAGGAAAAAGAAAATAAACAAATTTTGTAGCCTTGATCTTCAATCTCTAGCGTCAACCTTTAACTTCCTGAACCTCTCTTAGGATTTTTTTTCTTGCAACTAACTTCTCATCAAGTTATCTATTTACATTTGCAAACTAAACCTAATTTTACCAAAACTAAACTATTTTAGCCTAATAACTTTAAATTTGGGCTTGGAATAGGTGTAAAGCCCATAAGACTTGAATCAACCCGCATCCACATCTTTTTCTTTCCCGCAGCAATTTTTTCAATTTTTTCTCTTTAATGTCGTGGCACACCCTATTTAAGTTGCAGTACTCCATTGACTTCATGCCTTTTCTTGCTTACTACTAGACTCTATCAAATTCCAATGTGATTTTCTCCATCTTTAAAGTAGAACTAGGCAAAGTAATTAGAATAAAAGTTGTAGCACTATCTCTTAGCTTTCCAATGTTTCAAAAATCACCTCATTTGAACATCTGGATTGGAAGTTACGCTTAAAATATTATGACATGGACTAATAAGGCCTAGACTCTTTAAACACCTTTCTTCACCAAATTGAGCCTTATTCTTTTAGAGTCCTATAAAAATATAAAAACTAATAAATAATAACTAAACTAAAGCAAATAAACATAAAATTAGCATAAAATAGAATAACTTAATAAAAATAAACTAATTAAAAAAATAACTAAAAATAACTAAATCCTAATCTAAACTCAAGTACTTAGCTAATTTTTAGGAACAAATTAAGATAAAAATAATTCTATAAAACAGAATTATCATAGATGAAGTGGACCTACGTGTTTTTTTAAACACTTTATTTTATAAATTTAATGAATTATTAATTTACCATGTTGATCTCAAGTCAAAACTGACTAAAAATACTATTTAATCGAGGTTATTAATTTAAAGAGTATTAACTTATAGAAATTTTACTGTATATATAAAGAACATATAATTTATTCTAATGTTATATGTGAGATTGTATTAATTTGGGAGTTTTTCCTTATATAACAATGCAAAATTACCTTTATCAATTTTCTCAGAAAAAAAGGTCTTAACTGATGATAACCTTGAACACATTAACAAACAAGTTGGGATGCAATTGGTAGTAAAACTTTTGGTTTGTTTTAGTTGGAGAATTGTGTTTGGTGTTTAAGAATCACATAAATAGGATTGTAAACATTTTGAATTATGTTTAGTATGGCTTGATCTATATAGTGTATAAAAATGGAATGTTGAAAGGAGAACACCCCAATGGGCCTTACATTGTGGTGAATTTTACCAAGTGTTACCCTGACCAATTTTAACGAGTACAAGGGACACAAGATTTTGATGTCTTTACAAATAAAACATAAAGGATGGTGGAATAGGTCTACTTGTCTGAGATTAAGATAGAATAGTGGTAGAGCTTTTGGTAGAAAAAACATGCGGGGAGGGATCTTTTCATAGTAAAGGCTTTTACTGCCTCAAGAATACTGGATTTTGCAAGAGATATGGGCTTAATTCCATTTGCACTGAAGGAAGAAAATAATGCTACTCATTTGCTTGCCAAAAAGAACTTTGGGCCATGTTTGGTTTAATGGAATCAACATTTCATTTTTAGGTCTATTTTAGATGGAGGCTCATTTCCATAGTTTGGTTCAATTATTAGGGGAGAGAATATAACCAGTGACTAGATTTCGACCAGCATAAATGGGCAACAAATTATTAAATTATGATGAAATGGACTTCTAATGACCAAATTCATCCAAAAAGGATCAGTGAAGGGAGCCAAACAGCTAGATTTATTGATGGTAGCCACTTAATGGTGCATTATTGGCTAGGTTTGGTCATGCAAAATGCCATATTGGCTTGCTTTTAGCAGTTGGAATTGGCAAAAAGGCTTTCTAACAACATTATTTAACCATGTCAAAGTTTGAAGCTTAGGTCTAAATGGCAATATCTCCTTGTTGCAAGGTTGTTACAATTTGCTAGTGGTTGGATTTGGTAAGTGACAACACCTAGATTACGCCACTTAAGACATTTTTAGCTTTATAGCTTTCAAATTGATTCCATGTTTTGAAATGACAAAAGAAAATGATGAAAATTTCATTTAAGACTTCAAAAATAAAGCCAAGACATTCCTTAGCATTTTCAAATGAGTTTAAAAAGAAAAATAATTAAAAAAGACTTTGAAATATGCATTTTGGCCCAAATGTATCGATACATATTCTTTATGTATCAATATATTTGGACATGTATTGATAGAAATTAAAAACTATTGATACATGTTTTCGAGAAAAGTCAAATTTTGCAACGTCAAACTCAATCTATTAATAAATTCTCAAATGTATTGATAAAAATGTAATAGAATGCTTACTGCCTCAAAAGTATCGATACATTCATCAAATATATAGATATATTTTTAATAAAATGCTCTTTGCCTCAAAAGTATCGATACATTAATAAATGTATTGATACATGTTCAACTAAGTGGTCAAACCCTTGCAGCCAAGACCAAAAGTACTAATACATTCCAAAATATATCGATACATTTTTGCAGGAATTTAAAAATAAAAGCAGCAATGTATCAATACATTCGAGCATATATCGATACAATATGACTGTTTGAGTTTGGAATGAATAGAAAATTAGCTATTTTCACATTCAGTGCACTTTCAAATACCCTTAAAGCTTTAGCAACTACAAATACGAGCTCCCACAAAATTTATGAAGGTTGGAAGACTTTAAAACACAACTAAAACACAACTTTAAAAAGAAGAATTCAACCAAAATTACTTAATACACTCCGTACTCTTCTTCTAGCGTTTAAGTTTCTATTGTATCATTTATTGAGACTTCATTACTTATTTTTTTCCTCACCAAACATTGTTCTTACTTCTTACTCAGCATTTAAGGGGCATTCTAGCTACACTTACATTTCTCTCATTGTATTCATTTAAGTGGTTATACTTTAACCAAGATAAATGGTAGAGTGGTTGTGCTTTAACCATAAAAAGACATTATATTGAAAGGTTGTGCTTGATCCACAGAAGGTAGTGTATTGAATTTCTTTTCAATAGTAGATTTTAAACTCGTTAGTGATACTAAGGGAGAAAACATAGGTAAGGAGGTCGAATCTCTAAAATATTATTGTGTTGATTTTTCTTCCTTTCTTACTCCTTTAAATTTCATTTATGTTTTCAACCTCTCTCACTTTACAAGAAATCAATTGTCTTGCTTATTTTCAAATTGAGGATTTAGCTTAAGAGAATTCTATTTTCTCAATATTAAAAGGAATCTTCAAAAATTTAAAAATAGTCCAATTCATTCCCCTTTTAGAATTGTTCACATTAAGCTTATTGCACTAACAGACATAATTTAGAGTTAATACTTGTTTTCTGTGTTGGAATTTAAAATAAATTACATAGGGTTTAAGACTACAAGTGTCTCACCTCATTTTTGGATATGACCAATGTAAAGACCTATGTGGGTATGGCTCACTAGATCCAATCAAGCGTCTTACTCATCATTCATACATTATCCATACATATCAAGCATACACATTATCATTTAATATATATCAACATGCAATTTGGTGCACCATCACAACATGGTGGAATTCTACGTCACGATGTGTGGAGACGTTAATGAACATCATATTACATGCCATTATAACATGGTGGAATGCTACCTCATGATGTGTGGAAACATTAATAATCTTTCAAATCAAAAAGTAGTTTTCATAACTCATGCAAATATCTCATCATAAACATTTAATTGTCAAATCCTTTAAAAACAGGTAAATCATGGTGCCACTTATGGCTACATAGTCGTAAAGGAAATATCCATCAACATATGATAATAAGATAAGGACCGTCTTGTCAGTAGAACATGACCCGACCTTTTAGGTATCAAGTAAGCCAGTAGAACACTTTCCAAGAAAGATTGGGAGCTCGTATTCACAACAAGAGTAGAAAAGTACTCATTAATCTGTAAAACAAAAAAGAAAAAGAAAAGCTAATGTATAAGTCACAAAGATTTCATGAGTGAATACGAGAAAGGGATAAGCCAAAGGGAAGAGTTTTTGCAAAAATCATAAGTTGCATAATCATAACATTCATAAATCTCATAAGCCAAGGGGAAGAGTTATTGTGTTATTTATTGCATTTAAAAAATTGGTGATTTGTGTTGTTTATGTTGTTGATTATTTTGAGTTATTGTATTTTAAAAAATTGGATGATTTGTGTTTTTATCATGTTGTTGATTATTTGGTTTATTGTGTTGTTTATTGTGTAAAATAAAATTGGTGATTTGTTTTGTTATTATGTTGTTGATTGTGTTGTAAAAAAAAATTGTGTATGTTTATTATGAAAAAAACAAAACTCATGAAATTTCATAATAATTTATATTTGTAAATTTTTATTAATAAATATATTTACAATAGTTTGCAATAAATTAAAGTATGAAACGTAATAAAAAGTTTACAATTTATAATGATAAATTAATACTTAATAGTGTTAAATTAATAATTTAATATTATATAATTTCATAAAAATGTTTGCAAAGATTTAATTATATAATGTTCACAGAATCCTAACGGCTACGATTAATTGAAGGAAGATGTCTCCAATATGGAAAACTACCTTATAAACTTGGAGTCGAACATTGTGCAGATCTTCCTCTACATGACGTCGACACTGCACCCTATGTCTTCATCATAACAGTCGGGCCTTTTTAATAATGAGGAGGTGCAATTGACAGACGATGGCACTAGATAACTTGTATGTTTTTGTGTTATGATTGTAATAAAATAATACAATTTGTAATGTTTTTAATTTTAGTAAATATACATAAATTATAGATATTTGTAATTTTTATATTAATATTTACTTATATTTGTGTTTTTCATTTGCAATGGCAATAAGGAGCCAAGCAATTTCAATTTTTGTAAATTATTTTTTTGTATTTAATTCAATTTTACTAATGAAATCATGGTAATACTAACAGAATAAAGGACGATACTGATGGAACCTACCAAAATTCATAACGTTAAACCCCGTCAATGAATCGTTGGTAACTCCATTAGAGAATTATTGATGAAATTTGCCTATGAATCCTACCAGATACCAACCAAGCCAATTACCGATGGATTGGAATCTTTACCGATCAAATTTTTCAACAAAGTATTCCATCGAAGATTTATCAATGGATTTTCATGTTACTGATGAAATGACTTTTACCAACCAAGGCATTTATGACTGAATGTCGATAAAATTTTTCATCAATAAATTAAATTACTAATGAATTTTCAGCCTTCCATTGGGAAAGGTCATATATTTTGTAGTGATTTATAAATAAGCTTATTTAATATTCACAAAAAAGTTGGTTTAAGTTAAATGAATTGAATCCTATTTAATGTTTATGCAAATTCTAATTGAGCCAAGCTAGAATACTATTTCAAAAAGTCGAGCCAAGCTTTGAGTCAATCTTAAGCAACCTTATCCCTGCATGTAAAGAACCCAGCTTGAACATAGCTAAGCTTAGCTCAACTCATCTCATTAAAGCTTGTTAACCAAACTTACACAGTCAAAACCTTAAGAATTTATAAATAAATGGGAATTAATTAATTTATATTATTTATTTAATTTTAACTCTAAATATTAATTTTTTTAAAAAAAAACAAAAATAATATAAAACACTATGTAAAGGATTTACATCAAATATCAAGGACTACATCAAAGACGATGTGACTTGCTCACGTAACGTATGATGAGTTGTTGGAAATATTAGATGGAAGTAAAATTTATAAATAGTGAAGTTGTTGAGAAAGAAAAGTATGCGGTAAAGCATTTTAATTAGTACATGCATTATAGAACTGTACAATTGTTGGTTAAAATGTATTACTTCAAATTCAATATCAAATGGATTTGTGAAAAGATGGAATTATTGTATCGAAGTTTAAGTAAAATGCTATAGAGATTCCTTATTCACAAAACTATGTACAACATATCAAATGAACATTTAATTTGGGTCGAAACTATCGGCCAAATATGAAGAAAAAGCCATGGTTCCATAATATTACTTGAGAAGAAAGTTATTTAAAATGCATAATTATTTATCAAAATAGTATTATTTATGGTAAAATTTTAAGTTAATTTCATATTCTTCTATTCTTTTCCTATAGATGTTTACATGTAGAAGGTAAAAAATGAAAATATTCTTAAAAATTATATTTCATGTATAGCATTATCAATGTAGTTTTTCTAGCAATATGAAGATATAATGAAGACAACTTATGATGAATTTTTCAGAATTATTACATGAAAATACAAATCATTTACTTTTTAAATAACAAATATTTACATTTATCTAATTAGTAGTTAATTATTTAAATGAAAAGTTTTATATAAAATCCAATGCAATTTTATCCCAGGAAGACAAGCAACAGATAATACAATTATAGTACAGGAGGCTATTCACACAATGTGTATTAAGAAAGGAAAAGAAAGAACTCTAGCCATTAAAATAGACTTAAAGAAGGTTTATGATTGGTTGAAATGGAACTTTCTACAAGATCTGTTAAAAGAAATTGGCCTGCTTAACACATGGGTAAGCTTAATCATGTTTATTATGAAATCTCTTACATTTTCTATTATCTAGAATGGTAAGAATACAACTATATTCTCCCTTACAAGAGAATAAGACAAGGTGATCCAATGTAGCCTTATCTTTTTGTGCTTTGCCTATAAAAGCTTTCACAATTAATTGACAATGAGGTGAAATTAGGTAACTGGAAACCACTTTCTTTGACAAAAGAGGGGCCTTAACCTTTCTCATGTATGTTTTGTCGATGATTTAATGTTATGATATGACAAAAGAGTAGCTTCAACAAGGCAAGTGCATGCTATGATATAAGTTCTTGGTAGGTTCTATTTGGCATCAAAATAGAAGGTTAGCCTAGCAAATTCGAGGATGTTAGTGTCGTCAAATATCTCTTCTGCAAGAGCAAAATTATTAAGTAGCATTCCCAAAATTCCTTTGACAAAAGATTGAAGGAAATATCTTGGGACCCCAATGATTCATGGGAAGATTACTTAAGTGCAATCAGTCACGAGTAATAGGGCTTTATATCTGATGCAAACATCTTTCCTTTTTGAGCATGTTGTCTAGGAAATTGATCGTTTAAACAAAAGCTTCATATGGGGTCATCTGGGAGGGGCTAGGAAAAACCATGCTTTTAGCTAAGATAAAATCTGTTTGCCTAAGGACCAAGGAAAGTTGTAGATTTGAGAATCAAGGAAAACTAACCCAACGCTGCTTGCAAAGCTTGGTAGGAGCATATGGTATTATAAATATTACTTATGGATAGATTTTTGGAAGAAAAAATATCTCAGGCATTGTGACTTCATGTAAGTGACTGCAAAATCTTCTAAGTCACATGATTGAAAAAGTATTCTGAAGGGTATGATTGTTTTGCATAAAGGTTGAAGGATGAATATCAACAATGGCAATCGTACTAAGTTTTGGACGAACACATGGCTTAGTTGTGGTCCCTTGATTGAACATGCTACCAGGGACATATTAAAGATTGAAGTCGACCTACTTGTTGCAAGCTATTATGATGAAATTAGTAATTAGGATCTTGAACAACTTGTGCAAGTATTACAGCAACATATTGTTTTAATGATGGTGGCAATAACAATCGATCCATTTACTGAAGAAGAAGATATAAGCTTCTAGTTGTTGACAAGTAATGGGGAATATTTGGTGAAGACAACATATGATATTCAAATTGTAAGCACATTTCCTAAGGCTAATCATTGGAAACAAATTTGGAAGATTACAAGTTTTAGAAAGGCCCTAGTTTTCATTTGGAGAATCTTGCATGAATCATTGCCTACATTAGCTTGGTTATCCAACAGGAACCTAAGAACTATAGCTTTTTACTCACTTTATGGCAACACAACTGAAATTGTCTTGAATGCATTAAGGGATTATGGACCTTCAAGAAATTGGTGGCTACAATTTAGACCTAATCTAATTAATGGTGATTTTTTCAATATGAAATTGAAGTAGTGGGAGCTTGATAATATGTCAAGTAATTAGATTTTAGATAGCATTCCCTAGAGTATCATTTTTGTACACGCTTTATGGCTTTTATGGTATTGAAGAAGTATGAGTATTTTTTATGAGTCTTTAATTTAGCCCTACTATGCTTAGCAATAGATTTAGACTAATGCAAAAGAGGCATGGGATACTTTGAGCTGAAAGCACGAAAGAATGAAGAAGGAAATTCTGATAGTTTGGGAGAAACCCAAGGAACACTATGTTAAACTTAATGTTGACAAGAGGGCAAAAAGGCAACTAGGAAAGGCAGCAACAAGTGGTTGACAACTCTATTATATAAAATTATTTTGACATATTTTGGGGGCTTTAGTAACTAGATTTTTGAGTTTTTAAGTTTAGATTTTAGCCTTCTAGGTGTTTTTCTAGTTTAAGTTAGATTACATTTTGAATAGTTAAATTAAGTTATATTAGTTCAAGTTTACTTTCTTTTGCTTTAAATTACTTAAAGAAGAGTTAAGGTTGATTTCTCTCATGGTTTTATGCAAGATATGTAGTGAGCAAGGTGCAATTGAGTCGTAATAGCAAAAGTATGGTGAAGGCTTCACTCGTATATACTATAGTAATTTAAAGATAACTTGAGTTGCAGAAGTCTAATTGATGTGATTTTTTATCCATTGGAAAGCTAAGAGAATAGACTACAATTTTTATTACCACATTGCCTAGTTCGGACCAGATCTAGGTAAAAATGATGTCCAAACATGATGGACAGATGCATTTTTACACAAAGCAGCTTGGTGATTGAGGCAACGGCTCTGAGTTACTCATGGTTGTGGTGCTAAAGGAGCTACCATTGCAGCACTAGGAGGTTCTTGGCTGTGGCACTTAGTTGGTTAGAAGCATCATACAAATGTCAGAGAGCAAACTGCCAAGGCGTTAGAGAAGTAGCACCATGGCACCACCAAGGAGTGTTAAGGCACCACAACGCTAAGAAGTCATGGCCACGGCCCCACCCTGATTTCCAAAAATAAAATTTTGATGAAAATTTAGAAAGTAAGGCACCATACACGTATTAAAAGGGCTTTTTGAGAACATTCAAAAAAGAGGACAACAACTTCATTTTGGAGAACTAGAGCTAAAAATCAAGCAAGAAATTAATAGCTATTGAGAGAGCTTCGAGATTAATTAGACTTCAACACTTGTTTATTTCTCTCTTTTGTGTTATTTATTTTCTTGTTTTCAATTCATGGTTAAATTTCTTTGGATATTGTTTTATTTAAATATCATGAACTGATTTGTCTTTCTAGGATTGTGATAGATTTCAACATGTAGTCTGAATACTTGTTTTTCTATTATTTATCATGCATGGGTATCGTTTTACTTATTCAATTATGTTTTTAATGCCTTTAATTGCTTAATCAACAATTAATTAATTTGTGAATCTAATTAAATCTTGACAGAGGAATTTTAGGTTGGACTTAGATTTGAATAGTATATGTTCACATCACTTAGGTAATCTAGTTTGTTATTCAGGTAGGCATATGCCAATTGCCATACATAGCTAAATTAGGGCATTTGCTTAGTAAACTTATTTTAATTGATTTCTATAGACATATAGTGAACTAAATAAGTTAAGTGTTTGTGCAAACATTTCGACAGAAACCTGTTTATAGCTTTGGATTCTAAGTTAGTAAAACCACTCAAGAAAGATAAATAACAAGAAAAGCTCGTATCAGATGAAATGTTGAATGAATCCATAATTCTAGGTCTTTAATATACTATTTTTCTCAACATATTTAATTTTTTCTTGTTAATTTAGTGTTTATTTTAATTTTTTTATTAGCTTTTCAGATTGCTTTAATAAAATTAATTTGTTATACAATTTTAGTACTTAGTGAAACTTTAGAAACAAATCCATGTGAAAATAATAATCTAGACTTACTGTTTTTGACATCGTTGTTGGGGATTTTGTTTTCTTTATTATTTCATAATATTAAAAATTCACAGATTAGTCTTAATTTAAGTTTTATTTCTTTGTTTTACAATTATGTTCAGTCATTGTATGAGAAGAGCAAACAGCTTGAAGATTATCTCATGTGATCTAGAAATTGAAAAAACATTTCGTAGACTTCAACAAGAAAATCAACAAAGTGCTGCTCCAATAAACACAATTATTGATCAACAAGGTGAATACCAAATGCAAGAGCACGTAGTAGCTAAAAATCATTGCTTAAGGGATTATGCTGTTTCTTTGGTACAAAGAATTCCATTGAGCATTCGAAGGTAAACTATTCAAGTAATCAATTTTGAGATCAAGCGGGTTATCATCACCATGATTCAAACCTCAATCCAGGTTAGGGGCCTTTCAAATGATGATCCAAATGGCTATATATCAAACTTCTTGGAGATTTGTGATACTTCTAAACACAATGGTGCCATAGATGATGTAATTCGTTTGAAGTTTTCTCCTTAATTATTGAGCGATAAAGCTAAAGCATGGTCGAATGCACTCCTTACTAGCTCAATAACATGGAATGATTTTGTCCAAAAGTTCATTGACAAGGTCTTTCCTTTGACTAAGATAGTGAAAATGAGGAATTATATTACATCATTCATGTAGCAAGATTTTGAATCGTTGTACGAAGCTTGGGAAAGATACAACGAATTGCTTTGACGTTGTCCTCATCATAATCTTCCAAAGTGGCTTCAGGTATAGCCTTTCTACAATGGTTTAAGTGGGCATGTTCGGACTACCATTGATGTCGTTGCAGAAAAAGCTTTAATGGCTAAATCAATTGATAAGACATACAATTTATTGGATGAGATAGCTGCAAACAACTACAAATGGCCAATAGAGTGAGCAATGCATAGGAGAGTAGTTGAAATTCATGATGTAGATGCTTTTTCGACATTATCTACGTAGGTAGTAGCTCTAACTAAGACTCTTGACTTTTTTGATACTAACTCCATCCAAAGTCCTTTTGTAGCTTATGAATATTATGGAGATAACCATGCAAGCCATCGGTGTCTAAGCTTAATAGAAATAATGCAATTTGTGGGGAATAGATAGCAAAATAACCCTTACTCCAACACGTACAACCCAGTGTGGAAGGACCATCCAAATTTCTCTTAGGCTAATAATCGAGGGTTTTCCTTAACTTCAAGGCCAAATGCACCTCCGAAATTCCAACAAGCCGAAGCACCTATTTAAAAAAAAAAGCCAACTTTGAAAAATTTGCTAAATAATGCATGACACAAAATGACAGCATTATATAAAGTCATATAGCTTTCATTTAGAGTCAAGCAACATCACTTCGAAACCTTGAGACTCAGGTTGGTCAACTTGGCAATTTATTAAACAACCAACATCAAGCACTACTGCTTAGCGATGCAAAGGTGAATCTTAGGAGAAAAAGTAAGGAGCAAGTTATGGCAATCACCTTGAGGAGTGGAAAACAGGTTGAAAGTAGTGGTAGGCAAGCTAAACTTCAATATAAGCCTATTGAAAATGAAATAATGATTGAGACAGCTTACAAGCAAATTCAAGAGAAGGAAGCAAAGGCAACTATACTACCACCATCATTTCCTTAGTGCGTTCAGAAACAAAAGCTTGATAAACACTTCCAAAAGTTTCTTGAGATATTCAAAAAGCTTCACATCAACATTTTTTTCATGGAAGCTCTAGAGCAAATGGGGTCATATGTGAAGTTTCTAAAAGACATATTGATGAAGAAGAGGAAATTGGAAGATTTTGAGATAGTTACACTTACTGAAGATTGTAGCATGATAATCTAGAATACACTTCCACTAAAACTTAAGGACCTAGAGAGTTTCTCTATTCCTTGTTCAATTGGTAATATTAATTTTTCAAAAGCTTTGTATAATTTGGGTGTTAGTGTTTCAATTATTTCTTTGTCTATTAGTAGGAAAATTGGATTGAAGGCAGCCTTTTAGGATTATAAACGATGTCCTGATTAAAGTGAAAAAATTATATATTCTGGTGGACTTCCTTGTACTTAAGATAGAGGGAGATCAAAAGGTCCAGATCATACTAGGATGTCCATTCTTAGCCATTGCAAACACATTAATCGATGTAAGGGAATGTAGAATAACTTTTAGAGTTTAAGAGGGGGTACTTGAATTTACTATTTTCAATGCACCTAAATACCTTTCCTCTATAGCTCACTGTTATAGAGTGAACTCAATTGATAAAGGTAAAAGTAATCCTACTCCATGACTTACAAGTAAACTAACACAAACATTTAAGTCAGAGCCACTACCACCTCATCTGAAAATGAAGCAGTGCTATGATGAGCATAATCTGCCACCTTCTAGTGATAGTGATTTTGAGGTTGGACAGCATGTAGTACTCTCTAGTTGACGTCTCCATCATTTACCATGGCAACTTCAATCATATTGTTGGAAAACCTTTAAATTGGTACAAGTTTTCTCTTATGGCTATGTTGAGATTTTTAGTATGCTTACCGGAGCATTCAAGGTAATGAAACAAAGCCTTAAACGTTTTTTGTAGTGATAAAAAAGAGAAAAATGGGTATCATAGTCAAGTTAATGACTATAAAGAAGCGTTTTTTTGGAAGGTAACCTAATCTATATCTTTTTAGGTTTAGTTGTTATTTTAGTTAGTTTTTGTTTTTCTATTTAAATAAGTAGTTATAACCTCTCCCTAGCTTGTTTGTTGGGTATGCAGGTTTGGAAAACACGAAGATAAGGAGAAACAAAATTTTAGCTTTCAATGCATTGTCACCACTGCTAGGGGATTTTCTTCTTCTTATTCTTTTTAGCTTTTCACATTGAGAACAATGTGCAATTTAAGTTTGAGGGAGGGTTTTATTGTTATTAGCTTTTGTGATATTTTTGGTTAGTTTATTTTCATTATTTTTTTTAATTTTGAGTTAGATTTAATTGTGTCAGTTTCGTTTAATTTACCTATCCAATGATGAGAACTTAGCTATATTCCTATATTGATTCTTTGTATATGTAAATATTGTTTGAGTGTTATGTAAATTCTTATTGTAAGCTTTATTGTTAGGATGAAATTTTTACATTTTGAGTACTATGTCTTTTACTTAGATTCATTGTACGAATTTTGAGAAAGTTTATGTGAATGTGAATTTTTTAATTATATATTAAGTTCTAGAATTTGTTTGATTTTCTCTTGAGGTGAAATTCTAGGCCATACTTAGTTATCGAGATGATTTAGGCCATTTTTAGACCAATTGAGTTATTTGTAGCCTTTGTTTATATAAATTATCCTTAGTTTCTCCTTTTGAGCCTAATTACACCTTCTTTTTATTCAACACTTAATTTTGAGCTTAGATCCTTATATTAATATTTTCAACAATTCTTGCATCCTTTATTCCTAAGTGCATAAGTTAATTTAGGAATATTACGAGCTAAATAGTAAAAGAGAAAGTAAAGATGGAAAATGAAGAAAAGTTCAAAATATGATTTCATTCATCTTACTACCCAATAAAAGAAATGAGTTTGGAGGTGTGAAATTAAAAAAAAATGAAGAAAATGAATGAAGTGATGAACAAAAGAAAAGTTTTGATGAAAAGGGGTATACTAAGTGAAGGAAAACAAAGCTCTTAATAAGTCCTATATTGACTATGTGCTTAGGGTGATTTGAGATATGTCTAATCTCATATCCCACCTTGACCCTAGCCATACATTACAAGCAAATTAAAGTCCTATTCATCCTTAATTAGTGTTAGTCTACATTAGTTGAGAGAAAGATGAAAATAAAACTTATGAAATTTAATTACTGATTTGAATTTTGCATGCATATAAACTTATTCAGATTGTACAACATTCTAGGTGACAAGATTGCACAGACACATGGAAATTCATTTAATGATAAGCTTGCATTTGAATTGAAACATGAACTTGAATAATATTTGTATGTGGCTTAGAGTTATGAATATGGATTAACTTTTGAGGATATTAAAGGTGTTTAATGAAAAGGTGCAATTGAATTATAGTTAAATGTTTTCATTGTTTAAGTTACTGCATGTTGTTTTATGTTTTGCTCGAGGACTAGCAAAATCTTAAGTTTGAAGGTGTGATAACTCTATTATATAAAGTTATTTTAACACATGTTGGGAGCTTAAATAGCTAGATCTTTGAGTTTTTATGTTCAAATTTTACCTTTTAGGTGTTTTTCTAGTTTAAGTTAGATTACATGTTGAATAGTAAAATTAAGTTATTTTAGTTCAACTTTATTTTATTTTGCTTTAAATTACTTTAAAAAAGAGTTAATGTCGATTTCTCTCATGATTTTGTGCAAGATATGTGATGAGCAAGGTGCAATTGAGCCATAATAGCAAAAGTATGCTAAAGGCTTCACTCGTACATGCTACAGTAATTTAAATATAACTTGAGTTGAAGAAGTCCAATTGAAGTGAGTTTTGATCCATTGGAAAGCTAAGGAAATGGGCTACAACTTTTATTTTAGTTCAACTTTTATGTCTATCAGACCAAATCAAGGTGAAAATCATGTCTAAATATGATGGACAAATGCAACTCGGCATAAGGCACAAGGTGACTAAGGTGGTGGCTCTGAGTTACTCATGGCTGCGATGTTGACGGAGCTACCATTGCAGCACTTGTAGGATCGTGGCTGCAATGTTGAGCTAGTGAGGAGCATCATACAAATGTCTAAGAGGAAACCAGCATGGCACTAGAGAAGTAGCTTTCCAACACCACCAATGAGTGTTATGGCACTGTGGTGCTAAGAAGTCAGGGCCGCGACGCTAGCCTAATTTCCAAAAGTAAAATTTTGACAAAAAATTGGAAAGTAAGGCACCTTGCACATATTTAAGAGACTTTTTTAGAGCATATAGAAAAGAGGATGGCAATAGCTTTTTTGGAGAATTAGAGCTAAGAATCAAGCAAGAAATCAAGAGTAATTGAGAGAGCTACGAGATTAATCAAACTTCAACACTAGTTTATTTCTCCCTTTTACGTTATTTTTATTTTCTTGTTTTGAATTCATGGTGGAATTTCTTTGGATATTGTTTTATTTATATATCATAAAGTAATTTGTTTTTTTTTAGATTGTGGTGGATTTCAACATGTAGTTTGAGTATTTATTTTTCCATTATTTATCAGGAATAGGTATCGTTATGCTTATTTGAATATGTTTTTAATGCCTTTAATTACTTAATCAACAATTAATTGTTTTGAGATTCTAATTGAAACTCGATAAAGGGATTTTAGTTTTGAGTAAGATATAAATAATGTATGTTCATGTCATTTCGGTGATCTAATTCACGATTTGAGCAAACATACCCTAATTGTCATACATAGCCAAATTAGGACACTTGCTTAGTAAACTTAATTTAATTGATTTTTTTAGACATATAGTGAACTAATTAAGTTAGATATTTATGCAAGCATCTCAAAGGAGACTTGACCATAACTTTGGATTTTAGGTTAGCAAAACCACCCAGAAAAGATAAATAACAATGGAAGCTATTATCAAACAAAATATTGAATGAACCCAAAATCTTAGGTCTTTAATCTACTACTTTTCTCAACATATTTAATTGTTATTGATTAATTTAGTGTTTATTTTAATTTTGTTTTTGATTAGTTTTTTAATTTTCAGATTGCTTAAATAAGATTAATTTGTTATACAATTTTAGTAATTAGTGAAATTTTAGAAACAAATCCCCGTGGGAATGATAATCTGGACCTACTGTTTATATTACTTGTTCGATACGTATACTTGCGTGTATAACATCGACAACAATGGTTTGATCAGGGATGAGAATGGTAATTGGATTTTGGGGTTTCTATGTAGGATTGACATCTCTTTCTCTTTAATAGCTAAACTTTGGGCTATCTACCAAGGTTTAAATTTGTGCTAGCATAAAGGTTAAAGGAAGATATAAGTGGAATAAGATTTTTTGCTAGATATATAGAAAATTTCTAGCCAAAGTACTACTATGGATCAAAATGCTCATCTTCTGAGAGATATTGAGAAGTTACTTTTAAAGGATTGGGATTGTTTAATCTCTCCCATCCATCATGAAGCCAATTAGTGTGCCGATTAGATGGCTACTCACCATGAAAACTTATCTTTATGGTTACACATCTTTGAGACTCCTCCAAGTAGTATTTTCACTTGTTTATTTGTAGACACTTTAGGTGTATTATGGATTAGAATAGTGTAGTTATTTTTGTTTTCTTTCTTCCCCTATTACAAATACACACACACACTAATTTCAAAGTTTCAATATGTGAATTGTACATTAATTTCAATTTTTGCTATAATTAATTACTTGAAAAGGTTCAATACGTGAATTGTAAGTTAATTTATTAAGATATTTTTTTAATGTTATAGATGTAATAATTATTTTATTTCTCAAATATACTGTTGCAATCAAAAAAATTTGATTAACATCAACATGTATTAAAATCTACAATAAAATATAAAATTAAATAAAATTAGTGGAGATTTTTACAATATCAATTTTTTGAAAAAAGAAACTACAACATCGTGTGGGCTTAGTTCTAATGGATTAATAGGAAATTTTATTTAATTTGTGCATGTGTTTTTTTTAAAGAAAGAATAAAATTTTATTGCTTGATCAATATAGGAAAAGAAACTCATATTACATCATTCAATAATAAACTTCTAGCCCTTCTAGATGATTAGAAAAAACTAAAAGTTTTTAATAATAAAGAATCCCTTATTAGCTATATAGTCTACAACTATATTTCCTTCTCAAAACGCATGATGAATTTGGACCTCTCAATGTCTTTGAACCTAGGTTTGAATAACTTGAATCAAACCTGAATTTGCACATGGATGATCCGTTTGAGAATAAAGTACTTGAACAACTAGCTTACTATCATCCTGCAAGTCTATTTTCGAAAGCTAAGGTCCCAAGCATATTTAAACCCTTTGTATACTCTTTAAAGTTCAACTTTGTAAGCTGAACATTTACGAAGTCTCATTACATATCTTCCCTTCCATTGATGTGAAATCCCATCTTGAGTAAGATGATAAGTTAGGAAATCCTTAGGTGAGTATACAGATTACATGTTTTGAACATCAAACTTAGATTGAACCTTCAAAAGAATTATTGACACTTTTCGTAGTCTGTCACTTTTGAAGTAAAAAATTTTCTAAGTTTAGAAAAGGTTAAATATGTGATTTTTTTAGAACAGTCTTTTGAAAATAAAAAATGGCGGTAATGATTCCCTTGAATTTTTAATGATCAAAAATGATTTTTTCATAATTTTTGGAATATGTTTGCTATGGTAAATAAGGGCCGCAAATTTAATTTCAATCAAACTTTTTCAATTTTGTTCTTGAAAGCAAAATTTAGATTTTGATTCTTTGGGATTTTAATTTTTTTATATTTTTATTGAATCCAAATGAGGGGTTATTTGTTTATTTATATTAAATATCTTAAATAAATAGAAAATAAAAAGTAAAGAGGATATTTACTTAAATGGTATTTAATGTAAATAAGTTGGGTAGGTTTTATAGACAATCTGCCTAAAAAAACTGCATTCTGGCCCAAATGTATCGACACATGTTCATGATGTATAGATACATTTAGTCCAGATTGAGTTTATGATAAACATGTATCGATACATGTTTATAATGTATCAATACATTTTCCCCAGAACCAAATGTATCGATACATTTCATTGATTTCAAAAAAATAAAAAGGGTAAAAATGTGTTTTAACACTTTAACTTATAAATATATCACATTTTTCAAGGGTTGGCAACCCTCAGCCACATTTGTAAAGTAAAACATCTATTCTTAAGCTCTTCCAACTCATTTGGACCTAAAATTCTATTTTTATAATTCAAAAGCATAGTTTTGGGTTTTTTATGGAAAAAGAAGACATTTTTAGCTTTTAAATCTTTTGGCTTTGGATTTCCAGAATTTAAATAGTTGTGTTATTGCCTTGATTTTTCTGTTGGTGATTAAAGTTTAAAAGCTTTATGATTTTTTTAAGCATCTAAGCTCACCTTTGGTAAGGATGGAAGATTTATGGATTTCTAAGCATGGATTTTAGCTAGAAAATTAGTTTAGCCAAAGTCGAGTAGTTTCGAAAGTACTTAAAATAATTATTACGAAATTCTTGTTCTAGGAAATGATTATGATGATTGTTGTATGATAGGAACACTTGAAAATTTCACAAATATCGTCGAAAAGGAGTTGTGATTGAGGCTAGGAATCGACTCTCCAATTAGGTGAGTGGATACACCACTTTCAAATTATTTTGATATGTAAAGCTAGCATGATTTCTATAAAAAGGATTATTTATGTATGTTAAAATGATATTTCTAAAGTGGTTATCAAAGGATTTGAGTTTCAAGAATGAAAAACAGTTTTCTAAGAAAAATAAATTCTTAGAGCTTGTGATATGATTGATGCAATGGTTTTCAAATGGTTTGTGAATCTATTATGCATGTAAATACTCTACTATGTATTAGTTTTCAACAAGGGGGGACAAGCACCTTATATTTGAAGTTCACTTGATTACTCCGATATTCAGACTGGTGTGGGTACGAGATACTATATACTTAATTATAAATGCTATAATGTGCATGTTTGGTATGATGGATGCCATAAGATTTTGTATATGATGTAAATTTCATATACCCTGTGAGATGATCAAGTATGCATGATGTATACTATAAGATTGTGTATATGACGTAAATTCCATATACCATAGGAGGTGATTAAGTATGCATGGTTAGTGCCATGAGATTATGTATATGATGTATGTTCCATATACTACATGAGATGATTAAGTATGCATCATTAATGCCATGAGATTATGTATATGATGTATATTCCACATATGACATGAGATGATTAAGTATGCAAGATTAATGCCATGAGATTATGTATATGATGTATATTCCATATACTACATGAGATGATTGAGCAAGCATGATAAATGCCATGAGATTATGTATATGATGTAAATTCCATATACCTTATGAGATGAGTAAGCATGTATGTGAAGGACATTCCACATACCACATACTATGAGTATGAGAACTCAAAGAGTGCGATTGATACCATTATCACGGGGTGCACTTGACGACTTCACTCCAATGATGCATCATAAAATGCCCAAGGTGCAATGAGGATGTATGTTGCAGCCCAAGGTTGATAGGGGTCAAACCATCACAACGTATGAGTTTTAATGTTAACAAAATGATTATGGTTGTTAAGTTTATGGTATGTTGTATATTGAGTTCATTGAGTAATGTTTATGGTTTATACCTTATAATGGCATGAAAATGTGCTTAATGAGAAGAATTGAGCCCTAAAGATAGTTTCGAAGATGTAAGAGGACTTAAGGAATGGCAAAAATATTAAAATTGTTCAGGAACTTGGTCTCTGTGTTCAAAGTATCGATACATATGGAGCATGTATTGATATATTCTAAATAGATTGCCATATGAGGCTTTCTGTGTAAAATGTATCGATACATTGGTATATATTCAATAATGTGTCGATGGATATGGTACAAAAAAGGATGTTTGAGTGAATTTATTGAGGATTTTAAAGGTAAAGGATTTCAAAAGGTTTATATACATTTGTTTTCAAACAAAAGGTATTTAAATGAGTTTAAATAACATGTACAATGAATTTAATGACTAAGAGGTTATGAACGGCATGAGTTATAAATGCATGGTTTTGAAATACTCTTATCCCTTGGCTTGTCCCCTTCTCGTATCCACTTATGGAGTGTTTGTGATTCACACATTATTTTTCCCTATCTATTTTATTGCAAATCAGTGATAACATCTAATAGCAACCAGTATCGTGGATACCAGTGTCTAGTCTTCATTCTTTGGGGGGTATTTAGCAGCCACTTGATACCGATAGGGACGATCACATTCCGCTAACAAGTCAGTCTTTGCTTTATATTAGCTTTACAGACTATGAATATGTTTATGTTGATATTGCCAATGTTTGGGCATCTTATATGAATGATGTTATGTATGAGATCATGATAATGGCTCGAAAGCCTATATGAACACCTAAGGGTGCTGATGATGTTTAATGTTTATATTATCATGCATTATGACGATGGCACTTATTAATAGACATATAGATGTATTAAGTTGAGCTTACACAATTAAGTTGATAAGTTCCTTAATTGTATAATGAGTTTTATGAATGTAAGTATTATGACTACTTACATTAATGGATGTTATATGATGTGTCCGCATGTGATGATGAATGTTTAATAATGTTATTATAATAGGCTTGCTTGGGCCTAACAGGTTTCACTCATTTGGGTCTATGCGGCAGTCACAATCCCTTCAGGAAAGGGGATGTGACAATTGACTAGCTAAACCTCTCCAAACACCATCAGCTGTTACTTGTTTTTTCGACTTCCTGTATGCATTGTCTGAATTTAACGAAATCCAACCAAAGGAAGAAGCTTTCCAATCGACCAGAATTTTTTCATGAAAATTGATGAACGTCCCCCATTCTTAGTGTTTGCCACCTCAACATTTTCTAAAGTTGAGACCATATTGTATATGCTATCAGATTTACCATGCAAGTGCACATATCATTAATACGAAATATAATGGTAACTAGGGTGTCGAATCCCATAGAGAATTGTTCCAACTTTTGTCAAGTATTAAACTTAACACAACTTAATCTTATTCAAACAATCAAATTTAAATTTACTAAAAACGAAAACTAATAACAAGAATAGCAATTTAAACTATAAAAATCAATCAAAGAAGTTTAGAACCACAATATCCCTTTAACACTACACTTTAATCTCTTATACTCTCTCTTTACTTATTAGACAGCTGAGTTATTAACCTAGAGCTTTAATGTATTTATAAGTCTTTTCCGATGTTCCTATAAAAATATATCTTTTAATGAATCTACAATATTCCTATACATATTGCAATTAGAAAAGACTCATTAAGTTTAGACTCTAATCGTGGCTACATATGACATGTAAGTGTATTCTTACCTTACATGCGAATCAAATCACTCATCTCATGTAATTAAAATTGAACATATGTTATTTCATCCAAGGCTTATATTAAAATTACTTTTTCAAGTTTCATTTAGGTTACCTTATCTATCTAATTGGGGGCCAATCAATAAAACATATTAATCATAGGACTAAAATAAATAATTCAAACACTATCAATCATAAGTAAGAAAGAGTATTAAAAATTTAAACTATATGTTGGGTTCAATGGCAATTTTAGATAAGAAATTTAGTTCCTTATAACTACTAAAAACATCGTCTAAAAAATTTTAAACATCAATACAAAACAAAGAAAGTATAAAAAGAACTACAAAAAAAAATATTAAGATTTGTCAGCTCATCGATCTTAAATCTTTAAAAGTATTTCCTCTCTTACTTGTTTACGTGACAACTCTTTTTCTTTAGAAAACCCTTTTTTAAAACTTGTTTTTCAATTGCTTTAAATGTGCCTTTAAATAAGCTTTAAAAAGAACAAATTTGAGAAAAATCTGAAATCAGAATGTTCGAGATATTGTGTTGCCACCACAGCCTTACTTTCCTAGTGCTGTGGTGCCCAACTTGTTGTCTCCAAATACATCATCTACTGCACTTACTCAATTTGTGATGCAATTTTCTCCTCAATTTCAGTCAAACTGGGTAAAGCGGTAAATATAAAAGTTGTATCCTTGACTTTCAGCTTTCCAATGACTCAAGAATCACGTTAATTAGAACTTTAGAATGAAAGTTATGCTTAAAATGAAGGGAATTCAAATCTTGCTAAGACGAATCATATGCAACGGAATATTAAAATTTTAATTCCCTAAGGCATGGATTATTTTTATTGAAACTAATCTAGAAAAACCATAAGAGAAAGATTTCGACATACTTGAAAGTTTGATGCTTGCTTTCTTTTGGTGGAATCTTGGTTGGGTTTTAGTTTTCTTTTTTCTTTTTAGTTTTGTACACTAACTAGGACTTATCAAACCATAGTAGCACAATTATCCTCCCTCTAATGGTGATCCATACAGTGATTTACCAAAATCTCTTTACTAAGAATATGTGAATCCCTAAGTCAAAGTTATGTTAGCAAACTTTTAACTTTGAGCTCCTTTTTGTTTCTCTTTTTTTGGCTATGATCCTATCTCAACACATGAGAAAATAAAGATAGAACTCTTCTATACATTCAAGACACAGGTAAAGGATTTTTTTATAGAGTGAATTGATCTACCTCATATCCAACAAAGATTAGAAAATGTTTTGGGCTAATTGGGCCTTTGTTTAATACTCCATCAAATCATATTTAATTTAACCCAATACTCAATTAGATTAAGCCTCTATAAAATCAATTAGATCACATCCAATTGAACTCAAATTAATTTCGACAATTCACATTATGTGTGTGACCTAATTGGTGCCTAACATGCTGGTAAGAAATATAAATTAATTTAATTAATAATTTATATTTATATTTATAGATCATAAGCGGCATCTAATAATATATTATGACCACCAAAATATCAAGAGAGTCAATATGGTTTGACTACCCTTTCAGTGTATAGTATTTTAGTGTAATTCAAATAAAAAGCCTAGCTCGGTATCTACTTTCTAATGTATCCATATTAGTTTTGCAGCTTCCATATTGACCTATCAAGATTACCTAGGTCAAGGACTTTTAGTCAATATAAGCTAGGAGCAAATGAGATATATCCCCTTTAAATCACTTAGATTGATGAATCCTCTTTGAACTATTTATTCATTTTTACATGCTTCATGCTACACTTAAAAGCACTCTGTTTAGGCATATGGTTACCTTTAAACCTATAGAGGTGAAATCAAAGCATGACAATTCACAAACAAGATAACCTAGTATCACAAGTTTAAGGATTACTTACACTACTGACACTTGAGAGTATTTTCAAAAAACACTTAAGTGAAATACCCAATGAAACTCTCATAGCAGGTCATCTTCAGTGAGCTTGTTCATTGACAAGCACCCACATATTATCCCCAAGTATTTTACATACTTCAACTTATGAGATCGGTTACTTACTTCCAAAGTAAGAAGGCTTAGCATGTACCTGATGGAGTTGGATCTAAGCACATTGATGTGTTTGTGTATAGCATGGATTTAAAAAAATTTTCTTTTATAAAGTAAGCAAGTAATCCAATTACACAAGCAAAAAAACATATCATTCATATTGCAAGTAACATAATAACATCCTAAAAAATAAAAATCTATTAAAGTAAGATAAAACGTAACTTTTATTTCGTGATTCTTATTTGCGAACACCACCACACCAACAATTAATTTCCTAACCAAACAAACTTACCACTTATGAGTAGATAAGGTGCGAAATGCTATGCTATAAAATGGTAACTAATTTTGTCTCTCTTTTGTTCTTAAAAATTAATAGCTATTTTTCTTTCAAAAATTCAGCCAAAAATGGAAAAGAGAAAGAGAGGTATGACAAAGTTAAGAGAAGAAGGAGGAGAGAAGTAACGGTTGAAACTTTTTCAAGAAAGATACAAAACATGCTTTTTTGTCTAACTTAAGACAAACATGTTTTCTTGTCTAGATTAAGATGAAATATATTTTTTTATTTTAAATTAAGACAACCATGTTTTATTGTCTAAATTAAGATAAAACATATTTTCTTGTCTAAGTTAAAACAAACATGTTTTCTTATCTAAATTAAGACATAGCATGTTTTCTTGTCTAAATTAAGATAATTAAGACAAACATGTTTTCTTGTGTCAATTGAAACAAACATATTTTCTTGTTTAAATTAAGACAAAATATGTAAAAGCTGTCATTTTTTTACATAATTTAATTAATCAAATAAAACATGTAGTCCAACTTAAACAACTTAAATTCTATGAAGTTAAGTGAGGAATCTATTTGGACATAAATATTCCAAGCACTAATAAACTTAGAATTATTCTTAATCTCATTAAGATAATTCAAACATATTAACCATGAAATCACTCCACCATAGATTCGTGTTGCACTCTTAGATTAACTATAATTTACAAGAAATTATTCAATCTTTGTTGGATGGTTGTGAGGGTATACTTGCTTTTTAGGACACCATATTCTCAAATTCCAAATAGTACCAATCTTTGAGTATTGTCAATGTTTTTATTCTTGATAGTACAATGATCAGGAACATATTTAAGAGCAAGGCTTTGATGTATACTAATCTCATAATTGTAGCCTTTATAATTTCTTTGTAAGACCATTATGTTTCAAAGACTTTATCTACATAAGTCTCTTATAATTCTTTATAAATAAACTAATGGATAAAAGAATACCTCATACATTTTATAAAATATCCATAATGTATTTAACATGAAGTATGACTAATTAATGTATTGTTTTACAATCATAAAATCGATTAACTTGCAGGACTTACACTAACAATCTTCCACTAGTACTGAAGCCAATCGCTCATGTATTTAATACCAAAACCATCCACGTAGTGATCATGTTTTTGCTAGGATAGAATTTTAGTGAGAGGGTCAACTAAGTTGTCTTCCATGGGTACTCTATCTGTATCAATATCACTTCTCCTAATGATCTTCCTGATTAGGTGATAATATCGCAATACATGTTTAGACCATTAATGAGGCATTGGTTTTTTTTCTTGTGCAATTGTGTTTGTTTGGCTATGAATGCCATGCTTGAAATTACACTACAAAAAGAAAATTAAAACTAAAAAAAAAAAACAAAACATACTTCTACTCATAGATCACCATAGTGATACTTTAATATATAAAATGGCATATAAAATCATAAAATTAGAAGTTAACCTTGTCAAAGTTCTTTTGATTGAAATAGCAATCTCCTCAATACAACCCACGAACACCATAACAAGCAAGAACCTTAGCTAATCGAGCCCTTGGCCTCTAACTATAGTATACACGATTTCATTTAAAACTTTCAGTAAAGAAGGGAAATTTTAATTATGCTTTTATGCTAGTAAAAGGGAAAAATGTTTGTCCCTCTCTACTTCTCACCAAGATAGCTGAATCACACACTTGAAAAATTGCTTAAAAATTAATTTTCCTTTTTCATAAAGTAGGTGACGACACATAAGGAAAAAAACCCTTTTTTTTTCTTTTCAGACAACTTCTTTTCTTCATATATAGAAAAATAGTTAAATGTGTTTTATATAGCTAGGTTAAAATTAACTTTAATTTTACAATAAAGCCTTCCAAATTATAACACATTACAATATAGGCCCATGACTTAATTAAACTATTTTAATTAAGCCCAATGGAAATTAAATTGAAATAATTTTCTTTTTATTATTGTAATTTTGGCATTATAATTATAACTATTTATATATTATGCCCAAAACTTAATTAAACTCTTTGCAGTTAAGTTTATAAAAGTTAATTACCTAGCATGTGATTTACGTCTAACTTAAATCATTACTTTTTCAATTTAATTCAAATGCAATCATTGTGTGTGACCCATTAAGTTCCTAACATGTTGACAATGAAATTGATTAATATAAATTTCAATCAATTAATTTTTATCAATTCCATAGACCAAAATTGACATCTAGTAATGCATTATGGCCACCTAATTGTTAAAAAAGTGAAATAGCTCTTTAACAACCTTTCTGTGTACACAGTCTATCAATGTAATTCATTCCCTTATCACATATTCCAAAAATGATAAGGGCTTGGTAAAATGTCTACTCTTATTGACCTCTATATTCACTTTTTTTAGTTATAGCATTAGCTTTATAGAGAATTATGAAACCTTTTTCATAATTTCCAAGTCACCTTGGACAAGAACTACAATAAGCTAAAGTAACCAAGAATTGATAGGATATGTCCTTTAAAAACACTTACGGTGATAATTCCTATCTTGACCACTCATTTGACTTCACATGCTTCATACTATACCCAAAAGCATTTTTTTTAGGTATCCTTGGTTAGGCACCGTAAGGATGCAAGTAAAGTATAATATTCCACATATAAGACAACCTAGTATCCCAAGTCTAGGGAGCATTTACATGACTGACACATGAGAAGTACTGTATAGACACTGAACTATATTACTAAATGCACTTCTCATGGTGGGTCATGTTCTGTGAACTTGCTCTCCTAGGCAAGTACCTACATTCTAGTTTCAAGTATCTCCATACTTCAATCTATAAGATTGGTTGTTTACTTCCAAAGTAAGCAACATAGAATGTACTAGTCTCTAAGCATCATTGATGTCTAGTTTTAATGATACATTGATTGGGAATATTTTCAAATTATGCTTTGATGCATAAGGATCTCATAACTGCAATCTATTACAATTCCCTTTCAAGGCATATATTAGACTTATAACTCATTATAATCAATGTCTTATTGATGAAGAAAAACCTCTAATCATTCAATATAAATTATATCGTTGCATGACTGAAACCAAGCCTTAACCAATCTTAATTGGTTGTAGGGCTTATCCCAACATTTTCCCACTAACACAAAGCCAATCGCTCTCTCATCGTAATATGGATCCAATCCATTTAATCGTGTCTCTTTATAGACTCGCTTATGCCCTTTAATGTGGTTAATTGCTCTTATCTTTGTGATGTCACAACAGCTCATCATATTACTATATTTAAACCCAATGAGACTTCGGTTCTTGGTATGGCTCTATTTTTCTATTAACAATGGCTAGAACCCTTTATTAGCTCAACGAGCTAAAGTTCTAAATACCCTCATACTCGAGCCTTTAATAGGATGTATATGACCTTATTTATATACATGTTCATAGTCTTTTTCTAACTTTGGAACTAATCCAACCTGACTATGCTTCATGCATCACATGCATTTTGCCACTTAGTATTGTGCCATCCACTATGTACTAAAACTTGGCCTTTTCTTTATACACATATTACATTTTATGCAATTATATCAATAAAGAACTATATTCATTCCCACTAATCTCTTCATGCATATGAGACAAGTACATTAACATATTCTATTACATCCAACTCTTTAGATCTCATTAAATAGAATAAAGTGTGAAATTCCAATAAAACATATTTAGTATATTCATTTAATATGAATAATATATCTCAATGTATCTTACTAAATCCATAGAGTTCTCATACAATTATATTGATTATACAACTTAATGTGAAATCTCTTGTATCGAATTCCAATGTAACATAGTAATATTAAGAAACTCTTTTCTTGATGTCATCATGATCCCACTAAATCCAAGACTCTTTGTGGGAGTAATATTCAACTCTTTTAAATATTCCACGAAGTTATATACATACATGCCAATGCATGCTTGGAATTGTATTGGTCTTAGAATACCATTATGGGCTTAATGTACTGAAGAGGTATGGACCAAATCATACCACAGTATGACTTTGCTTTCTTCTTTTGAATAAACACCTCTATGTTCTATTCATAAGAAAGTTCCATCTTTACATGAATTGATATTCATTCCTTTGATCAATTAATCACAAACTCAAATTATCTTTTACTAAGATCTTATCTTAAATAAGGTCACTTGATTAGTTGATTAATCTTAATCGATTAATTTTATTTTAATCAAACTAATTTTACATAAATCATAATTTATAATTCATCAAATATCGTTGTAAGGAGAAATATGAAATGTGGATAATAATAAATAAAGATATAGTTATTCGAAATAATTACCCAAACATGAAACATTAGAACTTTAACATCCAAATGCTAGATATAAATGTTTCACAAGTCATCCATATGACAATAAATGTTAAAACATTTAACCAAATTATCCAATAAATTAAATCATAAGTTTAAATAAGAGTGCAACGATTCATATGTAGCATCCAATGTTTCATGAAGTGCATCAAGGTGGTCACTTCCTTAACTAAGATCCCACTTACCTTTGTCCTTGGTCTCTGCAATATGTCATACATATTAAAATCAACATAAGGTATCATATACCTTTATAATATAAAGTAGTATATCTTAACAAATGATACCTGAATTAGAAACTTTAATAAGCTTTTTCTTCTTGCTTACAATAGTTAAGTACTTTTTGCAATTCATTTTCCAATGCCCAGGTTTGCCACAGTGATGGCTAATGTCCTTCTCTTTGTTCTTTTTGACACCTCCCTAAGCTTAAATGCCTTCTAATTTTGGGATGTTACCTTTTTCCCCTTTTAGGTTTGAGCTTTTGAAGAAAAAATTAAAATTAAAGCTCCCTTTTTTCTTTTCATTGACTTCTCTGTTGTGTCCAGCATGTTCAAAAGTTCAAGAAAAATAACTTCCAAATGATTCATATACAAGTTCAACTCGAATTGACTGAAACTGTCAAGAAGAGACTATATAACTAAATCAGCGCTCAACTCATGATTCATCATAATTGGGCATCTCGTGTTTCACATCAGTAACCTAAAGCCATTCTATACAGACCCAATAGATGCAAGCAGGAGTAGTGTGAGTACCAACTTCACTGACACCAAGTTTTCCCTACTTTACCATAATTGGTACTAAGCCTTTATACTTCTGCACTAGTTTTCGATCTTGCTTCCTTAAAAACCGAAGTACTGTGAGTATTAACTTCACTGGCACCAAGTTTCCCACCTTAATGTGTTGCTTCCTTCGACCTTTATTTGCCTACTTCTCCATGTGACTAAAGGTTTTCTCTGCAATGGCTCTTACAATCTTAATGTTTTATCTCCACCCCTTCGCAAAGTTGAATGCTCGAAGACTCTTCTCACTATATGATTCCACTAAGGTATAGGGAAGTCTAGGTTTGATCTAATGACGACTTTGAAAGGGATTTTATTAGTGGCTAAGTTTTTTTACAAATTAAAACATAGTTAGGCCACATCTAGTAGGTTAGGCCAATTCTCTTGATTCACCTGTACAAAGTGTTACAGATATTCTTTTAGCAACCCGTTGAAGCATTCTATCTGGCCATTTATTTGCTGGTGATAATTGGAAAATATTTTAAGTTTTGACCCCAATAGCTTGAAAGATCCTTCTAGAATAAACCGATAAACCATAGATCTCTATCACTCATAATTCTCTTAGGAATACTCCAGTATTTTACCAAATGTTTAAAAACTGTACGAGTTATTTTTTCTACAAAACCAAACTTCTGTACTGGGATGAACGTCACATACTTGGAGAAATAGTCCACCACTACTAAGATCGCTATAATATCTTCCACTTTAGGAAGTTCTACTATGAAGTTCAAAGAAATAATTTTTCATAGTTTGGTTGGCACTAGTAGAGGATCGAGCATTCCCTTTGATCTTTGTTTGTCCATTTTGGCTTGTTGGCAAATGAGTCATGACTTGGTATAATTCATCACATCTTACCACATATGAGGCTAATAGCAACCTTGTTTCAGCATACAACAATCCATTGCCAACCTAGGTGTCGTACCCAAAAAGTGTTGTGACATTCTCGTATCAACTTTTGTCTTAGCTCTCTCGCTCTAAGAACAAATATGCTTGGTCCTTTTGTTAGTAAGGCTGTCGCTTTGACACTTAATAATGCTTGATAACAATAGATATCTTGGACTTACCTAGGAACTACTTTCCACTTATATATAGGGAATATAAGTATTTGATGCATATATTGAACATCTATTTAAATAATCATAGTTTTCTAGTTCCATGAATATTTTAGTACTAGACTTACATGTTGAATATCAAATTAAAAACTCAATTATCACATTCTCATAATTAATCCCCAAATGCCTAGCAATTATTTGATCTCTTGATCGATCCAAGGGAAGGTAAGATTGTTTTATAATGTAAATGGATGCTTTATCCCTTCACCTTGATGTTTTATGTTCATCTTGTTGATATTGAGGTTAATTAATGTTTAATGGGGAATTGATCATTGATCTTGTCATATAATTCATAAGCATTGAAATCTTCAACAATGAGCTTAAAGGAAATTCAACAAATGGTGTTTTTTTCCAATGGTTATGTCCTTCAAACGCCATACTAACCTTGCACTTATCAATGCCTCACACTTGTGTTTAAATGATGAAATACACCTTGAGTATGTTCCTGACCATCTTTTTAAATATATATAATGTGTTTGATGCATTATATATTTGATTGATTAATTTATATGTTTAAAAAGGGTTTAATTAATGCTTTTATTTGTTGATAACATTTTTGGTGCGTTTCTTAACTATTTTATTAATAATCTATATAAATACATTAAAGTATATGTGTTATTGCTACATTATATATTGTTCACATCATACATGACTTGAACCTCATTTACTCATGCATCTTATATCATGTTCATCTTTAGCTTCTTTTATTATGTATGTTTTCTTGTGGATACTTTATATTCCCTATACTCACTTATGGATGTTTATACCTTCACGAACTTAATGGTTGTAATACTCACATGATTTTGCTCATGTGTGTGTATGTGTGTGGCATTCTTGATTAATGATACATATCTATATGTTGATATACTAATATATATTACATGGAGATATGTCTTGATTTGTTGCTTTTTGCATTAGATGAAATATATTCTTCATGCCTAGGTTGAAAATATATTCAATGGAAATATATATCTTGTTATTTTGGATTGATGGTTAGACATCCTTGATCTTATTGTTTATATATTTTTTATGATTTTCATTAACCATTGTCTTTTGAGTCTTAATGCCTAAAGCTCATGCTTTTATTCCTTTTTAATTTAACAAAAAGGGAGAGAAGGTTTATGAGCACATTGAAATGCTTCTGTAACTGTTGATAAAGCTGAAACTTTTTTACAACTTCTTGAAACTTCATGCATGTATTAATGGGGAGAGTATAGACTTCATATCAGTTTTCAAAACCCTTTTCTATTGAAGTTAAAAGTTTTCAAACAAGGGCTTAGAGACTAATGGAGTTAAAGGGAGAGTTTTCAAGAGATTTCAAATGCAAATATGCTTCTGATTTTATCATATTAAAAAAGGAAAAATTGTTAGCATCGAATATCTTATGTTTTGCTTTGACAAAATTGTATGATATCTTAAATTTGATCTTAAGCATTTGAAATTGTCTAATATCTTATTTTGATACTCTTAAGATTATACAAATATTTGAGAAACAAATTCATGATTAGAAAATATCACAAAGCATTAAGTCTTCGGTTAAGTAAATATTGAGCAAACGTACTTTTGATTAACACTTGATTATAAGAAAGAAGCATGAAAGAAATAGCTAAAGTAAAAAGCCAAAAAGTTAAGGAATCTTGAAGACACAAGTCACAAGTTAATCCTTAAAAAGCATTAATCGACCTTATGGCAGAATGGTTGATGAACAATTAAAGGATTGTGAAAAACAAAAGACATAGTTGACCTTACGAGCTTCATAGTCAACCTTATGGTAGAAAAGATGAAAAATCATAAAGACATAGCCATAGTCGATCCTATAAGATCCATAGTCAACCCTAAGATAGATTGCGAGCACAATTCAAGTTTGGACAACCACGGTCAACCTTAAAGAGGCTATAGTTGATCCTAACACAGAACACTTGAGAAATTAAAAGTTTTAAAGAGACATAGTCGACCCTGAAGGCATCATAGTCGACTACACTTGGGCAAACTTCGAAATCACGAGCTTTTAGAAAAAGATCGAGTGTCAGACTTCAAGAATCGAGTATAAAAGCCCTAATCCATGATTTTGAATAACCACAGTGAACCCTCAAGCTTCAGCAATGGCCAAATTTATTTTAAACTTTTGTTTAATGGCTTCAAACATCCTTATGACTATAAAAGGCCACCCTTAACACATTTAGAAGTAAGATAATACAATGCCAAAGTGAAAAAACTCTAGAGAGACCATCAAGCTTTCTTTCTTTTCTAGCATTCATCTTAGTCTTCCAACAAGCACTTAAAGCCATTCAAGCTCTCTCACTTGTAGCTAATATTTATGAGATTATTTCTTCTCTTCATATCCAAGCTTAAACCTTTAGCACTCAACTTTTGTGAGGTAAATCTTTGCTATTACTCCTTTGTACACATATTTGTAACAATTCTAATGTAACCTTGAAAAGTTAGTGTAAGGGTTATCACTTGATCTCATTAAAAAGAAAAAAATCCCTTTATGGATTGTGTAAGAGTTATCACTTGATCTTGTAAAAAAATCGATGTAAGGGTTATCGCTTGATCTATTAAAAAGCAAGAATCCCTTTTTGCATTGTGTAAAAGTAATCACTTGATCCTGTTAAAAAGCAAGAATCTTTTTAGTGGATTGAAAATTCCTTGGTGAGTCAAGGGAGTGGATGTAGGCATTTGAAAAAGCCAAATCACTATAAACTTCTTATGTCTTGATTTATTTTTATGCCTTGTGGTTTATTGTTGATATTTGCATTAAAAAAATCACTTGGTTCGTTTTTTACACAAGAAGAAAAATTGTTTTTCAAAAAGAGGTTATTTTTCATTAAGCTTGCAAAAAAAATCTTAAAATATCAATTCACCCCTCTCTTAGTATTTCTCACAATGAGCTTACTACACTAACATTTTTAATAACTCTATCAGCAGAAACACCACTAATACACGGCTCCACCTAAGCCACCATACTCAACTTGAACTACTTGATGAAATCATGCATGATTCTAACAAAGTTTCTATCTCTTGCTCCCTGATAATTTTATACAAGAGTTCAAAAATTCATTAAATAAAATCATAATAAAAGGAAAATGACTTACAAGTCATTATTTGATCCATCAACCAACATAGTGGTTTTCGTCTCCAACATGCATGTAGTAGTACTCTCCATTTCAACTATTAAATTAGCCACAACATTTCTCAACTGAGCTTTCTCCTTCGACAAAACATTAGGAATCTGATTTTTCTGCTCATTAGACTTCACACTTATGGTTTCATCTTCTTTCTTAACAGAGATTTGTTGACTCAAACCACTCCTTTCTTATCTAGCAACTTTCTTTCTCCATGCAATTTAATAGCCCCCATACATTCAGTTGTCAGACTTGAAATGCGATTTGATAGCAATTTAAAAGAGTTTCCCTTAGATTTCAGCTCTTCAACTATTCTAACTACTGAATGTTTTAAAGGGTCGAGTGATATAGCTTGAGGAACAAGGGTCGAGTGATATAGCTTGAGGAACAATTCTTTACTCACATGATTGTAGACTAGATTCATTCATAGGACTAGTTTCATCATTTTTAAATGCTAAATTAGGCATCTCACCTGTCACAACCATGATTGTTCTTGCTTCCTTTTTATTATAATCATCAATCACCATCTCACCTTCAGTAATCGTAGAATCACTCATCTTCTTGTTAGATATTTCATTAAAAATAGGCCAAGGACCCTTAAAAGTGGTTTCCATATTATGATTATCATTGGATTTAGAAGCCTTACAAAGGCTTTTGTTTTGATAGTGAAAATCCTCCTTCTTGTTCGCCAACAAAGTATTTAACTTAACTAGCTTACCTTGATTCGAAGCCTCACCTTTCTCCACTATCCAATTATTTGGAACTAAACCCCCTTTCTGTTCTACTTTTAAAGCAACAAACCGAGATCCTTGATGAACACGTTTACCACCATTCATGTCTCATGCCAATCCTTGATTAACCTCCCCACTCCATAATTTTCTACATGATACCAACATCCATGAACTGAAGGGTGAGGGCTCGAATTGAGATTTGTCCATGATGTTTACATTTTGTGTGATTGCATTAAATTCCATCGTTTGCCTAGGGCAAGTCTCCTTAACATGTCCACAAACCCCATAATTGAAACAAACCCTAAGTAAACCCTTATATTCAATTTTTCGTAACTTTTCATTAAGGAAGAATCTAGGGAGCAGCAATTTCAACAGATCAAGTTTTATTGCAATACATCAAACTTCCCCCTTTTTTTCAGAATCCATTTTATAATCTATCTTCAATAAATTACCCAAGAGAAAGGCAATTCGTCTCAAAATAGATTTATAATACAAATGCAGTGGCATCCTTGGAAACTTAACCCAAGCTGCAACCGCAACTAGATCCTATGATTCTCAAGAAAAGGATGGTGACTAAGGCTTCACCAACAAATAATGGTCTCGAATCATCCATGGACCATCCAACAATGCTTTGAGACAATCCTTTTCCATAGAGAATTTAATCAAATAATTTTCTTCATCAAGATCAACAACATTGAATTTGCCCTTAGACTACCATAACATAACTATTTTATCACAAAGCAATTTGTAAAAGATGGGATGCCCTAAAAAACATAATATAATCAACCAATTCCATCTCTTAGAAAGCTCAACTTGCTTACAATTCAAGATCTTTATGGAAGGCACCCCATTAATTGTCTTAAAATAAAAATCCTCTGTATTATCCTTGTCTACCTCAAAAGATTCATTTTCAAATTCAACAACATTGCTATCCTCGTCTCCTAAATCATCCTTTACCCCATACATTCATCTGAAAATAAATCATCACCATCCGAGGACATTAATACATCTTTAAATGAGGGATTATGGTGGACTACCATCTGATCTCCCTCTATTGCATCTTTCCTAAGCCACACTATTTTCCTAGACCAATCATCCAAGATTGGCCTGTGCGTGATTTTTGTTGACTAGAAATGAAATGAAATGCCAAGTAAAAAAGAAAAATTAAATAAATTATGGTTGGGATCTATATGATTTACTTTACATAAAAATAATTTTTTTATATATTATAAAAAAACAAAGTTGTCAAATAAGAAGTGCTGGTTTATAATTATGTATAGAGGTTCTCCTAATAACGTGTAAGAAAATTTCTATGTAAAATATTGAATTTTAAATTACCACAAAAGATCAATTTTTTCCAAGTTATTATAAATGTATTTATTTTATTAATCAAAATAACCTATATCACTTTATGCCTATTATTTTGATTACATTCCCTTGTTATTAGGTACTTTCTAAATTCAAACGAAATAGCACATATCACTTTTTCTAAAGATGATTACATAGTGTCCAAAAAAAAGAAATTTTTGCACTTAAAATTACAAAAGGAGAACTAATTGTGGTAATTAAGGGGTTTGTAGTATTTATTGAATAGTTATTGTTATTTGAAGTTTAAATTCATCAAATAGATGCAATCACTTTAGCAATTTTTTTTTTTTGAGATATAACTTAATGACTGCAATTTCAATAAAGAAATTGGAAGATTAAAATTTACGGGTATGCATAACTATATTATCAAAATTTATGCATGTTTGTAGATTTTACTTTTTAAAAAAATATATATATTAACCCAAAGTTTATTTTGTGCTAAGAAATATTAATTCATAGTTTCGAAAAATTGAAATAATATTAATCCATATTATAGTAATTAAATGTTTCACTGTACTTTCTAAATGAAGAGATTTGTATTAAAGTTTGTAACACTGTAACTTGAAAATATTTATTAAGATTAAATAATATTCATAATAAATACTTTAACTATTAAAAGTTGAATAATATTTTTTTAATTATAATCTTTAAATTATTAATTAATTACTTTAAATATTTATAAATCTTGATATCGTCATTATCCTGTCAAAGCTTAAGAAAACTCATTTTAAAAAATGAATCAAAACAAAAGATCGGCCGGGGTTAAGGGTAAAAGAGGAAAATTGGTCGATCTTAACCCATTCGGATCCAATCCGGGTGACTCGAATAAAATGCCCATTTCCATTTCGGTTATACTATAAATTTCACACTGCAATCCCCAAACCCTAAAATCTGCAGACTCTCTCTCCCTCGCTCCCGCGGCTTAGGAATTTTTGTGCTGTTTACTGCTTCGTCTCTAGCCATGGTCTTGCTATCATCTCTCACTCTACTTATCTCTCTTTACTTTCAATTTCACTGCATTTTCCAGTTCATTTCCTTCAATTTCTCAGGATCCAAATGCTGTCTTAACAATATCGATTTTTTTCTCTCTTTCTCTGTTTTTGGGTTCATTTTTAATTAGGCGGATGTGGAAGCCGATGTTGCTGCGCCAGGGATACCGAAGAAGAGAACATTCAAGAAGTTCAGTTTCAGAGGTGTCGATCTCGACGCTCTCTTGGATATGTCCACTGATGAGCTCGTCAAGCTCTTCCCCGCTCGTGCTCGCCGAAGGTCACATCTCACTATCATCCCTATTAGATTTTCCTTTCTTCTTTAAGCTTGTTTTTATTGCCTTTGAATTGTAAAATAAGATAGTTATCATTTTTCTTTTTAGGTTTCAGAGAGGTTTAAAGAGAAAGCCAATGGCTCTGATCAAGAAATTGCGTAAGGCGGTGAGTGTTTTTTATCCATCGTTTCGACTGTATGAGGAATTAAACTATTCTTATGAGATTTTCTTTTTCTGTGTGGATTTGCACTTGCTCTATTGCTGTTCTGATGTTTATCATTAGAAACGCGAAATGCTTATGATTTTGGATAATTGTTTCCTATTCTTTCTGTAATATAGTGTTGCAATTGGTTGTTTTGTTCTTCCATAAGATTAACTAGATATAGCAAAATCTTATTGATGATATCTAAGGTTTTAGAATTCTTATTAGATGCTTTATCTTCACTCTGTTTAGATTGCACATCTAAACGAGTTTTGTTGTACTCAACTCTGTTTGGTAACATATTGCCTTATAGTTTATCAATGCACCAATTGTTTTTCTCCTCTAGTTTCTTTGTCTTGATGTGTATGCATGATAGATTTTGGTGTTTCGCAAGCAGTCAGATTGGGAAACTGGTTATGTCATCTTTTCAATATAATATTTTTGCATGTTCACTTGTTGGGAGAAGTTATTTGTAAATGGTTGATGATTATTCTGTTAGAACATTGAGTTGATCTTCATAACTATATTAACTAAAGGGATGGTTTGATTGATCGTGATATCAGTATGGAAAACGGGGTCTTGCAAAGCTTCTTCCACTATTTAAACCAGGCAAAGGAATGAATAACCTAGGGTTGTTAAATGGCTGTGAATTTATTGTTGTTGGGAAGGAAAACATGTGACTGTTTTAGATGTTGGTGGTGATTTACGGTTACTATTAGAGAAATCAATTAACACAAGAAAAAGCCTGCTAGCTATAAGAGGGTAGTATTGGTCTTATTGAGTTTCAATTCAATCTTTTGATGAGGAAATGTAAAGTTACCTCTACAATATGATGACATTTCCACCCTTAGCAATGAGTGTAGTATGAAGCATCGCAATTTTTGTGCCTCTGTTTTTCGAAACATTGCTGTGGGCTAATTATCAAACCACTGAAAAGCTCAATTTTCATTTTCCCCCTCTTTCTTTGGTTAAAAGAGTTGCTATGAAGTTGATACCTAAGATGAGATATTGAAGGAAGTGTTGGTAAATGGCATTACAACATTTTACTGAGTCTGTGAAAAGTTCGATGGTGTTATTCATTGCACAAATAAATTGAGTGTGGTAGGAATTATACTGATCTGGTTTTGGGACATATTTTTAGTGTCCTGCAGTTCTAGTCCTCTCAGAAACAAGCAATGATATTAATTTGGCTTTGCCACCCTTTACACCCCACCACCCCCCTTTTCTTTTTTTTTGATATGCTGATGACGGATCTGAACCTCCATTGGCTATGCATGGAAATTGACTAGATACTAAAAGTGTGATGCAGTTATATTGGTAGCAGTTATTGATTGCCATGTTTTGATATCACATGTTATTTTTAAAAATCATTTCATTGTTATCTTTCCATTTCCTATGCCCTTTCTTTAGTTACTGTGCACCATCATCTTTACCATCTTTGTCGCATGAAGATTTTTGGCTGCAGTTTTGTTGCCTGTGAATGTAGATAGCACTATATGCTGTCAATCAAGATTTCTTAATGTTGTGTGATTTACAATAAAACTTTGCTTGAACTGTTTTCTTCCCTGGCAATGAAAGTTTGATGACCAAAGTGAATGTGCATAGCACCATACACTGAAATGTTATTCTGCTGTCTTGAAATAGAAACGGGAGGCCCCACCCGGTGAGAAACCTGAGCCTGTAAGGACACACCTACGCAACATGATTATAGTTCCCGAAATGATTGGTAGTATTATTGGTGTTTACAATGGGAAGACCTTCAATCAAGTGGAAATCAAGCCTGAAATGATAGGCCATTATTTGGCTGAATTCTCCATCAGCTACAAGCCTGTGAAGCACGGGAGGCCTGGTATTGGTGCCACCCATTCCTCCAGGTTTATTCCACTCAAGTGAAGATTCTGCATGTGCCTTCATTCTTGGCCTTATTGGAATGGTGTTTTGTTAATTTAATTTTGATCAGTGTGTTTAGTGCTGCTACTTTTCTGACGGTGAGTAGTCAAGTTAGAACAAGACTTAGTAACGTTTGCGTTTGTTTCCTCCGCACCCCCAAATATACTCAAGCGAAAATTAAGCGTATTTTTTTTTTTGGTTGTCTTTTTAAAATTTTATAAAATATTGCATATTCTTCAAATAAACGTGAATGAAATAAGTACTAGGAAGGCACCATCTGCACAAAAGCATCATGAAAGCGAATAATATAAAGGGGAATAACGTTTAAAGAAACAATAAGAATCTTTTGAAAATCAATCCAAGGATAATCCAAATCAACAGTGAAGAGAGACATAAGTCGGGCGACGGATATATTCAACATTCAAAGTGGCATTCCGATGAATTTTTAAGTATCACTTTACATTTGACATTGAATAAAACCTGATTTGCTGGAAGAGTGGCGTGAAAATGTCTATTATCAAATCTAATCTCACGGGAGTTGAGAAAAAGAAAATCTATTATTAATATTATTAAGTTAAAATCATAACCCCAGTAGAAGAGATGTCACAGCACCAAAACAGCCAACGCGCAGGAGATGTTGACCCGTGCAGACCAAAGAGGCTTTTATGCTACAATCACTCTTGTAACACATTCAATTTAATTACACAACGGATAATACAAATTAACTATCTCGACTCACCCTAAAATCATACTTGTGTAGTGTTAACTATCAACCCTAAACCTAGTTTTATTGTTCTTGAAGTGGAAATTGGGAACTCTTGTAACAACACAAATTCATTACAAATTGAAGATGTTCTATGCTGTTCAGTGCAATCTTTGTACCCAAATACACTACGAAAGCCTACTTGCCGAGAGCCAAACTTGATAAACATCTATTTATTTCACATTCCTTACGTCATCATGTAATTACTTAACAGGTTGACTCTTCTGATTGGAGATCCCAGTCAACAACCAACTCATTACCTTCTAAGCTTATCTTACTTAGTTCCTAAGGTTGCTGCAATCATTATGAGTGTTTGACACATCGAGTCCTTAACCAAGTTCAACCTAAGGTGAGACTTTTGACTTCCATCTTCTATAAGCCTTTCAATCCATTCAAATTAAGATTCTCCAAACTATATAATAATATAATTAATCCCATATTTTAGAATGCAATGGAAATTGTACTATTGTGCCACGGCCAGTACTTGAAACAAAGTTGAGAACAAGGGAGGTCAGTGAGAGTTTCCATTCTTCGTTTGGAACTGAGTAATGACAAAGGAAGAAGAATGTGAATGCAATGTGTCAAGGCATGTTGTCCATGTTGGTTAGCCGTACATGACTCACATGCCTTGTTGCAAGGGCTCGCTAGAATTTGACTTCAATAATTCTTCACGGCAGAGGAAACAAACAAGAAAAGGAAAGCTGAAACCGATTGGTTCAACAAGCTCAGAACCATACCACAATACATAATTGGATTCTAACTCAGCACTTTCGGACACTGGTCACATATCATTTCAGAGTTTCCAGCTGTACATGCAAATCCTGTTGATTGGAAGGGCTGCAGAATTGTCACCAAAACTAAAATTGTAACCAAAACTTCATATTTGGACAAAATTTTGACAATTTTAGTTTGATTCCAAAGATTTTAACGCGTAGACACGCCCCCCATTTATTAGCAAGCAAGCCTCTTGTAGAATAAATTCCAATTAAAGGCGTGTTACAGACAAAAGATATGCAGCCCCACAACCTCCAACACCAACACCACCTTGTGCAGCACTAATGGCATTTCATTGAAATCAAAAAGTTCAACTCCTTTCAAGCATTGATTGCCATGAAAGATGGAAGAGTTCTTACAGTTTAAACCCCAATTCTACAATTTCTTTTGGTCCAGCACTAGGCTTAATGCCGGCTGCCAAATTGTTAAAAAGGCTTGGAAAGCCAACCCTCCGAAGCCTTAAAAAAGAGAAAGAAAAAGCAAAAGAAACTGCTCCGATATATCCCACGCTTTAACCATGCAAAATATGTACAGGAGCAAGTCAAGCCAACCATTAAAATGGTAACCGATTGAACATCCAAAGGCTTGAAGCGATCTTACAAAAGTTTCCACTGAGATCTATGCTGTTGATTGTGATGGTAACCATGGGTGGTTATGCTCACCTTCATAGGTAACAATAAGCATGGATGGCTCTTCCAAGCACCTCTCCACATGTTTCCTTGCAGGGCAACCTCTCATGCTGCTACATTTATAATATCCCCTGCACCGGTTTAAAAGAAAAAGCCTCCTAAGTTGATCAACTGAGACAGGATTCCACTAAATGCAAATCAAATTCACAAGCTTTCTTTAAACACTAAAAAAATAAAAGAGTAGGTGCATCTCCACTTCAATTAATACTAATTACTTCAGCTTTGGCCCTGCTGCGAAGAAAGATTAAAAGAGAATCAAAATCTTAAACACTATGTGGTATGCTTGTTAGAAGAAAGGAAGAGGTTAAGTCCTCTTCATCCTCTCAGTATCATCTAACTTTCACCTCACCATGGGTCAAAATTTTTCAACGCTTGATAGTTTCCTTCTAATATCACGGGACTAAGGCACTCCTTCAATGCAGTAAAAGCATAGTTATGAACTATTACTATCTAATGGAGAGTAGCTGACATCACTTTGGTTTACATAATAAAATGATTGTTTTGCAACAATGTTTCCTAAAAAGAAGTGGGAAAATGTTCTTCTTCTATCAACTTCAAATCTGCAACACTTTCTCCTAATGGAAGTAATAATCAGATAACAGACACTAAGATGATTGAGTTCACGAAGTTTCAATTTAAAAATTCCTGTACGCACGTAAATTTGTAAATCCTCACAAGCAAACACCAAATTTCACAAACAATATGTCACACCTAAGTCTGATACATAAAAAAGATGATGACCATTACCTAGGGTGAGGAGAACCCTTGATTGGCTTCTGCCCATATTTCCTCCAAGAATAATCATCAGGAGGAATATCAGCAAGCTTGCTACTGATAGCAGGCACCTTGATTGATCTCTTTACTCTATGTTTCCTGCCAACCCAGTGCAAGCAATTAAGGCAAAAAGTTTAAAACTAGATCAATCCCCTTCTCCATAAAAGGAAAAAAAGGCAATTATAAGAATTAATATGAAGGGCATAATTCCATAGAGATACTAAAGAGGGAGAAAGAGAATCTAACCTCTTTTTCGAGCAGTGGCATCTACCACTACTTCCACATTTGACACTCCCATCTTCTCCCCTAGCAGAACACTTCTTCTTCGGTTGGGAACCCTGATCTGAGGATCGAGGCGCCCCAATTATATGGAAGGCACTCCCACCATCCAAGTTAGCTACACTACCATCTATACTCAAGGATGAAATGAATGACCTAGTCGATGACATGGTAGGTGTGCAACTAGAGCTATCAAAATTCAAGTTAATGCCACTATTTCTCTTTCTAAACATCATTTCAGCTTGATGTTTCATTTGCTGTTGTTGTTGTTGTTGTTGCTGCTGCTGTTGCTGCTGTTGCTGCTGTTGGAGCTGTAACCTTTGTTGCAGCTGTTGCTGTTGGAGATAAAGGTAGTGCCCGGATGGCCCTTGTTGCGCAACTTGAAGAGGGTTTTTCCCATTTGAACTCAGCTCCAAAGATGGGTTTCCTAAATAGAGAGAATTTTTAGCATGTGAACTCAATTCCTGAACTGAGCTTTCATGGTAACCAAGCTGCAAATTCTTGGATGGATAATCAGTTGCCGTATGGTGTGGATTATCCAAAAGGATGCTCTGAGGAAAAGGGGTTTGTGATTTCCTTAGCTTCACTCGTGCATGTCCCAAACCAGCGTTTAAAAGAGAAACTACTCTTTTGAACCTAAAAACAGCCTCCCCAGTTTCAGCCATTAAATTTCTATAGTGAACCTGATCCTGAGGCTGAGACAAAATACTCAAAACTCTATGGCAACTCTCTACTGCTACCTTGTTAGCCTCCTCAACCTCCTCCATGGTACTCCCAAACCCAAAACAACAAAAGAAAAAAAAAACTAATTCCCCAAACCCAAGTTACCTAAACCCCAAAATACCATAGAAACAGCAAAGTTTACAAAAATATTAGATCTTTAACAAAAAAAGTAGAGCCATCCTCAAAATTCAATTTTCAGATCACCCAAAGACCTAAAAAGGACTCTTTCAACTGAATTTGAACCAAATTTAGCTTAAAAGGCCATTTTTTTTCCTTTTCCCAAACAGAGAAGGCGAAGAAGATCAGATTTAACAGGGCCTGTAAAAACTGACTAAAACAAAGAAAGAAAGAAAGAAAGAAAAAAACCACACAAGGATGAAAGCAGGAACAGCTATCTCATTAGGAGAAAACAAAGGACTAAGTACCAAAAACAAAAAAACCAGACCTTGTTGGACTTAGTGTTGTCAAACCCTAGATTCTTCTTCCCATGTTTTTCTTGAGATTGAAAGGTGTGAAAGAGAAGACTTTGTTTGTGCCTTTGAGAGAATTCACAAACGGCCATAACAAAACAAGGCTCCCATCTTTTCTTTTCTTTCTATTATACTACTCTACAAATATTATTTGAAAAATATAATCACAAAAGAAAATTGTGGAGAGAGAAAGCAGAACAAAGAAATTCAATAGAGAGAGAGAGATTTAAATAAATAAAGGGCATGTTGAGCAGCAGAAGAGGAGCTGAGGCAATGAAACTGCCGTCTCTGTCACAGATTTGAACGTGGGTCCCAAGCAAAGACCTTGGTTTATTCTTTTTTCTTCTGCCATTTCTGGCTTTAATTAGTGCCTTCCTGCCCTCCTCCATTTTTTTAATTAAATATTCTTTTTATATGACTAAACATTTCACCTCCAGTTTTTTACTTCTACCAGAACCAGATGTGCTTTGAAGTTTCTTTCTTTGTCTTGTACTCTAAATTGCAGGAGTTGTTGAGAAGCTGGTCAAGAATTGAGACTTTTAGACTAACTTTCCACTTGTTTTTAACTTTTTACTCTACTATTTACCTCAGGTTGTTGTCAATTTTTCCTTGCCCTAGGAATGTTACAGGGTCTGATGATTCGAAATTGAGTTGCCAGCTGACTTCCTAAAAGTTGTTTTATGGTATGGAAACGATGGATTCCACCCATTTACATCTTAAGAGAGTCATGCATCCTCCATTTTCTTTTATACCCAATGGCAATGGCAATGGCAATGAAGACAGAATGATGCTTAAAGATTGACCATAAGTCAATTACTTTTTTTTTCCTATTAAGGGACAACATTTGAAGATATATGTATATTATTTTTACTAGTTCAAGGCGGAAGAATGTTAAAAGCTATGTTACCATTCTTCTTTGGCAAATTTTGCTAATCAAATGTTAAAACAAGCCATAAAAGCAATCAGAAATCAAATGATACATATTCATTGTGCATCAGACATTCGCCTCTTTCTAAAATGACCCTTACTCATAACCCTTTTTGAATTTGCATAGATTTTGATAGCTTAATTATTACATATAGAATCCCATGAAAAAGTGCTACCCCTACTACTTATTACATGTATAGAGGAATGCATACGATACAACCATGCATATATCTAATCTTTTTGGCAGATTTTGCTTTCTTAAGATAAGCCCAATCCTAACTTATTAAGTCAAATTTAGGTCAATGACCCAATTGGTTGTTAAAAAGGTTTAGCGAACCGACAAAAAAAGAAAAATAATAACGCTTTTTTAAATTCAGTAGAAATTGCAAAACCAACCCCCAGTGTCTTACCCAATTTTTTTAAAAAAAATTAAAATAAAAATATACCAGAAAAACGAAGGCAAGAGTAACCAGAGGGCCAAATGGCTGTAAACTATTTGCTTGTTTTTTACTTTGCTTCGAGACTTCATTTTATTTTATCTTTCCTTTCTTCCTCTTCTTATCAAAATGTCCGCCTCATAAGTGGGGCCCAGACCGGTACTCGGTAGCAGCATCCCAAATAGCCGTTGTTGGGCTCACCCAATCGAGTCTCTCCACGTGTGTACGTTCTCGCCCCTAAAGTCTGACACGTAACCCAAGGTGGTGGTGCTGCCTTTGACCGCCAATTGCTCTTGGTGGACCTCTAACTTGCGCCGTGAGAACAGTAGCACCGCGAAGGTCGGTGTGTGACAACCGCGTGGGTCCCGCTGCCGTTGACTCCTGCTCCGTCCCGTGGGCTTCTTTTATTTCGCTAGGGGGCCTGGGGTAATCGTGTACTTTTAACATTTATTTAAGGTTTTATTAATGGGGAAGAATTTCCAGTCCAAGATTTCGGATTAGGCCTGAGAGCGGGGCACCCCATCCTGTATATTTAAATTACTATTATGGCCCTTTAGGAATGCATTTGTTTAAATGCTGACTATTATTTATGGTGGATTTAAAGGAGCCCACTGCTATGATAACAACAATATGGTAATTTTTTTTTCAGCCAAACTATAATGGACTTAATTAAAGGAATATTACATATAATACAAAATTATTGAGCCCAATATTTGAATGTATTAATAAAATTAATTAATCAATTTTACAATTAAAATTGGACAAGAAATGCAAACTGTAGTGGTGTGTTTGAAGAGGAAAAAAAAAAGACTAGTAGAATGAAGAATGTGGGGGAGAAAAAGATGGCAGTAAATTGTATACCAATTACTGCCAGGGTTTGTTTTACCTCAGGGTAGAAAACATAATAAAAGGCACGATGTAGACATATAGTTTCAACATTTCATAAATTTCAAAGTGCATAATCATAGTAACCCTAGAGATTCAGAGCCCCTAAATTTCTTGTGTCTTTCCAACATCGAAATGACTGCTGCCATGAAGGTGGAAAATGTGATCTTGTTTTTACTATTTCTGATTCATGATATATTGTTCTTATTTCACATGGTTTAAATGAGAAAAAAAAACATATATAAATATTTATATAATTACATTATTTGTAGGTATGTCTCTATGTTTTTTATGGTTTATCCTCAACCATTTGGCTTGAAAAACAAGTAGGTGCTATGAAAGCATGAAGAGAAGTACAAAATCCTGGAAATTGTGTTCATGAACCAAATTCTTGGACTGAAAAACTAAAGTCATTATCCAGTGAACTCAACAAATCGAATCGTCAGTGAGTGGAATAAGAAGAAGAAAATATGTTTGAACATGTTAAAGTCTCATGGAAAACGACGGATGATACTGAAGATGGGCCAATATGTCTGTAAAATTATTCCATCACAATTGCTGCCTGATTTTCAACAAATGCTATTTCCAGGAACCAAAGTGTAGTTTATCTCCTTTTTGACTTTTGAGGACTTCTCTTGATTCTCAGATTCTCCATTACCTAACATCCATGGAAATTGTTACTTTGTTTTAACAAAATGTTTTGGGAATCCTAAACAATGTTCCATTCAGAAATTATATAGTTTTGCATTGGAATCTAATGTCATAAATCCTCCAATAGGCCTCATTGTCTATTTACTCTTAACTCAATATATTAATGTCATTGCCTCAAAACGGGGTAAATAGATTCTTTTTTTATTTTCAGAATTTATTCGAAATTTTAATATAATTGTTTATGCATACGAAATAAATTGTCACCATGCATCATTTTTTTCTTAGCTAGGAGTAAGTCAAAAGGTTTTCTATCTGTACATAATAAACTTTCCTTTTCTAATCATATGAAGTTAATTATGTGTTCCTTTTTCTCCTAGATTCTATGAAATTAACTGCAGTTTTCTATTCTTCAATCTAAACATGAAAAAAAAAAAAGACAGAAATTGATTATCTTTATTTTCTCTTTAAGTTTTTTTTTTTTGAGTTAAATAGTAAAAAGAAATCCCTAAATTATAATTAGTTTTTTAAATAAGCTTTCACATTTTATTGTACCTAAACAAGCTTTTAAACTTTGATATGTACCCAAAACAAATCTTTAATTTTAATGAAAAATTAACTATTATAAGATAAAATGTTAATTAATATTAACTGAATATTTAAATAACTTTTTGAACTATATCAAAAAATTCAATTTAATCTCTATTCTTTTATTGCATTTAAATAAATTATTAAATTTTTATTCTGTATCAAATAAGTCCCTCTCATTAATTGTTAATTAACTCCCATCAATCAATGATACAATTAGCAATTTTTATATAACGTCATCTAGCACATGGCATTGACATCACTGCCACATGTCAAATGATATGGTATCAAAAAATATTAACTTGGAATTGAGTTTTTTCCTTTCTAAATGTCTAAAAATTATTGATCAAAAATTTGAAAAAAAAAACACTAATCATTTCAAACTGATTACTATCGTTTCTTAACAAATTATCATCCATCTTTCCTAAAAACAATCTAATCCAACCTTTCCAGTTTGATTGAAGCCATTATTGCTTGATTGAAAGTTAGTATTAAAAAATATGAGAATAACTAAAAACACAAAGAGTAAAGGTAGGACATACAGCATTTATAATGCTGAAACTAATAAAGACACACAATATTAATCCACAATAAAAAAAAGTTAAATCCTCCCTTTTCTTTTTTAGAGTATGTAAAAACATCTTATACTTTTCTCTTCTTTAGCATTTATAAGAGAAAGCTAATGGTATTGAATTTTATTTACTAACAATAATAGATTCTTTTTCTACATCTTTTTATAAATTTTAAAAATTCAAGATTATCCAAAAAAACGATTTTAAAAAAAAATAGAAATTGTAGATTGGAAGAAGACATTCTTACAATAAGGTATGTTGAGTTTGGAGAATGTTAAAGAAAGTGATGGTATTTTAAGAATAATGGCTTCAATTAAGAAGATGGCAATAAACTACGACACAATAGTAATCCATTTGAAACAAATAGATTTTTTTAAAAAAATTTTGTTTTAAATCTCTAATTAATAATTTTTGAATATTTGAATGAATAAAACAAAAAATACTTAATTCTTAATCAATAATTTTTTATATCACGTCATCTATCACATAATAGTAATATCATCAACATGACACGTTAATATGTCATGTGGAAGATGACGGATAATCAAAAATTAATAATTGTATTAATTAATAGAAATTAGTCAATAATTATTGTGAGAAACTTATTTGATTTAAAATAAAAATTTTAAAACTTATTTGAATACAATAAAAAAATTAAATTGACTTTCTTAATATAATTCAAAGACTTATTTGTATATTTAACCATTAATAATTTATGCTCAAATGACATTTGACTCATACCCATTAGGTAGCTAACATGGTAGAATCCAAAAAATAAAACTCAATACTTTACAAAATATAATTGTAGATTGTTGGTCAGTGATCGTTGATTATCGATGATCAATTGTCGATAGCCAATGTTGATAATCAGTCCCAACTGCAACAAAGCGACGAAGGTGAGAATAGAGAAGAAGAAAATTGGAAAGTTTGTATAACACTCTTCAATAGAATGTTGCTTTAAGGAAGGGTGAGAGACAAAAAAAGGAAAACAAGAAAGATAAAAAATCAAAGCAATTATTACGTAATTATATAATTAAATCACGAGATAGAAAAAAATATTGAATTTGATAATAGTTAATTTTTTATTAAGATTACAAGTTTATATGTATACGTTTATGAATTTATTTTAATAAATCAAAATTTAAAAATTCATTTAGTACAAGGTGGTAATTTCATCTTTTGCATAGCTTTAAAGGCAAAAGCTGTTGATCTGATATCAAAATTTTCAGACTCATCAAAACTTTTATCGCACTATGTTCATGACATTATTCTTTTTAGTATCACACAGAAGAAGAAAAGGAAAGAAAGCATATAATCATTAGCAATAAAGCATGGGGTAATTCAGACGAGTTACATCAAGGACTTAAAGCAACCATTTTTGCTTTTAATTACGAAAGTTTTTAGCTTTGCGCTGTACTAATAGCTTTATGGGGAAAAAAAAAAAAGGGTAAAGCACAGTGATGAAAGCAGGAAATCTTTTATCATCGGCTAGTAAACACATAAATTGACAAGTTCAGCATGATGCCAACACCTTTTTGAGCGGTTCTGCACGGTGAAATGATCACCTTTGGTTATATCGATAAGCAAAATATTCTCGTTACAACTAATCAAATCTTCATGCAAATCCTGGTAGAAATCTGTTTCCTTTTCAATGTTTTTTATAGATTAAGGAATTGAAGCAGACACAAAAACCCTTTAGCCCACACGTTCACAAATCACAGGTGAGTGTCACTATGGGAATAAAATCACCAAATTAGGAGAATATAGTATATTTTTGGACTCCAAACCAGAGCTTCCTGGAAGGTGGAAGCCCCACCAGGCCTCCCAACATACCCCCTTGATAAAGAAATAATGCACTTTGTCTCTGCTTATACCCACCAAAAACATTCTGTCCATCTGTCTCTTTATTTGGAGAATAATTTTTCCACGAACTTTCAATTCTTTTTTTTCCTTTTTTTTTTTCTCTCTTTTGCAAATAGTATTACTATTCTCAGGGGGAGACAAGGGTACTGGGATTTCACAAGCTTTTCTTGGCACATGAACTTTAAACGCCTTTATCTTTTTTAGCCAGATAAAAGCAAAGTATGGTAGTAGACAAATGCATTGGGATCTGAGGACTGAGGAGGGACGAGCCTTAAACGTACGGCATGATTAGAGTTTTTGCTGAATTATTTTGCATTCTTTGGCTTTGGCTTCTGCCTCGGCCTCTTTGCATTCTCACTTTGCTCTTGTAATGAACTTGCTAGTGAAAACCGGACGAGATACCGTGGGAACAAAAAGGCTTGCCTGTCTCCCACCCATGCAAAAGATAACGATTGCAATTGCTTGTAGTAACAAGATTTGATGGGACATTCAATTTGTTTTGTCTATTTGTTAATAAATATGATTGCATGGAGGGATATTTTGGTATGAATTTCACCCAAACGCCGTGGGTGGGGTGGGGGGCGGGGGGGGAGACGGTGTCATGATCTTGGAAATTTATTCAAGTTTTGTACGACGATTAAGTTCCAGTTTTGCGTATGTACGACTCTACAAGTATTAACGAGAATTCTTAAATATACGAAAACATGAAATAAATAACATAAAGAAAAAATTAAAAAATAAATAAATATTATTATTTTAATAATAAAAAATAAAATACTTAAAATCTAAATATAAAAATAAATTACTTGATGAAAAGAAAAAACTATTTAAAGTGACTATTTATAGCCTCTGACCTATTTGGTCTCAAGTAAATTAAAACAAAAAAATAAATTAATTTAGATTTTCTTAGTAGTGTGTAAAAGAGTGAAGATAATAAAAAATAAAATACTTAAAATCTAAATATAAAAATATTACTTGATGAAAAGAAAAAATTATTTAAAGTGACTATTTATAGCCTCTGACCTATTTGGTCTCAAGTAAATTAAAACAAAAAAATAAATTAATTTAGATTTTCTTAGTAGTGTGTAAAAGAGTGAAGATACAGTTGAAGAAATAATATTTCCTAACTTAGGAAGCAAGTATTCAACCTTAACCTCAATCAGAAGGAATTTGGCCCCCTTACCGCCCATGCGGCTCCACCAAATCAGCTCCTGCATGGGCAGACTGTGGTGCGCTGGGAGAGGCCCACGGCTGCACTGCATGTGCTGGTCGCGGGGGCACGCGGCTCACGAGTGCGCAAGATGCGCAGCTTGCTGATGCTGGGTGCACCAGTCGTAAGCGCACCCAGCGTGTGCGGCTCGTACAACAAGCCCCCGAGTGGCGCCCACAATTTAGGCCCTGGGGCTACATTGCTTGCGCGGCACCCTTCCAAGCAGGACTTAAAGACTAGGCGCTAGCGTTTCCTTACACGTTGGGTGCAGGAGGCTCGCGGCCCAGATGAGCGGGAAGCGCAAGTACGAGCAACCCATCTGAACGCGCGGCCCGACTGTGCGAGGCGCTCAAGCATGCGCGTCCCAGTTATGCATGCGACCTGCCTACGCTTAGGAGACCTGCACGCGGCCTTGGCAAGCCAGGCTTAACGTGTCAGGCCCGCTGGGGCGCTAGTGCGCAAGATACTTGCGGAGAGTCTCGCCTGTGTCGTCCATGTGGCTGCTGCGGGTATGCCTGCGAGAACCCCTGTCTGCATAATAACCCGATCATTGGTTGGGTTGGACTCGCAGGCCGTGTCACCCGGGCAGTTCCCACTCATTTTCAACCCCTTGTAATTTATTAAACTTGTTTTGGGTACGAGTCTCGCAATTATCTGGCAGAGGCAGAACCCACCACGCAAGTTTAGTGGAGGCTGTGCCCTGTAATTCATGTACGTTACTTGTGCCTCGAGTTTCGCACCATCAATCAACAAAGCGATTCATAATTATTAAGTCAGGTTTTACCAGTCTGAACTCACAGTTTCTCAGAAGTAGTATAATCCAAAGCTGCCTACAAATTGACAACACATTCACACTCGAGTACAGCGAATAAACAGTTACTGCGCGACTACTGAAAAGAAAAGAGATTTTTGCTCTTTTGCAGATTTATTGGGTGCAGGGCGTTTCCCAGGGGTTGGCATTACTCCATGCCACGCTTTTCAAGTAAATATCCAAATTTACAGATGGAGAATCGTATAAAATTCAAGGGTCATGACCATTTCTGCACCCTGTATAATGAGCAAAAACAGAGATGGTCCACATTCCGCATTCCTTTTCCAGAAGTGATTGGTGAAGGATTGAGAACTTCTATCCAGCCCAAAAGGGGGCATATATCTTATTTTTTGAAAGGGAACATAATGATATACTTGTACAGAAAGTGAATCTGCATTCTAGGGAATCCAGAAAATCAATAATATTTCGTCTTAATATCTTCAGAAAAATTTTGACAATCTGAGCATTTTCAAACCATAAGTCACAAAATTTCTCTCTAAAATTCACTGGGTCCTATCATATTTGTTCAAAAACCTCATGTCTACCTGCATATCAAGCTACTGTTTTCTTCCCCTTCCCTTCTTTGCTGGCTGTGCTTCCATCTGTTCTTTCCCTGTAATTTCTGACATGTCCACTGCATCAAAAGCAAGTATGCTAACTAGTTAAAACATCCAGATAGAAAACCAAACACACATCGACAAATGACATAAAAGATGTTGGAAAAAATTGTTCATAACAGTAAGTGAACTCCATGGCCAAACTTCAATTGTACATGTTTGACAGGGTTTCTTTTATCCAATTGGATTCTTGATTTTGGATTTCATTGTATGTCAAAAAGAAACTCCATAAATTTTTGTATCACTTTAACTTTTAAGACATTTAAGAGACAATTCCTTGCAGGAGTATAGACATCCCAGAAAACTCCTTGCATTCTTAAACAGAAAAATATTCTTTTTAATCATCAAAAAACAAAAAAACAGAAAGAAAAATATCTTTTTTCTTCCCCAGCTCCCTCCTTTTTTGTTGAGCTCCTATAGAGGAATAAGTTAGAATAGAATGTACTTAACTGCCATCGGATAATAGTGACTTGCATTTTGCTACTTATTGAACACAGATGAGGGATTTTGAATACAAAGCAATAAAGAAAGATACCATCGGGTCCCCGAGCCATCAAAGTGAAGAATATATTGTTCAGTTTCTCCATCTTCTTAGCCTCCTGTGCTTGATCTGTCTTGAACTTAAGGCACTAATAACAATTAGAAGAAACAGAGCAACTTCATGAGCAAGCCCGATAGCATACAGCATATAACATAAAAGAAGGAGAATAACTTCAAATCCATGTCATAGATTCCCATTCAAAAGTCTCAAAATTACAACTGATCAGTTCTTTTCCTTGAGGAATGTAAAGGCTAAAAAGACAGTAGAAGGTGAAAATTGAAAATCTCAAGGCACCGCACGTACACAAGGTATGAATATCTTATTTAAGTAGCACAGATACTGTTGTAAGACATTAGGAGGGGGACAGAAACAGCACTGAGATTTAATTGTGATCATCTGATGTATCTTATTATCCCAACAAACTGACTATACTAACTTTTATATAAGAACCCTAGACTGCTTTGGGCCTTTGGTGCTGTCCAGAAGCTATTAGCGGCTAGGTGCAGGCTCCAATTAGGCTCTTCTACATTCAAATTTGAGATATCCAAGCAATGCAGGATTCTTATCAATTACATCCTTTACCATTCAACCATGATCCTAACAGCACCATGGTCTAGGCTTTAATTATGCTCTTGTATCACTTACGCTTGAGATATTAAGTTCAAATTGACTTAAAGATTGATCCTTCTCTGCCATCTTTCCTCAATTATCAAATTCTCACTAACCTTTCAAACCCACAAAGCTATAATGATATTCTGATAAGATGTGCCAATTATTGATAGTACATACTTCTTCCAAGTCAAAGTAACAATAATATTGATTAACAAGTCTTAAATGAGTTGGCTAATACAGTGCTCAAACATGACACAGTTTGTACTTGCATTGTTTTTTTTTAAAAAAAAAAATTGTATACAAAGGATTAAGCCGAAAATCCACCCAAATAAAATAAGGAAACATATCAAACAGCTGGAGAGTGCAAATAGGTTCCTGAATCCTGAAACTATGAACTGATCACCCAATGACACATAGGTCAGACATAACTGACAGGGTTAAAACTATTCTGCCATTCGATTTTCAAAAAAAAAAAAAAAGCTTTTATGCCATACATAACCTTTCGATTCATGGTTTCAAGTAGACTACAATTTTTGAGGTAAAGAAATCAGTTTCACACTTTGTGTAAACTTATCTAAACACAACTGAGCAACTAAGTTTTCAAGTAAACCAAGCATAATTCTTGAGGAATTTTAAAAGATCCCAAAACAAGGCAAGAGTCATGTGGAAAATTTTCTCCATATAATAGAGAATTTGATAAATGGCCAACTGCATCACTTTACCAGTTAATGCTAACCTTATTGAAGCGGCTTCCTTAAAGTTCTTTTTATGCAATTTCCCTTGCCTTTCTTCTGCTTCTACCAATTTTACAAACTGAAAAACATAGCATAACAGCAGGCACTGGCAAGATTTACTCATGCATTTTTTTTCTACTAAAAAAAAGTCAAATCTATTAGCATTTTCTCTAATTTGGGGCCAGAAACAGGGAAAAAAAATCAGTTTAATTGCTACTTGTGCTGTATACTCTAGATAACTTGACTGCAAAAAGATAAGAAAGTAACAAGACAGGATGTTTGTGCCAACTTCACCAAGGAGTTATGGAGATCAGGTTCATAAGGCTATTTCAAGAAACCTAGGTCTTCCATAATCTATGATCAGAGTTTTTTCAGTTTTTATTCCCGTCGACAACATGCCATCAAATTTCTTAATCTAAAAGGCACAGTAATAATCTAAACTGTTATCAAAAGAATAATGTTTCCCAGTATAACTTCTTTTAAAACTAAGAAACAACATACCAACAGAAAAAACACAAACGAGAGCGAAACCGGATACAATCTCAAGTACATTATCCACATATTCATATGCATATAGGCAAATCCATTGAAGGTAAACAGATGCTCAAATTCTCAGACATTTTCTTAATGAATCCCAAAATCCAACCGAATTTGTTGGCAACTAAACATCAATTAACACTTCCGTACAACAATTGAATCACATTAAGTCAACGGTGCAATGCATTTCATACCTCTTTGTTATCGGTAACTTTCAAAACCAATTTGCCATCACAATGTCGGTACTTCATGCAATACCGAGTCTAGGTCCCCCCGATCCAAATCCAGAAAAATAGACCCTCATAAAAAAAATCAGTAACAATCATGACTGATAAATAACAAACCCTAACTGTTAATCAGACAAGAATTTCAATTTCCATTTAATAACAATGACAATAGAGTAGGAGATAGAGAGGAAAGTTAACCTACAGATTCAGGATCGGCACGGAATAACTGTACGGTTCGCTCCACGAATTCGTCCCACGCTGCGATGTAAACCATTGCGCCGTTAATCGAAGAAGAACCGAATTTCGATGAGAATCCACAAAAGAAGCGTCTTCACTCTAGGGGAAGCAGAGTTTTTTTTAACCGTTTTATGCACCAAGACAATTGTGGTCAGAGGCGTTTTTAAGCCAATAGAAGCTCGCCACGACAGCGAAGAAAAGAAGGGAAAGACGGATTTCATGTTGAAACGATATTAAATGAATTTCAAGTTTATAAGTAAATTTTTAAAATTTATTTAATTTTACATGAAACTTTTCATAAGAGATATTAATGTCAAGATAAGATAATTGAATGGGTGAAAATAACATAAATTTTGTATTTTTATAAAAATGAGATAATTTTAAATTTATAAATAAAAATTTTGTCTATTTAATAAATATATTTTTCTGAATTGAAAGTGTGAGTAGGCGAGTGACTTGAGACTATGTCATCTGCTCTCTGCTTTGTATCACGCAAGTTACTTGGAATGGGCATGATGCGGTGTCGTGTTACTGATTCAGGACTACCGGTTTTACAAGGTTTGACTAGAAGCTAGTGAGGTTGCTGCTAAGTTTGTCAGTTAGCGAAAGCTTTCTTTCCAAAGCAGCAATTATCGTTGAAAAAGAGAACCAAGTACCAACTTGCCACCGATTCTAGTATAGTAGCATGCCAGAGAATCGTCAAACCCAGCATTAAAAACGAAGAAAAATTAGCCTTCTCACTTCTCATTGTTAATTTATTATAATTAATGGAAGCTCTTATAAGATGTACTGCTTTTGTTTTTAACTTCAACACCGAAGAATATTCTAACTCAGTTGCCAGCGAAGGCAAAGAACCTGAAATGAGTTCAGACCAGGCATCACTCCCATCGAAGACAGAAGACCGGACAACCACAGCTGTCCACGAAGAAGACGAAGAAAAGCAAATAGGAGGGGAAGATTCCAAAAGCCATGAAGCCGCTGGGAAAGGAACATGGAAACACGCAGCTTTCCATGTTGCCACGACCATTGCTACCCCTGCCGCTTATGCTCCTCTGCCTTTTGCTCTCGCTTCTCTCGGCTGGCCTCTAGGTAAGTACATCTCCTTACTTCTTTCAACTATGTCTCTTGTCTTAATTATTCCTAGTCTTAAAAGTAATTACTCTTTTAGATAAGATCAGCTCTGATTTCCTAGTTTTTTAAATTGACACTATCAGGATGAAACTAAATTTGATCCGCATCTTCAACTCTTAACTAGCTGCTTTTGTTATTGAAAAAGAATTTTAGTTGTATTTCTTCAAAAGGGTAATGGAATAAGGAGTCCTCTACTATCTCTCATGAGTCATCACCATAAATTTGCTGCGGATGGTTTCTAGGTGTAAGTAGTTTGGTGGCTGCAACTCTAGCTACGTGGTATTCTAGCTTACTAGTTACCTCTTTGTGGAGGTGGAATGGCAAGAAGCATGTCACATATCGGCTTCTTGCACAGAGTATCTTTGGTCAGTATCTTTCTGTACTAGCTTCTCCTTGTTGATTTCCTCTTGCATTCTCTTTAACTTTTGTGATTTCTATGTAAATGCTGTTACTATTTAAATTCAGGTACTTATGTAGGCTTCTTTTCAGTTAGATAGTTGCCCTGCTGAAAGTGACCGGTCACTGTTATGATATTTGCTTGACATTTTTTTTTATTCTTGAAGGATTCTGGGGTTACTGGTCTATTGCATTTTTTCAGCAGGTGGCTTCGTTGGGAAATAATATTGCCATTCAAATTGCTGCTGGTAGCAGCCTCAAGGTCAGTCAGTCTGGCCTGATTTCTGCAGGGATCCTACCAATAGGGCAATAACATATGTGTTTCACTCTTTTCCTCAAGTTCTTTCTTTTCCTTTCTTAAATTTCTTTTATTGGTCAGGCTGTTTACAAGCACTACCATAAGGATGGCACACTCACCTTGCAACACTTTATTATATTCTTTGGGGCTTTCGAACTTTTCGTCTCTCAGCTCCCTGACATCCACTCTCTAAGATGGGTCAATGGGTTATGCACTTTAAGCACAATTGGCTTTGCTGGCACAGCCATTGGCGTCACAATCTATAATGGTAGACTTGGGACTTAATTCTTCTTTTTCTTTTTGTTTTGTTATTTTTTAGATATCCATTTATGAGTTGATTCGGTTTCTAAACTTGATCCTGATATTACCTCTAGTACCAATAGTAAAGTTTTCATACTTCTGTAGGTAAAAAGATTGATAGGGAGTCGGTCAGTTATGGTTTGCAGGGAAGCTCCTCTGCTAAGAGATTTGCTGCATTCAATGCTCTTGGTGCAATTGCCTTTTCATTTGGAGATGCAATGCTTCCAGAAATACAGGTTTAACAGGCTTACCTTTCATAGGGTTGTAGTGGTCTGGATAAATTTTGATTCATTTCACGCTTAGCAATCATTGACCACTGATAATTTTGCCCAGTATACAGTGAGGGAACCTGCAGTGAAAAATATGTATAAAGGTGCGTCGACAGCATATGGTGTTATTGTTTTAACTTACTGGCAACTAGCTTTCAGTGGATACTGGGCATTTGGATCAGAAGTCCAGCCTTACATCTTGGCTTCTTTGACTGTCCCAAAATGGACAATTGTAATGGCCAATATCTTTGCTGTGATTCAGATATCAGGATGCTACCAGGTACTCTTTCAAGAATAACTTTCTAAATTTTTAGGAAACATAAGTTAATATTCGGAGCTACGTGGATCAGGATCGAAGGGAAAGTGGTGTAACTCATATAAGAAATCAAGAAAAAAAAATTGATTTGGAATTTTGGAAATGAATTGTTGTTCCGGATGAAGGGAAAATTGTCATGGCCAATATCATTGCTGTGATTCAGATATCAGGATGCTGCCAGGTAGCCATGGATTATTTCTTCCTAGAAAAAGAAAATACTAATTCTTGACATGCCGTTTAAGATTCAGACAACTGCTTGTGAAGAACAACGTACTTCGCAAAAATACATAAACAAATGTTCAAAGCTATGCCAAGCAGGATCTTCCATAAAGTGGCAGGGTTCAGATAAAAAAGTCAGACAAACCTTTTAATTTGGATAAATTATTTTTGTTTAATAACGAATAAGTGTTGAACAATTTCTCTGTTTAGATATATTGCAGGCCTACTTATGCCTACTTTGAGGAAAGAATGCTCTCCAACAGAACCAACAGTTTTCCCTTCAGAGGTCACTTTGTCCGCCTTATCTTCACCGCCATCTACATTGTTCTTGTAACTCTCGTTGCTGCGGCCATGCCATTTTTCGTGGATTTTGTGTCCATTTGCGGTGCCATTGGATTCACTCCCCTGGACTTCGTCTTCCCCGCTTTAGCATTCCTGAAAGCTGGGAAAATGCCCAAAAACAGAGAACTTCGCCTTTCCATGCAGCTTCTTAATATTGCAATAGCAGCCTGGTTTTCAGTTGTTGCTGTTTTGGGTTGCATTGGTGCAATCAGATTTGTTGTCGAAGATGTCAAGACTTACAAGTTCTTTCATGACATGTAAAATCCCGGATTCGCATAATTTGCAATCCATTATTAACTATGAAAAGGGAATGCATATAAGCATGCATGAAAAGCATGCCACTATATATCAATTTTGACGAAAAAGTCTATTGACTACTTTGCTAGATAGTTTACAGTGAAAAAATGACTCACTATCTTCAATTCTTTTTTTTTATATATAATGAATTTTTTATTCCATCACCCAAGGAAGCAACCAAAAAAAATCTGCTGTGAGAGTATAAAAGTTCATAATCATTGTTTAAACCAATTATAAACATTAAAGCTTAAGAGCAAAACCCCTCCTATCACACAAACTGTGATTTTGTGGCTTATCATCAGCAGCAGGCAATCTATTGACTTTAATTTGAATGTCATAGACTACTTGCTTAAACAGACTACTGGGAAGGGACTGTGCTGGTATGCCTGCAAGTGATCCTAGCTCCCCAAATGGGATAGCAGACCAAGCAAGTCGAAGAAGAAGAGAAGCAAGTGATTTGCCCCTGAAATTTTGAACAGCCCATGATACTTCGGCTGGCCAGTCTCCAATCTCTCTCTGAACAAAATAAACCTGCAAATATTCTTTTCCATATAGGCCTGGAGAAGTTGCAGTCATAAAACATATGATCTTTCGAGACTACCTCCTCCTTACACCACAGCACCTTAAATTCGCAACTTGGAATCCCCAAGAACTGAGCCTAGAAAGAGTGGTTAATCTATCCAGTAATGGTAAGCCAAGCAATGAAAGAGTGCGTAGGAATATCGTAGGAGAACCAGTTCAACCTATGCCAAACAACTTTAGGCTTCACAGTTCTCTACCAAGCCCAAGTGGAAGCAGCAGTGAACACACCAGATTTAGAGATAAGCGGAATGTTGCATCTATGCGCTAGGGCCATTGGAAAGCGAAGACCTTGTTACTATTGGAAAATAGTATATTTTATAAAGTTTAAATATTTTATATTATCAAAATACATGAAAAGTGAATATTTTATATATGAAAACACACTATGAGCTTGTTGCAAGCAAAAAAACAGAATAGGCTTGCAGGCACACAAGGTTGGGCCAAACCTTGAGAAATTTTAGATTCCCCTTTACGAGTGCCCAAGTACACTTTTGACATTAATTTTTTTTAAAGTTTTCAGTCTTGATTGAATCATACTAAAATTCTACCTAGTTTATCTGGTTTTGCTCCAACGTTTATCTGACTCAGTAAATAAGCCTTGGTCAGGTTTTTTTCTAAAGTTTTTTTCACAACTCTCTACTCTAGTTCAACGTTTACCTTATTTGGTGTAACGTTCACCTCACTTCATACCTATAAATACAGTCTTACACCTTCACTCTCAACTCACACCTAAGCCTTTCACTTTCTGAGCTTTCTTCACTTATCTTATTCGCCTCCTCTCTTCAATAGTTGGGTCTTCTCTCTATTTATGCTGTTCCTATACTACTAAAGAAGAGTCTATTGAATCTTAGAGAATAACTATTATAATCCTTTTGCAATGAGTTTCATACTTCAAAGGCGCAAAAATTATCTTTAAGGATAGTGGCACCACGCCTCAGACTTTCACTTACTAATTTTATTTATTTTATTTTATATTCCTTGTTTCCTATAATCTTATCCAACAATTACTAATGATCAACTAAAAGTGATTTTATTTGTTCTTGTAGAGGGCTTTTCTGCTAAGGAAAGAGAACATGTTGCAATAAGTGAAACAAAATACGACACAAAGAGAAAGATTGAAATAGTATTTGAAGCGTAAATGCTTTGATGGCAGGCGGTGGAAAAAGCAATGGAGGATGGGAAGCGTTGAATAGAGAGAATAGTTGAAAGAGCTTTTAGAGAATTTTAAGGATAATTTCTGTTGAATTTATGATTCTTTTTTATCGTTCTCCAATTCCAAGACTCTTATATTTATATTAAATAGAAGCGCTTTTTTAGGAGTAGTTGAGAGAATACATTCAATCATGAAGAACGTGCTTGTCATAGAAGAACACGTTAAAGAACGACTTATTAGATATAAAGCTCAATTATGGAAAACAACAAGATGTAAAAAAAAAAATTTGCTAAGAAAATTTAAAATATTAGATTTCTATTAGGAAAATAATTCCTCAAAGTTTAATAGTTTTGGAAAATTCACAATCAACTTCTAAAATTTTTATCTAAAATTGGTTTGAATAAGTAATCTTCTTTACAACAATATTTTTTATATATTTTATACTGTTTTTTCTTATTTCTCTATTTTAATTTTACTTTTATAAGGGAGAAATGAAAGATTTAATTTTTTATTAATTTTTTTTGTAACATAGCTTTTCGTAGAAAGGGTTTTTTTTTAACAAAACTAACATCTTAATCAAGTTTTCTTTATGTATATGTTTAATGATTTATATATTTTCCTATATGTTTTGTTTGGCATAAAAATAAGAATAAACAAACAAATATGGGACATTACTATAAAAATATGAATAAAGAAACAAACATGGATGAGTGAGAAACAAGTTATTCTAGATCATATTGTTTCCAACCATTATTTCTCTTGTTTGCACTATGTTATAAAATATTTTGTGTAGATCTTTACGTTCAGTAAGTGAATTACCAACTATACAATGATAATCACAAAACTTTGAATTAGACTTTTTTCTATTGTTAGCGGTTGTGAAACATAAGGTAAATTCACTTATCCATCCTTTATTCGTTCATGGAGAAGCACTCTCACTTTATCTAGTGAGATTAAGAATGGTGGCGGAGAATTGACCTCATCTTCTTGTCTTCTTTTTAGATTGTCTTTTATAAGATGTAAAGGAGGTTGATGGTTTCTTTTTTCTTTGCCTCTTCCTTGAATTATGTTTACTAATGGAGTATTTGTTCAAAACGACAATCTCCTTACTATCTAAGAATCATATTGTTGGTCCATTGTGCAGCTTCGATTAAAGTGACAAAAGTAGGAATAAGTTTTCCAAATCTACTCTATATTCATCAAACATACCTTGAATGCAGACCTTGATTAGCTTTTTCTCATCATAAAAATCTTGTATATCCAATATTTTTAATCTGAAGTGTTAGATGTATTCCATGAAATATTCTTTTAAATTTTGATGCTTTCTTCCAAGTCAACAAGAATTACTTTTACTTGGGCAGAGAAGAACTTTTTCTCAAACATCTTACACTTTCAAACCTATGATTGTACAAGAGTAAGATTAATATATCAGGTACAGGCCTTTTCAATAAGAGACTTGGAGAATTTCTTTAACTTCAAATCATTTGTCTAGCGAGCAAATAAATTTTTAAAATTATTTATTTATTAATTTTTACTATTATTTGTCATTTTACATCAATTAACATGCTGACATGTTATAATAAACGATGATATGATATACTAATATAATATGATAACATGATAATTTGATATTTTTCATTTTCTATATCAATGTCATATTAGTACTACATGCACGTAACATGATATTTTGACTAATGATAATTAATCAACCGTTAACTATAAAATTTACTTTATTCAAAATAAAAATGCATGAACCTGATTAAACGTAACATGAAAATAAGAATTTATTTATATTTTTTAAATAGTTCAAAAAAAATTTCAAATATTATATCAAAATTAATCTAACTTAAAAAAATATAACTCAAATTTCATTTTGAAATAAAACATTGAATTGATAAGATCTTATTTAATCTATAAAGGTTATGACATCTAACTATACAATAGTGAACCTATTTAAAAATAAAAAATATATTTAGTAGTTCATAGTCTCATAGTATGATGATTCCCTTTTGAAGTTATTTAACACACAAACCAGACACGAGCAGCACTTGATTGAAGATTCAACGTAAAACGCGGCGTTTCGGAGATCCCTTGGAGTCGAAAATATAAAAAAAACCAGCCCATGTAAAACCTCAAAGCAGTCTCTCTTACGCTTTACTTGAACTCCATTCTCGCGAAGCTCGAAATCAGCTAAGGTACTCTTCACGAGGCCTATCTCCCTCTCTTTCTCTCTCATCAGATTCTTTACCACCAACAATGGCCTCGCAATCCCCGCCCACAACCGCGTTCTTTACACGCGCCACCCAATCCACCTTCACGCGCCGCCCATGGCGCGAGTTCGTCTCTCTCTCATCCTTCGCCCGCCCCATCTCCTGCGGCGACGCCACCGCCCGCATGAAGCGGAACCTCACTTACTTCCGCGTGAACTACGCCATGATTATCCTGCTAATCCTCTTCCTCAGCCTCCTATGGCACCCAATCTCCATGATCGTCTTCTTGGTCGTCTTCGTCGCCTGGTTCTTCCTCTACTTCTTCCGCGATGATCCCTTGGTCATTCTCAACCGTCCAATCGACGACCGCCTTGTGTTGGTGGTCCTCGCCGTAATTACGATCGTAGCACTGGTTCTGACCGACGTTTGGCTGAACGTGTTGGTTTCCGTTTTGATTGGGGCTTTTATCGTGGGACTACACGCTGCGTTTAGGGGAACGGAGGATTTGTATTCGGGTGAACCGGACGGTGGCGAGGGTGGGCTGTTCTCGGTTGTGGGCAGCCCCACGCGAGCTGGGTACTCCCGCGTTTAAATCCAAATGCCGTCCGAGTTATTATTAATTTGACGGTGAATCGATTCTTTGCTTACACTAGTAGTAACATACATATATTTATATTTTTTTGTTGTTTTTAATTTTAATTTTCTTCAAAGCGTTTGTAAATTTTGTAATGTGAATTAGTTGATCAAATACTATAGGGTATGAAAGGAATAGTTTCCAAGTGTTAATCCAAATTCTAGTTAGTTTGATTGATACTTATTATTATGTCTTTTTGTCTCGGTTAAAATTAACGTTGTTTTCTGGGTTTCGGATTGTGCTTGAGCTCGTGTCTTTTTCCTAACAAATTTTGGATTTGCGGGTGTATACGTGGAGAAGAATGATATATGGAGAGTGTATTGAAGCCAATACTTGAAGGGGGTGGAGATTGTAATTTGAACAACACCCAGAGTCATAGACATGTGATGTATGAAGTAAAAGCTTGAATGAATCATGAGTAGCTAGCTTTTTCTGTTAGAATAGGTGTTGTATTGCATGTGAGGGAAGGGAAGTGTATTGGAATTGAAATAAACCGTAAAACAAGAATGATCCTTGTCAATGGGCAGTGCCATGATTAGTTCCAGCTGCCCATCCACATGGGTGGATGGCCTTTCCCCTTCGTCCTTCCCATTTGGTGTTTCCTTTTCTTGCTTTATATCATATGGGTCTAAGGAGCCCTGAAGTTGCTGTTCTTCTTCTTGTAAATTTGGAGCTGGAATGTGAAATGTCATGCCCTACAGATGTATGGTTTTGATTCCAATACCATTGCGCTCTGCATCTGCACGCATGGGGCCTTTTTGAGTTCTTAGTCCCAGTCCCAGTCCAAAGAATCGTGGTTTGTCTCACTAACATATGTTAGTCTTTGAGACCGAGGTGGGCACAATCTAATCAGAAACATTCTCCAAGTAGGAAATTGGACATGGTAACAACACTTGTATAGCAAAGCATACTGCTGAGGCAGTTGGTCATTGAGAGCAAAGGGTAAGGGTTCTATTCGGGTGGAAACATGAGAAAATTTTACATCAAACTAACTGACAACAATGAAAAAAAATCCTACCATTTGTGAATGTAAATTGATAATACAATCTGAGGCTGGCAAGTTCAATGACATGCAGTTATTAACCACGTCAGTCACAATTGCATAGTATGCTGTCAGGATAGCTGATCCCATTACTTAGCCGCATACACCGCTCTGTTTGTAGGTAGAGAATGAAAGAAACTATTGTAGAAGAACCAACTCAGTGAATAGATGCTTTTATAAAAATACATGCCGGATCAAAATGCCAATGAGATTCAAATAAGGATACATATATATATATATATAGATTATTGCAGTGGTGGGCAAAGAATGAAAGAAAGAAGCATTATTGATCTGGGATTTTTCGAGCATACCCTAACACCATGACAAAATCTTTTGCAGAGGAACCAACAGATGCAGGTACTCGCTGTGATGTTGATGCTGTTTGTAGCCACAAATCGACTAAATTATACAAGTGCAACGTGGGAACCACTGGTTGTCCCATAAATTTGATCGCAACCTGCCCAAAAGAAAAGAGATAAGAATAGTCACCAAAATGTGAATTAAAGACAATATACCTTGTTTACTACCAACAATCACCAAAGGATGTGAATAGTGATAAACTGCCTAATCTAGTGTCAGAAGTTTAAACTACTATTACAGCTCAATATGCTTATCAAAATTTACCTGCCTATTTTCTAATCCTTAATTGATTGCAGAAAACTTTTTCAGAATTAACACAATGTAGCTATATCAGTTGAATTTATCAAAGAGGATAGTAATTGAGCAGCCTCCTGAAAGACATGGATTCCAACAAGATGGTTATTTACTTCATTTCCACTAGTTCTTTTTCACTTATTTCAAAGCAGATTTGGGAGCATTTTAGAGTTTGCTGCAATTGATTTGTCACAGATTGGGATGAAAGCATGCAAGTACCTTCTTCTCACATTTCGTTGGAAACTTGAGGCACTCAAACTTCTGGACTTCAAATTATTTATAGTTTGTGAGAAAAAGAAACTTATCCCCAATCAATTGGTAAGATGATTCAGTGCAAACAACATGTAAGAAAGTAATTCTAGTAGTTAAATGAAAATAGACTTCTAGTGCTGACATAAACTGTAGATCATTTCCCGACACGTCAAGATTTGAAAATATAGTTTTGCAAATTTTTCAGGTAATAAGAGGAGTCTGGACTGGCTAAACATGCATATCGCTATCCCATACACCATGCTTCCAACAAAGCGCAGAATAAAGCTGGAGGTCTTATCTAACCAGATTTTAAAATACCCATGCATAAGATAAAGCATCTCCATAAGATTTTAGAAATGAGCTTCATTGGAGAAAGAGACATCGAAAACCCATACAGAAAGTTAAATTCTCTCTGGCCAAATTTCTTCACTGCCTACCATTAGAGAACATTCAGGGAGAGATTAACTCACCTCAGCTTCATCAGTGAGATCCAGTTTCTTCATAAGGTATTTTTGGATAAAAGAAACAGGTATATTTCCATCCCTGTAACAGAATAAAATAAGTATGCTAACTATTTCCTATTATGCAAGCAATTTTTAATAATACTCTAACAAGAATAATTCTAGATTTCAAAAGTCAGAGAAAAGTTCAACTTTAAGGTTTTTGTAGCAACACTCAAATGAACAAAACATCTAAACCAAATTGGTTATGGAACCATATCTTAAGTGAACGCTGACAAAGAACTATCATTTAATTTAGAACTCTTGGTGAAAACATGGTCCTTAATTCATATGGCTGATCCAAAATCTAAACTTGCCATGCAGTAGATGGTAGACAAAAAAAGAACAGAAACAGGCAGGAGTAAGCACCTTCAGCAGAAATAAATTGATACAAGTAATTTAGCTTGTGATAACAGATCAAACAGCTTAAAGAAAAAAAATTGTCAAAATTAACATGGCTTATTTGGAAAAAGTCACCAAATTGAAATTGTGTGGCTCTTAAGCATGATCATAGATATTGTACTCAACTTGCAGTCTGGTTATGATTGCCTAAGGATTCCAAAATGGCATCTAATGGTAAATTGGTCAATGATAAGTCTTGATAGTATAAGAACTTATCAGCAAATAGAAATCATGATTATAGTGCCCTTTTTCACTTGCATGATTTGCTCGACGTTAATTACACAAATTACATCCCTGATACCTTAAGCTAAAATCTAGGCAACAATATCAAAAATGCATTCCCAAATGACTTAAAAATTAAAGTAGAAACTGAGAGTCAATGCCGTAATGTCATAAAATTATTCACTAAGTAGACATAACACCTTTCCACAGAGAGAGTTTAAAAAGGATAAAAAGTATCACAATTAAATCTGTGGATAGAAACTGGATTAACAATAGGAAGTGACTAAAGAGACCTTTTTCATACAAAACAATTTAAACTGAATTAATTCTAATCCAACCATTACATGCCTTACCACACTTTAAAAACATTTTGCCTCTATCCTAATCTTACCACATCCTTATATAACCATCCACATGCCGACCAAATGCTTTCTTGAACATGTTGATGAACATAAACACTACTGAAGATGGCTAACCAAAAAGCTGTCTAAACAGGTAACAATTGATATTTGATAATGGTTGTTGGTTACCAGTGATTTATTTTTAGTTATATTCTAGGTTTGTCAAATAGAATCAGTCACCATAAATATTTGGCAGTACTCCCTATATCAGGCCCATTATTTAAATCCATGCTGCAAGCAAGGCACAGACAGTTGTAAGTCATCCTGCGGGCATTTCCATATATAATTGGTGGAAGTACGTTAAGCCCATGATCTACTTGGTTGCCTATGCATCACTCAAAACTTCAGCAGTTGCTGCAGCCCCTGCTTCCTCAGAAGAAACTCTGGGTGCAGGAGTTACTCAGAGCACTGCCAAGATATTCGTATCTTTCCCTTGTCCCATCTCCATCTGCTCTCACAGTCCATTACACACTTCCTTTAATAACTCTAACTTACCTATTACCTTACAAACTCTAGCTTATAATATCGATTGAATTCCTTCAACAGTCTCTAAATAAAAACAACCCACATGCCTGTTCTTCTTCTGTATGTCAAACCAAATGCTAGGAAGTTTATGGTACAGAAAACAGGATGGACGACAGGTCAGAATCAGGGTGCTAACATGAACTTGACGCTACAGATAAGATTTACAATCTTCAGCTATAAAGGAAGAAGAATATATATAGCAAGCTATTGTAAGACTAATGCAAGAAGAATTGCCAAAAAGGAACTTACTTTATCCTTAAGTAATTTGCAGGAATTTGAGGGAGGGACGCCTCTCCGTCCCTGAAAGCATTGGCATTTGAATTAGTTTATGATCAAGATCAAATAATCTTAAGATACACTGTTTTCAATCCATTAAAGAAGGCTGAAATCAATTCTTACTGGTCCTCAGAGGCCACTAATGTGAACCAAACAGGACCAACTCTTCTGTCATGCTCTGTACCAGCAGCATCTAGCACAGCTTGTGGAGAAATGCCAGAATCCCCAAATCCAGAAGCCCTTTTCCGACGGGTCCTGCGTAACTTTTTAGGATTTACAGCATCTGAAGTGGCAGGACCAGCACTATTCTTTTCATCCTCAACCTTTGTTTTGCATTTGTCTTCCCTATGTTTGGTTTTGCTCATTTGAGCTTCACTGCTGGCAACACGGGTAGGTTCTAATTTAGAATCAGAGCCTTGTGAATTAGATTTGAAAGTCTTGGTCCGATTTGCAACCTCCACCAAACAATTCAGAGGTTTCCAGAGATCCAATTTTCCATCCCATGATTCACCACCGTTCTCTGCTTCTTTATTCATATGTTGGCTAGGTTCAGCAGAAGAAGTACACTGTGTTCAATTTAAAAGAATGACATGTTATAAGACTAAGCTAAAACATTAATTCCTTTCAAGCAAATAGATGTTTGAGAAAAAGAAAACTATTAAACAATATTGGACCCTATAAGAAGAAAAGTCATCACAAACTTAAAAAATATGTATGCTTCCTTATACCTGTCTTTTATTCTGAGTGAATTTATTTAGTGTTTCAGGTGAGCTTGCGCTCTCCTGGTGATCCTCCATAGAGTCTTCCTCTCTTTTTACAGGCTTCTCTATCGAAAAACTGGAACCTCGTAAAGCACCAGACTTTCTGGCAATAGCTTTTGTTCTCCTTCCAGTCATGGTAGTTTGTGTTGATACTTTGGGGGCATTAACCACCAACGAAGAGAGTGATCTCTCCTTTCTTCTAGTTGGCACTGTAATTTGGGGCACAATTTCAGGTGCCTTCACTTTTCTTCTTTTAAGAGGGAAGATTTTCGCCCTCACATCTTGCAAATTATGGTCTGGCCTGATTATCAAAAGCACAGATGTGTTTTAATACACATTAATTTTTCTAAAGTTTTAATTAACCAACATAATGCATGTGTGTGGATGCTCAACCCAGAAAGCTACAAAAGGATTATTCAGGAAAGCCAAAAGCAGAGTGCACTAACAAGAACCCAGCCAGTATAAGGTCATATTTTTCCAATTCAACATATTTGATTTAGCACCAAGAGACGCACAATCCCAACAAAGCAATGAGTTCTTACATTTGCATAACACTGCCAGATTCTGTCTAAATATTTGCCTTGAAATTAACCAAGTTACAAACACTAACCAAATCACTAGGAAAAGGGAAACCAAGAAACCTCAGCAGAGGGAAGAGAGTTTAAGTAATATTGGCTGCTTCTGAAGACATCTGTGCTTTCTATCTTCTTCCAAAATTTTGGTAATAATTAACTCCAATAAGATGAATTATAATCCTCCAAATTTCTACTAGTTCCACTTCAAAAACTTTTGTATGCCTTTAAATCTAAAATCTGTACCATCAATCAAAAGATAATTGGCATTTAGAAGCCACTGTCAAACCTCAAAATGATGGAACGACTCCCTAATTTATAAAGATTAACAACCCTAAGGCATTGCCTTTAGAACCATCAATGAATCAGTAAACCCCTAAACTTTGCCAATAACCACTTGAAACAAGTAGATATCCTTTGGAGCATTTGACAAGATTAAAACTAGAAGTAATTACTTTACAGATTAACAAAATTTGATTCATGAATGCAGCCACTAACATCAGGTAGAGATACGACTTATGACTATATAAGAGATAGAGAGAAAGTGGTATAGGAGCATAATATGTAAGAGAATACCTTAATTTCTCCAGAGGGACACAACCCAAATCAGTGTTGCATATTGGACAGCATTCTAGTTCTTCCTCTTGTATCTTATCATATATGCACTTTCTGCAAACTACATAAAATTCAAAAGACAAATTAATCATAATTTTCTATTTATTGACTCAACAGACTTACAAGGCACTGAAATAAAGATCACACAAATTAATTGTAGGGAAGATATTAATGGAAACAAGTTGAGAAAGAAAAGCAATTGAAACTCTTTTGTAACTAGGAAAAGAGATTGATTCCAATCCTTTTCAAAAACTGGAACATCATCTTAAAGTTTGAATCTTGTCATGGAGTAGCAAAAAAATAAATAAGGAAATCTCCAATCTTGGAAAAGACCCTGAATTGGAAGTAAAGTATATTGCAGTAAGAAGTCTTAGCTTAATGTGGAAAATAATTAACGGATTCATAATCTAATAAAACAGAATTCATACAATGAAAATCTGCTTCCTAATATTCAAACTATATTGCCAAAAGTAAACATCAACAAAGCAATGTAACCGTTCACCTCTCGTTTTATTAAACTAATCCATTCGCATTAATCTTATATCAATCTCGTTATCCTACCAAAATGCCTTAGCATCGACTAGTAAGAAAACAGCAATACCATAATCTTATTAAGGCAAACGTTAGGTGAACAAGTCAACAGAGAGGGAAAGAAGCGAAACCAAGAAAAACCCAGATAAGAAAACGGGAAAGCCAAAAGCAACCCAGATCAGAAGAGGAGCAGTACGCAAAGAAAAACCAAAAAATTTAAACAATTTTACAAGTAATGAGCTAAAAAAGGAACGAAATTTGAAAGGAAATAGGAAAAGGAGAGAGAAATCTCAGGAGACTCACACGTGTGAAGACATTCAGATATGGTGGTGGCATCTCTTAGAAGGTTATTGCAAAGAGGACAAGTCATGCATGCCGCAATCGCTTCTCTCTTCACTTTCACCACCTGATTCGCCATCTCTCTTTCTTTTATTTTTTCTTTTTTCCTGTTTGCCTTCGCCCTCTCTCTCCCAATCTCAACCCCCTCGCACGTATCCTCTCACTGCATGTCAATGACAAGAAAAAAGCGAAGGAATTTTACGTACACATCTTCATAAAAACCTGCATTAAACCCATGACAGAAATACTAATAAGAAGAAGGATTACAAACAGAGAGGTCGATGGGAAACGGGAATGAAAGCTAAGAGATATAGGTGCATAAGAGAGAGAGCAACAGCGAGATGGGAATGTGTTGATCTGAAAGGAAGGAGAAAAGGGGTTGAGATTAAGGAGAAGGGGAGATTATAGGATAAGACAATGGTGATTTGACGTGGATTTCTCGGGCAGGTAAGAAGAAAGGGGAAGGGGTGTTGAGAAAAGGGACGATGATCTGAATCTAAACAAAACAATGGAAAGAGAAAAGAGGCTGTCGTCGAAAGGAGCATGAACCAAGAGGTTCCTTTGTTTTTATGTATTTTTCCCCCACTTTATTCCTATTTTATTCATATTTCTAATACTAATAATTAAAAAACAAAAATACTACTCCTAAAAAAATTTTAAAAATTTAAGACAAGTTCAACGGTGCAGGGCTCCAATTAGGACTCGGAATTTTGGGTGGTGGTGAGTGGTGACTCTCCCTCACCAATATGGGACAGGGGCCACGAGGCAGGAACTATGACGAGGGCTGCGCCCCCGCCCTAAGCAAAAGGGTCTAACCCTCTAATCTCTATATATCCATAAACGACGCCGCTTCAGTGAGCATCAAGCCTTTTAATGCTCCCACTATGGTACGCATGTCCACGTGTTTTTCAAGCAAGATTTTATCACTACTACAGTAGGTAGCACTTGTCTAATCAGAATTCAAATAAATATCAGAAAGAAAACATCTTGAGAGCTTTGTTACCGTGCATTGGAAAATAATGATTTCAAAATACAATGCATGAATCCATATTGAAAAAGGAAGGGTTAGAAAGTAAATAATAATAATCAGACACACGTCCCTATAAATTAATTATATTATCTAACTATTAAATTAATAAATTATTACTTTAATCATCGTTTCATATGTATTATATTTTTATAGGTGTTTTTATTAATTTATGACTTATATAATACAAATATCAATGTAATAGGTATTTTTTAATGGGTTGTTTGTTAAAATTGTTTTAAGCTATAAACATCATAATTGTTTGGAATTTATATTTGTTAGCCTTGATATAATATTTTAAAATCCATCATTGAAATTGTAAAATTTAAAGCAAACAAGTGAATATATTGTGCGAGATACAAGATCCAATTAAAAATCATTATATAAATTTATCACAATTAATAATTAAATAGTATCACAATTATAATTTACTTATTATCCGTAGACTTATAAGATTTATATGTTTTATTTAGTATTTGTATGACTTTAATGTTGTCAATAAGTGGTGTTGAGTTTAAAAGCTATATTGTGACATGTTGTTTATGTATAAATGGATACTCATAAAAGATTTATCATTCTCTATTGAAAAAAAAAATTCAAGTAATTTTCATAAAGTTATTTGGATTCAAGAAACCCAATCATTGTATTTTTTAAAAGTATCTTTAAATTATTCATTAGTATTAATGTTATGCAGATAAATATTCTCAAGAAAAATATTCCTTTAGAATCCAATAAGAAAGAAAGTCAATTATTAATATTACATGATTTGATGTGATAGTAACAATTATTTATCCATAGCCCCAATTAAAAATATAGTAATTGAAAGGATTGTAATATGTTGATGAGGTTTATTATAATTCATAGTTAAATAAAATTTTTAATTAATTTAAGAAACAAAAATAAAAGTTATATTAAAAGGAAATTTCAAATAAAAATATATAAAGATTTGACTTATATTCTTCTTTAAGATGTTGTACATGTTTTATATAAATACAGAATAAAAAAATTGCAACTTAATTTGTTATCAAAATTATTTACCAATAAACCCTAGAACTCTAAAAATATGTGAATCTATTTTAATCCATATTTTTTACTTTTTATCTTAAATAAAAATTATTTTTATAAAACAAAACATTAAAATTCGGCAGCACGTGAACTTCTCAAGGAAGCATGTTTCATGTCTTCATTTAACCACGGTTACATTAAAGATTCTTTTTCTTTTTTGTCGCATTACTGTATTGTTGCGTTCACTATTTGTTTGTTGTTGCCCTGTACAGCTAATTACAAGTTAAATTAACTATTGAAAACGATGCTTTCCGCTGTATACTCACATGACATTTTACGAGAAACAAATGACCCAGGTCCGGTGAGGTCGAAACAAAGCGTTGTCGGCATATATCCAACCAGTAGAAGCCGGGATCTAGCTTCTTCAGGCCGGGTTGAATTTGACCTGGAAAGGCCACGGTCGGCCTCTTCCCTCCCGATTTGGCCTCCACAAAGGCTTTTGGTCGTCGAATGACCACTTTCCATTGCTGGCTCTTCCCAGCCGGCGGCTGGGGACGAAAACAAAGAAGGAAAAGAGAAGAGAAAAAAGAGGAAGATTTTTTTCTTTTTTTTTTTTATATTTTCTTAAATTATATGGTTTTTCTTGTGCAAATATAATTTAAAAGTTTAAAATATAAATAAAATTATAAATATATATTTTTGTACAAGTATAGAACATGATTTAAAATATTTAAAATTTGAATGGGATTTGTGTTTTAAGTATTTATCTCACTAATTTATCTAGTTGGTATTTTTTTTTTAGAAAAATATTTTTCACATTAGTAAGAATTAATGGAATATATTAGAATTCTAAACGGAACATTTCTTTTTCAGCCACATATAAAAAAAATTGGGATAGATGGTGATAATATTGCACTAAAAAGATAAGTAGAGAGTGGTAAATTTTGAAATTCCAAATATAATAGAATGGTAAAAAAGGACATTGAGACGTGCAGTATTGACTGAGAATTTGGTTGTGGAGGTATGGATTTAGATGATGAAAAAAATGAGAATGGAAATTTATATCTAAAAAGTAGTAAGAAAAGTGAAAGGTGGTACCAAGCTATCTTGGGTTGTTGTGATGGGAAACTTAACATGCACGACAGATTGTTACGAGGCAAAGTCATAAGGGCAATGGCGAAAAAAAAGGAGGGGAAAGATAAGGCAGTAGCGTTATTCCGTTCACACTAAAACCGAGGATAAGGCAGCAGAGGTTGAAGTCCCATAAATCTTGTTAGAAATTTGTTGGGGTCAAAAAGGCACATGCCAACTTTGCTTGGCGTTGGTGGGCCCCTTACTTTTGTATAATATCGTGTGGAGCCCAATGAATTTACTCCCTTGCAATACACATATTCAATCCTTGGAGTAAGTCTAATGGAAATAGGAGATACAAGGATCAATCATAAATGCACTACCCCAACTTCTACTTACGGTTTTTAATAACCCTACCATGTTGTTATTTGATCATCATAATTATTTGTCATCAAAGGTGTGGAAACATGAGACTTCTTTCACAATAATGATAATAATAATGATAGCAGTAATTGATGGGCGGCGTGCTCCTTCCTTCCCTCCCTTCCAAGAATGTGTAACACAACACCGGGCCTGCCAAATTCCTACACAACAGTTTGTGAAGTGGCCTGCCAGATAGGCGTGCGAAAGGACACTTGATAAACAACAAAACAAACAAAGAGAACCCTATTTGCATCGAGTATATATCAACAACATTTGGAATAACTTATATATGGGTAGAGTTGTCACCTACTTTGCCACCTACTTTCATAGATAATATATGCCAACACAATGATACTTGATATTACTTTTTCTGCCGAATACAGTGACTAATTACAATAGGAGGACCCCTCATGGACCATTTTGTCCACAACGCATGATAAATTGGTAATAATATAGCATGCAGTTGTTCACCTGAATCATAACCAGGTTGAACCAAGATGGTAATTGGTAAGGAATCCCCTTTGGGGTTTAATTCTGATGCTCCACTCTCCATAAGGCCGCCAGGGCCATCTCAAGCTGTATCCTGAGTACCCCCAAACTGATTCTATGCAGCACTTTAAGACCCAACAAGACCCTTGTGCCTCGCGTACGAAATTATTGACGTGAAAGTCGAAGCACAGAGAATTCCGGCAAAGATGACCACCTGAGTTCAAAACCATCTTTTCGTGACTCAATTTCTCAACATGTTTATGCAAAAAGTCAATGCGTTAGAAGAAAAAGAGAACAAAAAGTCCCATAGGTCAAATTTTCTTGGCAAATGTAGTAGATTTCTTCAGGCATATGCTGAGGTGATCACACGAGACATACCCATTTAAACATGTATCCATGGCCCTGTTTCCAGGTATACGGAATATTCATTCCAAATATTGCAGCAACCAAAGAATATATAGACAAACAAACAGTCCCAGAACTAAGGAAGAGCTCCAGCTGCCACATACAGTGAAAACCCATTAATATGATGCATGCAGATGAAATGCTCTATCCTCAAACCAAAATTAGATAAAACGAGGAGAGTGATAGGCCAGTGAACATGACCAGATAAAAGGTTTTGGAGACTAATTTTGTAGAAGCACCTGAATTAGCTGATTTCGATGATTGTCAAGCTGCAAACAAGAAATGCACTTAGATTATTCAAGCTCAAATACTAGGTCCTGATACTTGAAAGTGTTAAATTGCCTTGGAGAATTTTGATGACTGAATAAAATTTCCAAGTTCCACTCTGAAAGCAAAATTGTTAAGCAAATGGGACATTCAGATACATCCCTGAACCATCAAAACATCCTCCAGCAATTTTTCCACCTCTGTTTATCTTTGTTTTCAGTATAAAATTCATTATCTGATAACCTGGATGTTGATATAATCCTCCGTGTCATCGATATACTCACGCAGCTGGTGAGAAAAGGGAATAATTATGTAACAATAATCAATTGTAAAATAAGAGCAGAAATTAATGTGAAAGGTAAGGAGCATACCGTAGTCAATTTGTTCAGTGTGCTTTCAATTTGCATAAAGTAAGCCTGCAGAATTCACCAATAAACTTAATCTTTTGGATTATATAATAAAAACCCGTGATAATTAATCATGCTAATAACCTCAAGCAACATTTCAAGCTCCTCAACATCATTGTCCTCTTGAACTGTCACTGCACTTGCCCGACTTGTTCTTGATATCTTTGAGCCTATAGTTGGAGAGGCTAGGTACCAATTGGGAGCACCAGAACCGCTGACAGGTGAAGATGCCCCAGCCAACTTTCTCGACAAATAAAGGTCTGCCATATCATCATCGTCATCTAAAAGTTGTTCAAGTTCATCCCTTACCTAAAGTCAGAAGGCTCATAAACAATAAGTCTGAACTTGAGGGTAGAGATCAGTTAATCTACTGTTTTTCTTCCATCATTAATGCCAAATAATTTTGGCAATATATGCCTACAATGCATTAGCAGTGATATAAGTTGTGAAAACTGAACTTAAGAACTTAGGTTAAAATAGTTAACCCACCAAGACATCAAAGTATTAACAATCCTAGAGATTTTTCATGACTGGATTCTGCAGTATCAATCATATAGTCATGAAAAAAATATAATGCCATTCCATATGCAAGCTACTGCTTTTTCTTTCTTTTGAGCCTTTTCACTCTATATTAACAGCAAAACCCCCTTCCTGTGATCCTCCCAACGGCTTTTCCATCCCATGGAGAAATACTTCAAATCATGACCATCCTTAAACCTACAATTGCATCTCCCTTCATCTAGTGAAAATTACTATTTTTTTAAATTATTTAATGAAAATGTTCTTATTCCGAGAAGTAATTTTCTTTTTTTTTTTTGTGGCTTTTTATCTACTATCATGAATTAGTTCGTTTAAATTACTGTGGATCCTTAGTTATTCTTTCTTTAATTTTATGTTTTGAGTACAAGTGGCTCTTTTTAGTATTTCATATCACTGACAATCTAGATTAACATATGAGGAAATGAGAACAATTAGAAACAATCCAATTTGGTTGACCTTCCAAGGGAAAGGCCAATAGGAAAATCAGATTACCAAGGATCAACTCATAGAACAGAGAAATATGCCCTGAACACCTCCAATTCACTTCCTCTTCAATTGCTTAACGAGCCAATTTTCTCCAATAAATAAGCATGTATTTTGGTGTTCATCTTTTGAAGGGGAAATATGATATGAAGAGGAAACCATGGGGGAAAGAACTTATGGCAGCTTTGAACTAAAACAGAGATTCTAGACAACTAAAGCAGTACTAGTACAAACCAACGTTCAATATACAGGTTTGCTTACAGTTACTTTTATATTCCTTGAAATCAGCAACACCATGACATAATTTACCAACCCAAAAATCCATAACCTAAAAGAGCATTCAAGATTCATGCATGTTATTGCATGTATTATATGTATCCAAATTAGTCATGTGGTCGCCGAAAATCTGTATGCAGCTTAATATATTCTGGCATTTGAGCCAAAAGAAAACTGAGAAAAAAATGATTTTATCCACTAATAGAAGAAGAAATTTCATTGATATGCTGGGATTCTAAAGCCTACACATAGTACGATACCTTTTGAACCCGATTTGTCAGCCTTGTCATAGCACTTTTCAGTTTACGCACTCGGTCCAAGTTGCGGCTGCTAATCTGCACGTAATTGAACTCATCTTACAAGCAAAACGAGAAATAAAATCACCAAAACTCTGTGCTAGTAATAAATATTAAACATCATAGAGACAAAAGAAATGAAAACTTAAAATATTGACCGTCGTATTTCCCAATTATATATGAACAACTGTTCAAGAACTAAATCTCAGTGAGGACTTCTTCATCATATGCTATAAAGATCTTTCTTCAATATTCTGCTCTCTATGTATCTGGTTATAGAAAAAAAGAAAAAGACAAAACATAAAATGCATTTTACAGTTCTCTGTATCAATAATATTTCATTACTTACTGATGCCAGCATGGAATTCATCAATAACAAAAACTTCAGAGAGCATGTATTACATTAAGTAATTCATAGCAAGAAGAGATATGATGCCGCCAACATTAAAAAGTTGAACAACCCTTCAAAAAGCAGCTTGTATTCATGGCTTCTTTACATGCCTGTAGTTGGCATGGATCATAACACTATAAAGGAAGATCATCGTTCGAACTAGAGCCAAATTCTGATGACTAGTTCAATCGTGTGTTTAAATCAGAAGCACACCTTGCGAAACAGGAACATCAGATATTGTTAGAGTTCATTACCTAGAATTTATCCCATTTAATCCTCATAATTTTGATGCGAACTGCTAAAGTAACTAAATAGTAAGTCAGGAGTGTCATGGACTTGTCAACTCAAGTTTGGCACAAGAAGCAATAGAGTGCTTACAATGACTAAATAATACAGGCAATAAAATGGCCAGAATTTCAAATTCTGCTGCAGCTATTGCAAAAACATAAGCAGCTAATGAATCCATTGATATATAAGTTACAAGATAACTTCATTCTACAATTGCATTGGAGTATCTTTTTGATGAAATTGAATTATATTTTGAGCCTCATAATTTTGATGCAAACTGCTACAGTACTAGAATTGTACCTAACGAGTGTCATTGTCAAGTCAAGTTTGGCAGCAGAAGCAATGGAGCATTTGCAATAGCTAAATAATACAGGCAATAAAGTGGCCAGAATGTCAATTTTGCTGCAGAGCTATTGCAATACATAAGTAGCTAATGAATCCATTTATTTAGTTAACCTGACTTCATTCTGCAATTACATAGGAGTATCTTATGATGGAATTGAAGAACTTTTTATTATTGCATGAAATTATGGGTTCAGCCATTTCATCACTTTCCCGAAGAACAGCATAAAAGATAATAACATGTTTACATGAGCTGAGAAGTGAGAAGGTATCAATATATAGCAAAGGATGCAACAATTGTAGAGCCAAAATTTGACTCCTATATGTTGCATCAAAGCTAACTTCTAGCTTCAACCGAAATATTTTGAAATAATCATGCCAGAAACAAAACTTATCCACTGAACTAGATGGCTTAAGAAAAAATTAAAAACAAAAAATTGTAAAGAGCAATTACCTTGGAGGTCAGCTCATCTAAAGCTGGATAAGTATCAGTCTCCAGTTCCCTAGTACGTGCATCAAGAAAGCTACAAATTGCTTCTAATGCAACTTCTAGTGCCCGGAATTCAAATGGAAATTCTACACGAAACATACCAAAACCGCCAAAATATCAATGGTATTGACAGGGACTAATACAATCACTTTAGAATTTTTTTTATTTCTAAATTCAAAAGAGTTTCAACCAAAAGTTGGTGTACCATTTTCTTCCCCAATGTCCACATCATTGCGCAGACCAAGGTGTTCTTCTTCTTCTCCTTGGCCTTGGCATGTGAGATTATCTTGAGGCAATCGCCTTTTAAGTTCCGCAACAATGGGGATTACATTATCATCAAATGGATCTCTAAGCAATACCTAGCAAAAAAAAAAAAAAACACGACTTTTACCAGTCTGACCTCCAAAAACAAAACCCACCTCAATTTCTAATTTCAAACAAATAATACTATACTAATTAGCATATATAAAATTGATTTTTAAGTGCTCAACTTCTATTAACTAACCTCTTCTGCTGTGATTATTGCTTTGATGTGCTGCAATCAGATCATAAAAAAAAAAAATTCAGCTTCCAAAAAATCTAAACAAAACAATACAAAATGAAAAAGATCAAATCAAAATTACTTCCAAATTGAGAACAATGACTTTTTCTCTGCCTAAAATGGTGGAAGGATAAGACAACATGGGATCAAGAATACGAAGATCTCTGGCATGAATCTGAACGCGGCGCATTATAGCATACTTGTCGACGTCAAGAATCACACCTTGGCCCTTGGCGTCTATCGAAATCCAGCTCGTTGTAACCGCCGTCTTCTTCTTAAGCGAAGCTACTTGCGTCTCCACTGGAATCAAATACACTTCTCGAGCCATTCAAAGAGAAAAACCACAGAGAACTACCCTTGGAACAGAGCAAAGCTGAGGGTTGGCCGTAGGGGAAGTTTTATAGAATTTCGAGGAGAGAAAAGGGAGTGGTCGGGTTTAAAAGAGGCTGGAGAAAGTGACTGGCGGAGGAGGAAATTAGGGAGGTATTCACTGCATGGGGCTGGGGTGAAGCCTGACACAGACAGTGGAAATGTACCAGTGAGGGTGAAGAGTTAAAAAATGGAGGCCAAAAGGTTTTAAACAGGTAAGTTACTTATTTTTACTCGAAACAATTTGGCGCGTGCTCTAACGGTCTTTGTTTTCTTCTCTTTCCTCTCTCGCTTCCACCATCATTAGTTGTACAGGAACGCTGTTTAATAATTGAGTTTTGATTATTTCAAACTGATTTAAATTCAATCTTGTTTTATATTCCAAAGCTTAAATTATTCAGAATGAATTAACAAAGATTGATCAATTCATTATCATCTAAATTAAAATCAATACATTCAAACTCAAAACTAATCACTTGCCTGTACAAATATAAGCAACTAAAAGAAAAACATTGGTCATGCATGTCTTACTAGTTACCAACTTCAAACTAAAGTAAGTAGGCAACAAGTGTCCGGTTAAGACATAAATCCGACGTGATTCTGAAATTAAACAAAAAAAAACATACAAACTGACATAGGCGCGCGTCAACTTGATTGCGTTGAAAGGAAGTACCAAATGCGTATCTATTATGTCAGCCGCCATCCCCCGCACCGTTGGCGCTATAGCCATACAATTTCGGATGACTCACTCATCGCACTGTGAATTATCCAACTTCTCTCTTGTTCTTAATTTATTTTAGATATAATATGTTTAAAAAATTAAATTATTTAATAATTTAATTATTTAAAAAATATTAAATCTAAAATAATATATTTTTAATTTTATTATATTTAATTAAATTTTTATATTTTTAAATCATATAAATTTTTATAATAATTAATTAATTTTTTTTATTAATCAAAATATTACTTGTCAAATGAATATAAAGCTTTGTGTTAATATTTCATAATAGATTATGACATAATATAATATATAATAATTTTTTTTACTCGTACCACATAAGTATAAAATGACAAAAAATGTATGATTAATAATAATTAATTAATTATTAATCATAAAAATATATAAATTTAATTGAATGATATAAAATAATAACAACTTATTTATTTTTTTTGAATAATTTGAAAACTTTTTCAAGTATTATACCTTCATTTTATGCTATAAGGTGATAAGTTTTTGCATGAAATAAATCACAAACTTGGTTTTAGTTGGAATCCATGTTGACTATAAAATAAATCTGCTTGTGTGAAATTTGCTACCAATAAAAAATGAATGGAAGTTCCAACCCAAAAATAGAACATATAAATGGAGTCAGGTTAGACGGGCTTTGAGTAATTCTGGCCCAACCTTGCCTGAAAACCTATTTTAGCCTAACTTTCCTACCAGGACCGGCCCGCCCATTTTTGCTTGGTATCTTTGAGCGACTTACACTTTCTCACTGAAGACGATCAACAATTCAAAAACGAAAAAAAAAAAAGAGTCCCTTTGCTAATCAAAAAATAATTTATTAAAGGAAAATTTTTTCTATATAAAATGTTTTATAGAAAATTTAATGTTGTCTATTATTTGAATAAGTTTTTAAAAATATCTTTTGTTGTTTAAATCATTTTATCAAAAATATTTTTTATCATGATAAAATTATTTTGGTGTTAAAATAATAAATAAGAGTTGAGTACAAAATATTATTGATATTTGATTTTCATTAATTTGGGATTAAAATTAAGAATGAAAAAAAATTGATAAAATTAATAATGATATTTTTTGGAGCATTTAACCACATATATGTAATGAAAATAAACTCTAATTTTTTTTAAAAAATTTCACCTAATCACTTTTTTATTATAATTATAAAAATATAAATATTTATCAATTGTGTAAGATATCCCGACCCTATACTTATAAATATATATTCATTAAATTATGATCATTGAAATATTTTTTATTATAATTATTAGTAAGATTTAAACTTATTATAAATGTGTATTCATTAAATGATAATCATTAAAATATTTTTATTATAATTATTAGTAATATTTATTCCATTCATATATAAAAAACTTAATTGTATTGAATGGTTTCATTAAAAAAATATTTTATTAATTTTAATAGTGTCATATGATTTTTAAATTAATTTTTTAAAGTTAAATATTAATATTTTTATATTTTTAATATTTTAAGATAAATATTAATATTTATCAAATTTATACTCATAAATTTTGTATAAAAGTGTTTTTATTGTTCTGGGTATAAGACATTTTCCGTGGTTAACTTTGTTGACTCGTAAAATATTTTACATCTGAAATTAATTTTTTGTCTTCCAAATAAACATAAATCCTAAAAACATTTTTTAAAAAATATTTTACTGTAAAACAAATGGATCCTAAAACCTTGAATAACTTTTTTGACCAAAAAACAAATAGTCAGTTAAATACTATTACTTTTCATGATAAAAAAAGTTAGTAGTTTTTGATTGATTGAAGGAAGGAAGATTAAGTTTGGATAGTTTGATGGTTTAATTTTAGGAGAATTATTTAGACAATTTATATATTTTTCTTTTAAAAAATTTATCAACTATTTTTAACTTATTTATACTTTAATCAAACTTAAAAAAATTAATACAATTAATTTCTAATATTTTATTTTTATTTCTATTTAAATTTAAAATATTAATCATAAAATTATAATGCATAAAGTATAAGAAATTAAATACGATATATAGGATTTCATAGAATGATAAAATATATAAATAGTTAAATAATATAAATAAAAAGAAAAAAATTAAAAAAACTTCACTTTTTTTTTAATTTCACATAATTGTGGTGAGTAGTCTAATTTTTTTTTTATCTAAGCTCACAAGTTCATAAATCTTTTTTAAAGAAAAAGTATGTTTCAATGTTGAATTACATAAAAGAGAATAAAGTAAAAATAAAAAAAAGAGAATAAAAAAAGAAAAAGAAAAAAAAAGAGAGAGAAAAAGGCGAAGATAAACTTAAAAATTAAGATAAAATTAAATAAGGATTATAGGATCAATTTATTACGTTCTATTTATGTTAATATTAAATAAAAATTATTTTAAAAAGATCATTTAATAAATGTATATATATAATATAAAATTTTTTAAAATATATAAAAAATTAAAAATATATAATAAATAAAAAATGTTAAAAATTTTGAGAAGCCAAAATTGCATGACCCTTGGCGAGAACAACGGAGGAAACGAGAGGTTGGGCAGACCTTGGAGACTGGCCGCTGCACCGCTACCAAGTCACGTGCATGGCCAATTGCCAACTCCCAACAATGCCATAACAAGACACGAGTTCAAAAAACTTTCCTATATAGAATTTGCCTTTTTCTCCCGAAAAGGAAACGCAAATGATATTCACGTGAAATAGGAGGTGCTAACAAAAAAAAATCCAACCAAACTCGCAGATGAGGATGGTTACAACTAAAAGTCACCCTAAGTGACTCAATATTTGTCTGCATATTTAGTCTATGAACTAATATGTACCTTTTTATTTTCCATCTTCCAATCTCCTCAATTTCTTGACAAATATTATATTCTTTTAAAGCATGAATTTCATAACAAATGCTTTAAAAAAAAATAAAATATTTTAATTGCACATTAATTAAATAAAATTTTTAAAAAAATTTATAAATGTGAACGTTACATAAGTAATAATCATTATATTAAAATTAAGGTTTGCGTAATAGTGTGAAAGTTTTAGTATTTTATTTTATTTAATAATTATATCATTTTTTTGTCTATTAAATGATTTTTTAAAAAAGGTTATAATACACAATTAATGGAAGTAATACAACTCTAATGATTATTTCAGATCCTAGCTTAATTACTTGTTATGTTGGGATATTTATTAATGGCACATGTTTACACTGAAATCAAAGTATCAAAGAAAATGACACAGATGTGAGATTAACATCAAACTCACTATTGGCTCCTTAATATGATATCTCTGCTTAACAATTTTACTTCCCAAGCTGAGGGAGGTTGACCTTTCGTTATTAATGCATTGGTAAACCCCCCCTACTTAATTTAAATCACTCCTTTTGTCGGTGCACGTGGCACTTACCTATCACATTCGTTAAACTGCAATCCTTGATTCTATAAAAAGATTGTTGCAAAGGGCAAACCGCAATATTGCCGCTCATAAGGAAAAAAGAGTTTAATATTTAAAAAGAATTTTAAATAATTTTTTATATTTTTATCACATTAAATTAATTTAAATATTTTTATTTTAAATTAAATAAAATTTTATATTTTAATTTTAAATTAAATAAATTTTTATAATTAAAAAATAAAATTTATAATTTTATATCATGTAAAATTGATGTGATATATTATATATCATAATTGAGAATGATGTGATATGTTAATATATTATAATTGATAATAATATGGTATGATGGTATGATTAAGTAATAATTTTTATTTTTTATATATTATTATATTAATATTTTATGAATATAAAATAATAAATAATATTTTGATTAAAGATAATTAGCCAAGACTTATTGAACTCAAAATAAAAATATAAAAACTTGATTAAGTATAATAAAAAAATAATTAATGCTTTATCCTCCTACTTAAAGAATAAGATTTGAATCTTCTCTAATTATATAAAAAAATGTCATAAAAAATAAAAATTTATTTAATTTTTTAAAATAATTGAAGAGCATTTTTAAACATTATGTAAAAAAGAAAATCGTAAAAATTTTGAAAGATCATATTAATTTACCCATGCTTACATAGTGAAAGCTCAAAATTTAATCTTTTAACATTTAAAGTTCAAGTCCAATATATGAGGTTGGAAAAAAAGTAATATTTATGTTGTAAAATAGAAGATTACTTTATATTATATAGATGAAAATTCAAAATGAATCTCCACAAATGAAACAGACAATAACTAACATTTTCAACTATTAAACTAAAATAATAAAATTCACCGATTAGATTATTCATTGATTTGATATTTTCTTTTTGCATATAATCATTCTCCTTATTCCATAATAGTCAACATAAAGAACAATAATACTAATATTAAATTTTATTTATGTTCACCAATCAAATGACTGCCGCACATCTAGTACTAGTATTAATCAACCTTCATACTGTTCCCTTTTTTTAGGAAAATAATCGAAAAAGAGAATAAAGAATTTCCAGAATTTATGATATTTTGTTTTCATTGTGTAAACGGCTTGGCTCGACAAGGACACATTAACATAATTAACACACACATAGTACCCAGGCCGACAGGAGCCCACAAAATCATGAGCGATGGCTGACCTAAAGGATGAAGGTCAAAGATCATCTCATGAACTAAAATTAACGGCCAAGATCCCTCGTCCTCATCATTAGCCAAAGAATGAGCCACCACCATCCCCATCACTCTTTCGCCTTTCTCGCGATTCAAGTCTGTCAATGTGCTAACCCCAAGGCCAAGGTATATAAATCCAGAATTTCAGATCAGTAAACATTAAATTTTGAAACGTGAAAAAGGGAAAAATAAATAAATTAAAGCGGAAAGGGAAAGAAAAGTAAGCCATCTCCTTCCCAGTTCCAAAACGTGAACGAAGCTCTCTCTCTTTCTCTCTCTCTGCAAAACTACATTTCTCTCCCTCGAAAGAGAGGCAAAACACACACACACACACACAAAGAAAAACAGAAACCCTAGTCTTTCATCTGTTGAACTCCTGTTCCTTGTAGCCGAAGCAAGGAATCGGTGCCGATTTGAATCTGTGAAATGTGCTTTTTGGAGAACGATTGAGAGAGGAAAGGAAACTCAACGGGCGAAGGGTTTTTTTTTTTTTAAATCATTTTCTCTTTTTCTGTTGCGAGTTCAGGTTTTTCTCCATTTTTATTGATTGATGAAGAAATACCGTCGATGGCAGAGGATTCTGATCCTCTCGTTACTCTCTTTCTCTGTATTCGCTCCAATCTTGTTGGTCTCTGAGAGACTCAAAACCCTTACTTCCATCGGTAATCTTCTTCTAATCTGATTTTATGAAAAACCAAATGCTTTTACCGTTAATTGAGTAGTTGATCTGACAACAGGCCAATGACCGTTACTTTGCACTATTTCGATTTTAGGGTACAGAAATATATGTTTATATTTTATTAAAGCTAAAATAAAATGCTAAATCGAATATTCATTTTTCACAAAGAGAAATTTTCTATTTTCTGTCTTTGGCATCTTGAGATTTAATATATATATATATATATATATATATATATATATATGTTGTTTAAATTCTGGGATGTGGCCTGATCTTGTTTGTTTCCATTTGTGACTCTGAACTTGGCAGGCCGGAAGGAGTTTATTGAGGAATTGGCCAGTATTGTATGGATCTCTCTTCCTTGAACCTGTTGTAAGTTTTATTTATTTATTGGTAGATTTATAATGGGTTTTTGCTTTGTTCGGTGCAGAAGTATAGGACTGATGATTTAAGACTTAATGCGATTGAACAGGTAGCTTTACGGATTTAGTTTATTTTGTTTTGGACATTTTATCTTGAATGGTTTTTGACCGTTTATGCATGCTGATTTTTGTTGTTTTATTATCTAGGAAGCTGCTGAAGAATTAAAAGGGCCAAAATTAATTGTTTTCAAAGAGAAGGATTTTAGTTCTGTAGTTAGTCACAGTTATAATGAGAATGGTGATTCTGATCAATCTGGGGATGCTCGAGATGCTTCTAAATTGTTAGAAGCAAATGGTCAGTATTACATGGGTGTATGTAGTAGTGTCTTTTATCTTTTAGTTTATCAATTTAAATGTGACTCTGAGTTCCTCTATTTTTTAGTTACAGAAACTAATGATAAAGGAAAAGAAAAAGACAGCCTTCAAATTCAGCAGAATAAAATACAAATGAACTACAGAGAAAAGGTGTGTATTTACATGATGGGGTGCTATAAATTTGATCTAATATAGACTAGGTGGTTGCATTGATGTCTACTTTTAATCTTGTGAGGGAAAATGGATGTTGGAGTTGTAGCTCTCTTATTCTTTTAGGTATCTATATGAAGAGGAGGGGATTTGTTTAGCTGACACCAAATAGCTCACATAAAACTGAGCCAGCATTGAAATTTTACATGCCTTAAAAAAATTTCACCTGACCATCTCTCTATCTATTTGTGTTATGATCCGCTTTCCATGATATTTTAATTTGCTCCCCACTGAATTTAGTTTGTGATTCTGCTGCTGTTTGTAATGCAAAAACCGGTGAAGCAATTGCTCATCTCTGGAATTTGAGCAGTAGCAGTAGGTGGAATGGGAATAGGAAATCTATAGGTTTTGTTTTTAACCCCAAATTTCTTAGGTATTATTGCCATCACAACCTGAAGTTTACTAATATGATTTTTTTAAAGGAGGTGGTGGGGGGTGGTTGTTTGCTAGAATGGTCAGAACTAGAGTAAGTCATGGTAGTTTTAATATATCTGTAAGTTAATACTAATATATTGGTTGCAGGAGCAATCCAATCAAGAAACAGTTAGACATGATCAACCTCTGCAGTCTCAAACACGCAGAGAAACAGATGAGAAGGTAAAGCAGATGAGAGATCAGCTCATTAGAGCAAAAGCGTACTTAAGTTTTTCACCACCAGGTAGAAACTCTCACTTGGTGAAAGAGTTGAGAATGCGAATCAAAGAGGTGGAACGAGCAGTTGGTGAAGCCAGCAAAGATTCAGATTTGTCAAGGAGGTGAAATGACAAACAATTTTTTTTTTGTTTTGATTATAATTTTACCAATGCATTTTAAATTCAATAATAAACTTGAATTCATGATTACTCTTAAGTGAATGTGCTTAGATTTAGGGTTGAATTGCTACATTTGACTTATATCTGAAGAACAGTTAAATTTTCAGTGCTTCACAGAAACTGAGATCTATGGGGGTTTCTTTGGCCAAAGCAAGTCATGTATTCCCTGACTGCTCTGCAATGGCCACAAAACTTCGTGCCATGGCTTATAATGCTGAAGAACAGGTTCGGGCGCAGAAGAATCAAGAGTCATATCTTGTTCAACTTGCAGGAAGGACTACCCCTAAAGGCCTTCACTGCCTGTCCATGAGGCTGACAGCTGAATATTTTTACCTTCAATCCGAGGAAAGACAGTTCCCTAACCAACAAAAATTGCATGATCCAGACCTTTATCACTATGTAGTTTTCTCTGATAATATTCTGGCTTGTGCAGTGGTTGTGAAGTCCACCATTGCGTCTGCTAAGGTAAACTGCCTTTGCCACTTGTACACTCTTTGTTTTATTCTTCAATCATTTTCATTAAATTTCACTCTGCTTATTTTATGATGTTAAAACATGGTGTTGCTTATTGAAAGTAATTGTCATGATAAACAGTTATATAAGAAAACGCATGTGTGTGTGTGTGTTAAATCATGTGAGGATGATATGAGGTTTTACATTGCTGTACAGTAACTGATACACTTGTTATTTATAATGGATAATCATGGTTTGAGTTTTGGTGATTGGCATAAGCTTTCCAAAGTTACCATGAAGTTCTTTCACCTTTTCCTGTCTACCATAAGCTTATTACTGCCTCTCTATTATCAATTTCTCTTCGAAAGATATTACCCTTTGTTCCCCTATCTTTGATGAGTTAGCTACAGTTAGTTCATGATTGGGCCATTGCTAACCTGTTAGTGGATGTAACATACCCTGATAATTAAAATTGGTTTTGCAGGAGCCAGAGAAAATTGTTTTTCATGTGGTGACCGATTCTCTCAACCTCCCAGCAATTTCTATGTGGTTTTTATTAAATCCTACTGGAAAAGCTACAATGCACATTCAGAGCGTAGACAATTTTGATTGGTTCCCCACCAAGTATAATTCAATATTGAAGGAACAAAAGTCCAATGATCCAAGATATACTTCTGCCCTTAACCATCTTCGCTTCTATCTGCCAGACATCTTCCCAGCACTGAATAAGATTGTGCTCTTTGATCATGATGTGGTAGTGCAAAGAGATTTATCTGGACTTTGGAGTGTTGACATGAAGGGGAAAGTAAATGCAGCAGTGGAGACTTGTCAGGGTAGTGAATCTTCATTTCGTCCGATGCATATGCTTATGAACTTTTCAGACCCATATTTGGCAAAGAGGTTTAATGCCAATGTTTGCACATGGGCATTTGGTATGAATATGTTTGATCTCCGAAAATGGAGAAGACTAAATTTAACCACGCTCTACCGTAATTACTTGCAACTGGTATGGGCATTTTCTTTCCTTTCCTTGTATTTGCATTTATTCCATGCTAAAATGCTTCTGGATTTATTTTGATTCTGTTGTTTTCTGAAGCTGCTCATTAATTCTTTGAAAATATGGTTAATGTTATCAGGTGCATTGGCTCATCTTTGTTGTATGGAATATGTTATCACCTGGAGCTGTATCGATTTTACCTAAAGTTTATCTGTCTTAATTTTCAATATCGATCATCTTTCTTACTCATTTTCCACTATCTCCCAAGAGGGGTTTTTTTTCTGTCTAAAGCAATTGCTTTTTATTAGTTTGACCTATGAATGATAAACAAAAACCAGTACGGGTTGGAACGTATTCAACCCTAAAAGGCAGTAACATCTTGTAGTTGTATAATTGCTCAAGTTTAGGTATATTCATACTAGTTTCAATCTGAAGAATTTTGTATGCTGTGTATCTTCTTCTAAAATGTTTTGATTGTGCTTTTATATTTTTTTTTCCAGTTGAAAGTTCTGGAAACAAACTTTATGAAGGTGAAACTTGTGCCCTGTGCCTCACAAGTTTGACACCAATTGTTTGCTTCCAGATGTGTCCATAACAATTTTTTTTTAATTGCACCATTGCTGGTTGCTATTTCCAGTGCTGTGTCTGTGTTTTTATAGTAGGTATCCAACCTATCGCATGCTATATGTGTTTCTCACGCGTGGTTGCCTTGTGATTTGTTACAGGGACTTAAGAGGCCATTGTGGAAGGCTGGGAGCTTGCCCTTAGGTTGGATTACTTTCTACAACCAGACTGTAGCTTTAGAAAAGAGATGGCATGTACTTGGGCTAGGTTATGACTCAGGTCTTGGTCTGGGTGATGTTGAGCATGCAGCAGTTATACACTATGATGGAGTTATGAAACCCTGGTTGGAAATCGGAATTGCTAAATACAAAGGCTATTGGAGCAAACATGTGCAGTATGATCATCCTTACTTACAACGGTGCAATATTCACGAGTAATTGAAGATCACAGCATCCAAGTGGAATTCTTTGATTCATACCGCATTACTAGTTACTTCTCCCAGAAACTGCTACGATTGATCTGATTCTTTAACAATCTTTCATGTAAATTTCAACTCATTTTTTCCCATAATGTTCCGGCCATAATCTTTTAGGGGTTGAGTCAATTTATGGCAATAACCAAAGGTAATAAGTTTCTGTGGGGATTCTGTATTGCAGGTATACGCTTGTACATAACTGATAGCACAATTGCTCTGAATTCAAGCATATATTCTTGAAATGAAAGAGGAACCATATAAACTTTTATTCATGAGATGGAGAATTTTCATTTTCAGCTACAGGATGCCAGTTGGTTGTTGGTTGAGGCTCTTGTCCTGAGTCTATGGTCGTATTTTGATTCATACCTTTCATGGCCATTTTGCTAAGATGTAGATGTTGCATCTCGGTTTTGTCGCCCCTCCTGGCTAACCATTTCCTGAACCGGCACGAGATGATGGCCATATTCCCTTTTAGGATGGTTTATGCTGAATACGATTCAAGGCTTGGTATTGGCTATCTTCACTAGAGTTGGGACTAATGAAGTCCCTCGACAGCTTGCACAACGCGAGAGGGTCCAAGTGGTTTCTGTCGACAAAGGAAAAGGGAAAGCTTTCATTCTTTCTAAATTTGCTTTTATAATTACAAACTCCATGAAAGATGATTTTCTAATTGTGTAATTTTTATGACGTTATCTTATATCATAATCTTTGTGAGTCAAGAAATCAATAATAAAATTGGGTCCAAGTCTTAAGTTAGGCTCAGGGACCATCTATCCCACTCTTGTCATGACCATAAAACTCTCCTGGATCAATCTTTTCGTTTATAGACGGATGATGTGACACGTGGACGAAATTGGTTGGGTCTGTGTGGATAGGGGATATCAAACGAGGGGCTACCTATGGGCGTGGTGTCTTGGACAGATTCTGGGCCAACCAACGATATTAATCTGTAAAAATTCTTGGAGCAAAAATAATTGTGATCTGGTTGTTCTCATTTCTCCCAATTGAAGGAAAATGGCTACCATCTCTGCTAGCACCCCTACCTCTTCAATCATCCGTGCAGCTCTTGCACACAAGCCATCACCAAGGGTTGCATCCTCAGTTGCCATCGGTAAGTTTCTAGCCATAATTTTGCATTCATTTTTTAACTTGTCTAAAAGCAAAAGTTCATACGCATTTTGACCTTGCCTGCAACGTTTGCTGTTCTTCCAGGGTTGCCAGCAATGGCAAAGAAGGGGAAAGTGATGTGTTCCATGGAAAAGAAGTCTTCTGCAGAGGAGAATGGCTCAAACGTGGGCATGAGTGCATCATTGCTGGCAGCAGCCTGTGCAGCCACCATGTCAAGCCCAGCCATGGCTCTGGTGGACGAGCGAATGACCACCGAAGGAATTGGACTTCCCTTCGGTTTGAGCAACAACCTTCTTGGGTGGATCCTGTTCGCTGTATTCGGCTTGATTTGGGCCCTTTACATTGTCTACACTTCTTCCCTTGAAGAGGATGAGGAGTCTGGATTGTCGCTCTGAGCCCGACCCCTTTTCATTTCCTAATGGTGTTGTTCATTGCAAATATTATGTTGAAAGGAATGTAGAAAATCAAAGATTCTGGCTTTCCTATATATCCTGTAGTAAAACTACCTTCTGCATGTCCAATGTTTTTCTCCATTGTTTCTTCAAGGATGCTTGATTTGGTTACCATGAACATGGATAGTTTAATACTTGGCAGTCAATCATGGGTCATGACTGGAGTTGGATCTCTTGCTCATGCCCCAGACACGTCTTCACTAGTTCCTCAACTCTAGTACCTCGCCTGCCTAGTGGTTCCAGATCAAGAATACTGGGCGAGAGCAACTCACACCACATCTGGAATTGATGCTACTTCCCGGTAGTTTTCCACTAAATAATTTTAAAATTCATTTATCAAAACAGAGTGTGCGTATTAAATGGTTTTAATTAGAATTAAGAATTGTTTCTCACCAAAGTATTAGAAGAAAGAGGAATAAATTGTCACAGCTACCAGTACTACATATTTTTAAATTTTAATTGCAAATATTAATAGTAGAACTATAAATTTAAAACAACTCAACTCGTCACTAATATTTATTAATTTTACATATAAATCAAATTATCAGAGATAAATTAAAAAATTATGGTCCGATGCGATGGGTTAAGCAATAGGGATGAGTATTATTCCATTATAAGGTCTTCAATGTTAAATTTTTAATCAATTTTACATGTGAAATAAATTATAAGCAGTTTATATTTTTTATTTTTAAAAGTAAAATAAAATATTTATGCAAGAATAAATAAAGTTCCGTTTAATTAATACTTTTATAATTTACTTGTTACATTTATCTTTTACCTTTTGCTTTCTATTCGTTTATAAAGAAAAAAAATTAGAAGATAAATAATAAAAATATCAAATAAATGAAATATAATTTGCAGAGACTAGATTATCCTATTAATTCCCAAAAAAAGAAAAAATCGGGTGGATTTAATACTCAATATCCACAATCCGAAACCCTCCCATGTCTGGCCCGTATTAAAGCTGAGGCCGAATCTTTCCTTAAACGACCGACTTTCACCCTTGGTCGTATAACTAGACTGAACTTCAACTATAAGACCAATGGCTAACTAGTACTTACTTTCGCTTCATCTTAGTTTGTCGAACGATTTCGAATCCTTTCCTCCTCAGTTACCCTTTGTACCTACCTAACTGTACGTTGCGTTTGCATTTTTCTGTTTTTCGTACTTTCATTGTCTTTGTAGCCTGAGTTTGTTCACTTTGTTGCCTATCAGGTATTCGGAATAATGCCTCAAACTAGTGTTTATACATTGACAGTTGCTTTTCATTTGATTCCCAGATTTTTGAAGTTTGAAAAATCTGAAGACAGCAGAAAAAAAAATGTTCTATCTAAGTCTAATCGAGCACACTTTGAGATTACCACCCCATCTTCTTAACCTTCCTCTTGATGAGGCTATTAAGATAGAGTTGGAAGCCCTTTTCTTGGATAAGGTTTGTTGTACTATGTCTTTCCGATACGTTTATTAATTGTATGGTCTTTGTTTTTTCTTAAGTATTTTGGGTGAACCATGCTTGATAATGATGGATGATATTTGTAAATTGTAATGTAGGTTATTGCAAACTTGGGACTTTCGATTTCAGTATATGACATCAGGTCAATTAAAGGCGGCTTTATCTATCCCGGGGATGGTGCTTCTACCTATACGGTATTGCTTATCATCTCTAAGTTATGCTATTTTTTGCATTACGTTTCTGTGAGCAGGACATATTGATTTGTATTTTTGTTTTAATTCTCTGCACTCTGAATTTTGACAAATCTTGTTTTGCTATTGTGGTAGGTGGAGTTCAGACTGATTGTATTTCGTCCATTTGTTGGTGAGATTATTGTTGCAAAACTTAAAGAATCTGACGCTAATGGCTTGCGCTGTAAGTCTGAAAAACAATTACTCCTACTTGTTCTGATTGTGCTGTCTAGACATATCCAAATTTATGTTTTCCTTCTTCTTTAGAATAAGTACCCGATTATCATCTGTATGTTGGAGCCAAAATTAGCTTTCTGGTTTCATGATTACAGGATAATTAATTCAAGTTGAGTCGGAACTCAACCTGATTGTAATTACACGTATTATCTAACTTGTGGCTAGTTCAGGACAAGATGCGTCAGCTGAGAAGATATATATTTCATTTGTAAAATAAGTTTTTTCTGTGTTTATAGAGCACATCTTTGTTCCTATCAATGAATTTAGAAGGTTACAGCGTGAGTTAAGGCAATGCAGCGTTCAGATTGTCTTATTTTATGTTTCTTGTTGCATTTAGTTGCATAGGACTTAATCCATAAGCTTAGTTGAAAGATGAGAAGGAGTAACACGAGGGAAGTTTCCTCTCATTTCTTAGATCTTGACTTATTAAGTAACAGATGGTAATTAGAAGGTCAGATAGATTCTTCTACTAATATCTATGGCTGCTAATGACAGGCTTTCTATATGGTTTGGAGTCTGCATATTTCACTCATTTCTTTAAATAGTCTCTAGCTTTTTGCTATGTGGTGATTTTGATTGTCAAATTACATCTTGTCTAGACATGGTGGCCAATGCTAAACGTAGCCAGGCAAAGATTGTCATTTGTTTAGACCAATTATAAGTATTATCAACCCATATCTCGATAATACCATTTCTGGATATCTGCATTTTACGCACATATTTATCTTGGTTCTGTAATTTGCAGTGTCACTTGGATTTTTTGATGACATTTACATACCTGTGCATCTTTTGCCAAGTCCATCTCGCTTTGAATCTGACCCTAATAATAGGTAAGAGCCAGTTGCTTGTTTATTCAACTCTGGTGTAACTAGAGGTAGAACCTGCTCACCAACTTTCACTATGGATTTTCCTTATGTCATTTATTATTCTCTTTACATCATTTTGTACACTAATGTGCTTCTTTACTATTTTGAGGATTGCAGAAATCAAGGAAGATGGATATGGGACTTTGGAGAAGCAGAAGAAGCACAGTCTGAAGAACCACGATTTGTTATTGATGGGATGGATCAGGTATGTCTTGTTATAGCATTGCAAATTTCCATAACCTTGTGATGTTTAGTTTTCGCCGACTTTAGGTTCTCTGAATCCCAGATTAAATTTCGAGTTCATAGTGTTATATATCCTTCAATTCCTCTCGAACAGCCAGAAAATTCGAAGCCATTTGCCCCAATGGTGATTACTGTAAGTTGATCTTTCAAATTTGTTTCATATTGTCCATCTGTAGCAGTAGATCAGTGTTCTCTCTCTCTGAAGTTTTGCATCTAGGTTAATATAATTTTGTTTTGTTTCATCATAAATCATAGTCAAGTATATTTTCCATCCTGAACATCAACTTTATGCTTAATAACAAAAGATGTAAAGATTTTCATTGTCATGTAAAAACGATAATTTATACTTCTTCCACTTTAGATCATGGGTTACAGACCTAAAATATTAATTGGATATATCCTGCTCTGCAGGACGTTTGATCCCTCAACTACAATGAAGTATGATTAGTTCTCTTCAGTCTTCTTCTTCTCTCCCTCTCCTCCCCCATTTTTTAATCATTCTTCAATGCCAAATGTTTAGTTCATACATTGAACCACAAAAAGAAGGTCATTCCTTCCCCCCCTCTTCTCTATTTTACCTGCCGCTTTATTGAATAGATTGTACCATATGTTTCCTGCTTCCGATAAGAGGTCAATAGTTATAGGTTTATGTACATCCTAAAAGTAGAATAGATTCAGTTCTAATCAACATCTTTTATTAATTTTTTATCCCATTTGTTTCAATGCAGGGATCAATAGACTATGATGGTTTGGGCCCCGTCTCATGGTGGGAGGAAGCAGAAATGGTTCAGGAAGAATCTTAAGTTTACAAATCAGTATGTGGAAGGAAGTGAGGGTTTGTTGATTGGAGATGTTTGTAGTTGCTTCACAAATCACAAGGCGGCAGGAATGATCTTGTCAAAGCTTGCAATAGCTGCAGCAGTAGGTGTTACTGTTAATCTTGCCTGGCTGACGTGCTTCTCCCTACAGACCAACTACGACAATAACAACTCAAACCATTATCTTATCAAGGAAATGCCACAAGCTTGAAATTGTTGTTTCGACAATTTTGTTGATCATCCTTATCTCGCACCGCTTTTGTTTTTATTAGAAATTGAGTGGCTCCACTGTGATGTTGACTGCTGGAATTTAGTGTTGCCTCAATTTTTTAAATAATTTTAATTGTGGTATATAGAATGTAGAATACAGTACGGGTGATTGTAAGTAAATAGTAGTTTGCAACGCTTAAGATGATTATCCTTACGATAAAATAATTTCGTTTTAGTATAATATCTAAAATTTTTTTATCAATTCAAGAAATTAAAATAATTTTTTATTTTTTATTATATTTAATTAAATTTTTATATAATTAATAATTAATTAAAATATTAATTGTTATTTTATATCACAGTTTTTGTCATAGTAGATGTTTATGTTGTTCATGGTAGTGGCATAATAATGATATAATTACCGAATAATTTTCACTCTCTGGATATAAAAATGGTAAATAATATTTTAATTAAATTATTAAATTATATTAGGAGAAGAGTATATTTGATTTAAAATAAAAATATAAAAATTAATTTAAGTGTAATAAAAAATAAATATTAATTTAAAAATTTTAAATTTTTTTTAAAAAATTTAGTTATTTCTTTTAAATTAATTTTAAAATAATTCTGTGCGTGCTTCTAAACTCATTGTTAAGTCCTTATAAGCTTGTAAGCTGTGTCTTTAATTCGTTAAATTGGAAAAAGAATCCATTGAAATAGCTGAACAATTTGAAAAGAAGTTAGACTTTAGACTTAGAAAGAAAATCAAACTCCGCATACCGCAAATGCGACAGCTGCCTCCACAAGCAAATCATCTCGACCAATAGATATTTGATAGGCGGACCCCACCTCCCCCGCCGAGGATCCCAAGCAAAGCATAAGCTACATTTACACCAAAGCCAGAGACAGTAATAGGAAAAAAAACAAACATGGCCACCACTTCTTTTACAGCTCCCAAACTCTCTTCCCCAACTCTCCAAACCCTTTACCGGAACCTTCCCGTCTCTGTCCCTTTACCCAAGACCCTTTCTTCCTTTTCCCGCCACCGTTCTCCCTCTATCTCTCGCTTCCACCATCACCACTTGCACCACCGCCGCCTCTTCTCCGTTCGTGCCGAGTCCGAGAATGGTGCTGAGCCGCCGCGGCACTATGACTTCGACCTCTTTACAATCGGTGCCGGCAGTGGTGGCGTTCGTGCTTCCCGTTTCGCAGCCAATTTTGGTGCTGCTGTTGCTGTTTGTGAGCTTCCGTTTTCGACCATTTCTTCTGAGACCACCGGCGGCGTTGGCGGGACGTAAGTTTTCAGAGTATAAAGAGACCTTTCTTGTGATTTTATATATATATCTAAGATTTATATATTTTGCGTGCAAAAATTTGTTTCTTTTTTTTTCCTTAAGAAATTAGGATTTTGGAGTTTATTGCACATTGAATTATCCTCTGGAAATACGTGTGTTTTCTGCAATTTTGCCTGTTGGGTTCTGCGGGGTTTTTTTTTTTTTAATCTTTAACTTGAAAATTACAATCTTAACTTAACTGGCTAAAGTTATGGGTTTTAATCTCAACGTCTATCACCAGAGCTTTTGGCAGCCTAAAGCTAATTCAAGAAAGCCTACTAAATTTAGTTTCACCATTATAAATGTCACTGGTTTTCGTCTGTGTTTATTTGAAATTGTACTCAAATTTGTGTCTAATTGCAGATGCGTACTTAGAGGATGTGTACCAAAAAAACTCATGGTTTATGCGTCTAAATATTCTCATGAATTTGATGAGAGTAATGGTTTTGGATGGAAATATGACACTGAACCAAAGCATGATTGGAGCACCTTGATGGCTAATAAAAACGCTGAGTTACAGCGTCTTACCGGTATTTACAAGAACATTCTCAATAATGCTGGGGTTACATTAATTGAAGGTCGTGGAAAGGTAGGATGATTCTCTCTCCACATTGTTTCTTTACAATACATGTGAGTGCATTTGTTTTTATAATGTTTCTTGATTGTGAATCCATTTTGATGAAATGTGTGGCAGATTGTGGATCCACACACTGTTGACGTAGATGGAAAGCTTTACGCTGCGAGACATATACTGATTTCAGTTGGTGGACGTCCATTTATTCCTGAGATTACAGGAAGTGAATACGCAATAGATTCTGATGCTGCCCTTGATTTGCCCTCAAAACCAGAGAAAGTTGCAATAGTTGGTGGTGGATACATAGCTTTGGAATTTGCTGGCATTTTCAATGGATTGAAAAGTGAGGTTCACATATTTATACGTCAGAAAAAAGTTTTACGTGGTTTTGACGAAGAGGTGAAGAATTGTGCAAACTGCTAGCTACTTGTTTATTTTATCATATTATAGCAACTTGCATGATACTTGTTTTAGCAATGTGTTCTTCTTAGTGAAAAACCTGCCCTGTTTATAGATCAGAGATTTTGTTGGAGAACAAATGTCTCTAAGGGGAATTGAGTTTCATACAGAGGAGTCACCTCAGGCAATTGTTAGGTCAGCTGATGGTTCACTGTCTCTGAAGACCAACAAAGGAACAGTTGAAGGCTTTTCACATATAATGTTTGCTACTGGTCGAAGACCTAATACAAAGGTTTGGAATAACTTTTGTGACTCTCTTTAGTAAAGGTCCTTTTGATTACCAATTACCAACAAAATGGTACCACATCAAAGCATGGGTGTAATTATACTATCATAAACCTGCGACCTCAGGAACAGGACATAAAAGGAAAAAGAAAAAGGAGAAAAATAAATTATGAGAATACTATAACCTTCATCTTCAAATGTAATCAAGCTTCTTGCATTGCATGATTCCCTTCTCGTTGTGATCTCAGGAACAGAACATAATGAAAAAGAGAAAGGAGAAAAATTAACTAGGAGAGTAGTATAACCTTCATCGTCGAATGTAATCAAGCTTCTTGCTTTGCATGATTCCCTTCCCATTGTGACTAAGGAACCTTAAAGGTTTTGTATGTAGAGGATGTAGATTCTGTCCTTTTAAAGGCAACTTCAATTTTATGTAAATCTAGATAGGTTTGATGAATGTTCTGCTGGGTTTAACATGAACTCCCATTACATTGCAGACCTTAGGATTGGAGTCAGTGGGAGTGAAAATGAACAAGAATGGAGCGATAGAGGTAGTGTTCTTCTTATCTTGGAGTTTATTTTGTTTCATTTTCTATATGTTCTGATTTCTAGTACTTTTTCAGTTAATATTTGTATTTTTTGCCTCATTGTTTCTTTAGGTTGACGAATACTCACGTACTACGGTACCTTCCATTTGGGCTGTAGGGGATGTTACAGATAGAATAAATTTGACTCCTGTTGCTTTGATGGAAGGAGGAGCATTAGCAAAAACACTGTTTCGGAATGAACCAACTAAACCTGATTATAGGTAATCTTGACACTTGAGGTTGATTAATTGAAAGAGTTTAAGGGATTAGGTAAAATTGGAAAGAGCTTATGGCTCTTTTTGTTGCCTCTACAAATACTAGTTGAGGAATTGAGGCCTTTGCACCTTCTTCCTATTGGAAAACCAATGTCCACTGTACTCCTGGATGAGTGCCATGTGGTATATGCAGTTTCAATGGTATAGATTCATATGTCCTAGTTTTATTATTTTATTTTTCTTCTCTTTCAACAAACCTCCATTCCAGGTCTCTGTCTTCCTTGTCACATATGCCAGGTTTCTTTTTCGCCTTTCTCTATTTTTTTTTACATGTTTCTTTTTCCAAAACATATCCTTCCAAACCCTTTCAATGCTGCCCCATTATGGTAACCCTCTCTTCCTACCGCACAGGTCCTTTATTATTTTGTACTTTTGTTGTTTAAATTTGTTGGATTTAATGTTTGGGGTGGCCGAACTATTGAGTAGTGTGGTTGTTTTTTGGATTTATTTGGTGACTTGGTGATGATTGGGGGTGGCTTGTAGTGCTCTAAAAGATTTCAGTGTTTGGTTAGAGAAATTTTCTAAAAAAAGTCACAACAGAAATGAGAAAGCAAAATAATAAACAGGATAATCCAAATTCGTTCTGAGTTTTAACATGCCATGTGGCACTCATCTAATAGTGCCTTGGAGAGTCCCAAGTAGAGATATGATGGAGGGGAGCCAGACCCCGGCTTTGGTTGTTGTGAAGTGACACTTATTTTTGATTCATATTGATCCCTGGATTGAGACCCACTTATAATTTGTCATTTTAAAATAAAAGAAGGCATAATATTTTTAATGAACATTTAGATTTGATACCCAATCAATGACAAGTTATATGGTGTCTTCTTCCTTTTTGATATGATGTTTGGGTCGTTTTGAGATGTGAAGAGTGAATTTTATTACGTGTTCAATTGCTTTTCTGACTTTTTCTTCCCATGCATTTTGGAGTAGGGCTGTTCCCTCTGCTGTCTTTTCCCAGCCACCAATTGGACAAGTTGGTCTTACTGAAGAACAGGTGAGAAACCGTTTGGCATAATAGCAACAGCTGAAATTGGTTTCTTGTGCTCAACAGTTCAAGGATTTTACAGGCTATAAAAGAATATGGTGATATTGATGTCTACACAGCAAACTTCAGGCCATTGAAGGCCACTCTCTCAGGGCTTCCTGATCGGGTTTTCATGAAACTCGTAGTCTGTGCAGAAACAAACAAAGTTCTTGGTCTGCACATGTGTGGAGAAGATTCAGCTGAAATTGTGCAGGTTCAAGCCTTCACCTAAATTGTTGCTTTCCATGAGATTTTACCTTCCCAAGTTCTGCAGTTTTTTCTGATGTGTGCAGTTGTTTTCCAGGGATTTGCAGTTGCTGTGAAAGCTGGCTTGACGAAAGGAGACTTTGATGCCACAGTGGGTGTTCATCCAACATCAGCTGAGGAGTTTGTCACAATGAGGACTCCCACTCGGAAGATACGACAAAAGCCTGATTCTCAGGTTTGTTGTTGTCTTTCAGCCCCCGGCATTAATACTTGTGGTCTAATATGTTTAATTATCTCTGATCCCTTATAACTGGAAATGACTGAAGTTCAACAAGATTACTTGGTAACTGGCAATTCCTTTACCATACAAGAGAAATTGTTTTTCAACAATGGCTACCTAATTTCCATGCAGCTACTGACCAAGTTAACATATCCTGTCAACAAATAGATTTCCGAGCTGCTGTGTTCTGTTACTTTTTGTCTAGGACAAATTTATGTTCATTTGTGTTTTTTTCTTTGAGTTTATGTTTTCACAATCCCAGGTTTCAAAGCATTGTGATTACTATTTACTAATAATCATTTTTCATTTACGCAATTAGTAATGTTATTCCGATTTTCTTAATCATATTGCCCAAACATGCATGCCATTACTTCTTTAATATGTCACACAGAGAAAGACGGGTCTCGAGGCAAAAGCTGCAGCAGGGATTTAGCAAGAGTAATTAATTAGCTGGACACTGCAGGAGTTCCATTTAAGGTGCCAACATTTTGATATGCTGTTCTTATTACTTGAGCAAAATGATTGGTTGCTTTGAGTTCTTGTTATTTTTCCAAGTACTGAAGAATATCAATAGCAATCCTGGATAATTGCTGACCTCTTGCTGGATAAATTGGGTTTTTTTTTTGGTCGTAGGATAGATTGGTTTATTTTTGTGAGATCTTAGACACAGACTTTTGTGTAGTGATGCAAGAAACTATGCGTGTATGCAAAAGAAGCTTGACCATGTAAACTTTAAAATCAAGTGAAATTACTGTTGTATTCTGGCTTTTCTTATTCCCTCTCTGGGGTTTTGCTATCTAAGCCAACTCTTCACGTTGTCTAATCATCTCGAGAAATTTGGCAGGTTGGGTACTAGTGGAAGTCCATCTTGTGTATAGTTGCTGGATCTCAGATTTTGAGTCGTGATGAATGATGATCATATGGAGCAAAGGTGTCCTTTGGGCGGCACTCATGAATGCAAGCTACAGGAGGTCTTCAAAGGGCAATGATATTGCTGTGAATTTGTAGTGTGACTTTGCACCTTCAAGCATGGGAGGCAGGGAGTTTCACTCTGAGGGCCATGACATAGGGTCCTCGTTTGAAAGAATTTCTCCATTTTTGCTCTAAATGATGCTCTTTTTTGCAACTTTCTTTTCTTTTTCTACCATACACTATAAATGAATACTTGCTATAGCTAATTTATCTTAAAATGCATTCTTTTGTAGCAAATCTACATTTTTTTCAGTTATTGATCAAACGCTATTGGGCCGTTGGTTTGTCCCGAACCTGATCCTCTGGTTGCTACATAGTTTCCTGCATTAATTTGATCTTTCAACACTTGGCAAAAGGCATAAAAACTCAGATAAATGAAGATTTCATTTATCAAAAAATTTAATGTTGCACACGAGTGTAAAGAACCCATCATTGAGCAAAGTTTGCTTCAGCATGTCCAACAGCCATGAAACCACCGGCGGGACTGAAATCCCAACAGTTGGTGGCGGCCAGTTGGAGAAGACAGTAAATGCTGGGACATGAATCAACTTCTAATCGGTGGTCTTCTTCATGGTAGAGCAGATTGCCATCACTATTAAACTTGATGGAAATCCACTTTGGTGGCAATTAGATTCCAGGCAAATAGTCTTGATCGGTTTTCTTCGACCCCCCAAAGACTCATCGTAAACATTCACACTGAAGCGGCTGCAAACATTCTCCCATTTGCTCATGTACCATCTACGCAGCCATCATCAACAGCCTTGTGTTCTCACGTCCCGGTGCTAGACCTGTCCATAGAACCATGACACGGGGGGATTTCTTTCTTTCTTTCTTTCAGACAGAGGTCTACAAGGATTTTTGGTTTGGACTGAACTTTCCGGTGCTTGGCTTTGTGGGCCGCTCTCTCTTCAGAGTTTTCAGGCCTGCTTTTGTTTTAGCCTCGACCTTTTTTCTCTTGCAACAATTTCAACCTTTCATTATTTTTCCTTTTTTTTCCATATGGGGTTTTATTCTGATAAAATTGTCTTCTAGAATCTACATAAACCATAGATTAAACGCAGATTAAATTATTTTGTTTAAAGCTATTACTGTATCGGAATTCAACACATTGACAATTAACAATTTTCTTTTTAAATCCATATATTAGATGTCAAATTATCACTAATTTTTTAAACATTGTAGTAGTGATTTTTTTAAGCCAAAACTTCACTTAGAATTTTTTTTTTGTGATTTTATTTTTTTACATGATATTGTATGATTTTTTTTCAATTAACTTGTCCATATGGATTTTTTTTAAATTAACACCATTTTATTTTACGAGACAAAATTAACAAGTTAAATCCTTGTGGGAACTAGGGAAGAGGAAATACCCGGTCACAAACTGAACAACTGATCGGAACTGACATAGTTCGGTTTCAATGGATTAATTCTTAGATTTCACGGTTAAGGACGATTTTAAGGGTCGGCTGATGCAATTTTCCACTAAACCTACTGAACAATCCATTCATATTTTATATTTTTTAAAATATTCAATATTATGATTTATGAAATGATTATTCCCCAATTTCTCCCCAATTCTACCTATCCCTAGCTAGGTTGCCCTGGACTGCCGCATATTTCCACACCACCAGCTGACGCATGAGAGCCCTTGTTCAATCTTGAGTGGAGTTGGGCGGTTCCCCCCTTTTCCTTTGGAGCATCGACATGTGTAATGCATCACGACTGCTTTTACCACCCACTGCCAACGGGCACCTTGTCTTGATTTCTGTCGCTGTTTTTTAAAAAATGATATTTAGACAGTAGGATAAGAAAATTAAATTAGATTAATTATTTATTTAAATTAAATATAATTTAAGTAAAATAATTTAATTTAATTGATTTATTAGATTAATTAATTTTTTGATCATTTTTCAATTTTAAAAATTTTAAATTAATATATATTTTTTATATATTAAGGAAAATTGATAATAAACTTAAATAATAATATATTTAAAATATATTAATTTATTATATATATATGTATACAAATCATAATCATAACAATTTAACTTTATTTACATATATATATATATATATTTATAAATCTATATTACTATGAAATTGTAAATTATATATTTTAATGATATAACTTATATGTTAACATTATAATAAATGATAGTAAATATCCTACATATTAATATGTTATACTTATTACACCTTAATAATGTTTCATAATTTAATATGTTATAAATATATATAATTGTATAAATATTATATCTATTTAATTATACATAAGTATTACTATAAATTATAATAAATTTTATTTATATATTTGAGAGAAGGGAGATTCGAATCCAGCTCTTATTAAGAGGGAGATTATGCACTAACTAATAAGTCAAATGATCGCGTGTAAAGTTTATTTATATAATTACAATTAATAACTTTATTAGTTATCACCTTAGTTTTTATAACATAGTATTTATAATTAGTTATTATTTATACAAACTTTGATATAAAATATTATAACATATAAGTTGTGTCATTAATTTCATATATATAATAAAATAATACTTATAAATATATTATATAAAATTAACATATTACTTATACTTATTATAAATAATTATAGTAATATATTATAAAATAAAAAATTTAGTAAATAATTAATAAAAAAATATAAATAAAGAACAAAATAATATTGAGTTGCTCACAATTTAATAATATTAAATATATTATATTATATATTAATGCTTAATATATTATGAATATCTAAAGATATTAATATTAATAATTATTCACTATATAGTAAAGTTTAATATGAATATATTAAAATTTATTATTATTAATTAATAATATATAATATGTTTAAATTTTTTTGGTATAAGAACTCAAACTTGTGTGGATGGAAAGTAAATCAAGCCGTTGCCAAGTGTGAGTCAAAGAACAAATGCATGTTTTTTTATGTTTGTTGTATATTATAAAATTATGAATGAAATTTATAAGTTTTAATATTGTAATTTATAAAAAAAAATGATAAAATTTTGATCTATTAGACTAAAACTAAACCAATTCTATATTTAGTCAGTTTGGTCTTCTTACAATTTAGTTGGTTTTGATCGATTTTTTAAAAATGTTTAGTCCATTTGATCTTTAAATATGACGAACCAAATCGCTCAATCCACCCATTTGCCCACATCTATTTTAGGGTACGACCATCAACATATTGCATCAAATGTTAGGTGTTCAAGCATGCTTTATGTCCATTTTTTCTTCTTATTCTAGCCATTTTTCTTTTTCTACACCGAACAATATTTGGATTCTTACAGAGACGGCTCCATAAATTTTTCTAAAGAGTGTCATAATTAAAACAATAATAATTAAAAAGTTTTTTACCTTAATCCAAGATCTGTTGGGAAAGCACTTAGATCAAATTTAACATAACTTTATTTAGAAGATTGTTGAGTACCATTAGTAGAATTATGTTGTTGTTGCCTAAGACTTGAGACTTATGAAATAATTTTTTGTATTTTAAAATATCTTTTCATGACTTATTTATTCAAAAACATATTAAAAAATACTACTCATTTCTCATAAACATAAACTAAAATATTAAAATTAAATAAAAAGTAATCTTGCATAGCAAATTATTAGATTCAACAACTAACAATTTGACAAATTTCTATTCATTGATCAAAAGCATTCACAAAACATATAAAGTTAAATACAAAAATCAAATAATCAAATAATATACTTACAAAATAAATAAAAAAGAAAAAAAGATTCATAATTTCAAGATAGTATTTGACATGCAATACTATTTTCTATCAACTGAATTCTATTTAGGTCCTAAACTATCAAATTACTCAAAAAAATATTTAGATATGAAGTATTTAAAAACTTAATTTGAATTGAAAATTAATTACGATTCAAATATAAATGACTTGTTTTGAGAAAGTGAAAAAAGCTGCCAAGGACGGAGAAGAAAAAGTGTCATTGCAAGTCTTAAAAGTAAGAGTTTGAATTTTTAGATAGAAGAGTAGTTTAGATTTTAACTTTTTAAATATAATATTAAATTGTAAAAAAAATTCTTGTTATCTTTCCGCATAGTATTTAAATATTAATATATAAATTACTTTTTAATAAATTTATTTTGATTTGAAATCTTTGATCTCATTCCTTACAAAATTATAAAAAATTAGTAAGTTTATTAGTATATTAATTATAAAAACTCTAAATAAATAATATAATCATTAAAATTTTTTGGTACATGAGTGTTGTCATGTAGGTCCACCGTTGATTTTTAGGCAGAAAGTGAGAGTCGAGGTCATTAAAATCTTAAGCCAACTACTAAATTGAATGCCAAAGTACCTAATTACCTAAATGCAATTAAGCATTGGTCATGCAGTAAGGTCTCAAATTATTATACCACAAACTGCATTCAAGATTGAGTTTGAGATAACAAATATCCAACACCAAATGAGTTTCAGAAACTTGTAAGATTTGGTCCAAACTTGAGGCAATGGCATGGCAGTCATCTTTCTTTTTTTGAGGATTAAAGCCTAATAATTCTCAACCCCCTTAATTTGGTCTAGCTCAAAATGTGTCAAAAAAATTGACATCTTTCTAAAATATGGCCTAAACAATAAGAGGCTAATTATATGGTAGATATCAATTGTTGGATCCAAAACCCATACGTATCATGTAATCTATTTGTTTCAACATTTTTGTGGGCTTAAATCAAGCTCACCCTTCCCATCCCATGTGCTTTAATATACCTCATGTCAAACCATAATCTTCGTATCATATATGCTTCAACTCATCCAAATTATTAAGTCCTCTGCTTAGTTTTTGCGTTTTAGATTTGTGAAAGGTAAATGATTTAGGCATTACATGTCCCTAACATGTCCAAGATTTCACATATTGTCACAATGGACCATTGTTGAGGATTGCTTTATAGTTTATGATGAGGAAAAGAACCAGTTAAAGCAATTCTTGAATGCATTTTCTACTAAAGTATCTTTTACCAAATCTACATGGACTTCTATACAATGAATTAATTGTATGTGCTTTTACAACATACTCAATAAACATTAGTGAGATTGTACTCTTCAGATATTGTGTTTACTATGTTAATAAAGTGAGTTTATATTCCTTTCTTGTTTTATGCTTTATTTTCCCAATTAATTTTAATGCTTTTTTATTCTTGATTTATTAATGTGTTCTGTGGTACTAGCTAGCTTCTCTCAATATATGTCTACTGAAAATCATTTTAGACTTTTGGTTAGTCATTTTAATTCATGTGTCTAGGGTCATGTGAGTTGTTAGTAGTATAAAATTAATGTTAATGTGTGATGCTTAAGTTGTTGTTGAAATTGATTACTTCCAATAAGAAAATTAAAGACTAATAATAATTTGCCATTTATTTTGTTCAGAAAGGAGAGTGAAACTTGTAATTTGGATATTCCACGGACCTGACGGACCAACCTCAAATTGAATTAATTTAGATTAATTGGTCAAATCCATAGAATATATGAGCTGTCGGTATTACAATATTTACTGCAATGTATGAGTTGTTGGCATTAAGTATGTTAATCATATTTATGGAATATCCGAGTTCCCTTTCAGAAAGTACAACACACTCCATCACTTGTACATTCAATGGAGTTGATTGCATTACTCGAGATTATTTAACAAGTAAGAATTGAGCATATATATATATATATATATATTAATGTTGTGAATTTTCTATTTGCTAAATAATTTAGGGTAGGTAGATAAAGTCCATATAGGATATACGAGCTGTCAATATTCAAATCTTTGAATGGAAAAAGATAAACACTACCAAACAAGTTCTTTGAAGAACGTGTGTTGTCTCTTTTCCTTTAAAAATGAGTGCATTTGTCGAAGGGATGCTTCCACATAGTAATAATATGAAGTTCGAGTTTAGCGTCCAACTGATCGTCAATTGCATCATGTGGTCAGCAGTTCATTTATATTCTTCATATACTTGTACATATTTTGATTTTCATTTGTAATTGATTGTGATAAAAATAATATAATTTATATTCATGTTTTTATTAATTAAAAAATATTTTTTATATTTGTAATAATTAAAATAATTTCTTTTACATATTTCTATTCATTTAGTTTTTAATTTTTAATCATTAAGGTATTAAAAAAATTTTAAAAATACCAATAGATTCACACTTTTTACTGATGGAGCTTGATGAAAAGGTCAGCGTTCAATCTGCTGGCTATTTTGTCAATAACTTCCATTGATGATTTACCAATAGAATTTTTCGTTGGACTAGTTGTATCACTAACTAGACCAACAGCTGACGAATTGGCTATTTCCCAACACAAAGGCCGAAAGTATATATCGTCGAAGAATATTTCAACGGATTATTCTATCGCCGACTAAGTGGTCATTACCAACGAGGATATTTCATGTGCCAACGGATTTATTTGTCGACATTTTCATCAATGACTTGGAACACCAAAGAATTATACCACTTTATAAACAAAATTCTTCATCAGTAAAGTCTAATTTTGGTAGTGAGAGCCAAATGAAAGAAGTTACAGGTGAAATTATGAATCAAAACCAAAAGCAAAAGTTCTTATTTCTCCATATAAGAGGTATAGGACGAAAAGCAATAAAAGGGAGCGAAAAACAAAATTAGATAAATATTTAATTAAGGATTGATGATGTTGCTGATCATAATAACTTTGATGTTCTCATTTAGTGGAAATTCAATAATGATAAGTTTTCTTATACTCTTTTATATTGCTCATGATGTATTGACAATTCTTATATATATTAACAGGTTCTTCTGAATCCTTTTTTAGTATCGGTGGATGTGGTTGATGCGTATTAGAGTTCTTTGACTCCTAAGTCTCGTGTAAGTACTTATTTATGTTCAAGATTGACTAAGTGAATCGTCACATTTTGATTCGAATGACATTAAGTTTAATTTGAAGGAGTTTGAGAAGTTTATTCAAGTAATTATTTTATTTATAGGTTATACCCATCATTTCATCATATCAATTTTTATTTCTTTGTTTTTTTAGTTTTTTATTTAAAAATTACTGGATTGTTTTAATATATTTTTCGATTTGTTGAAAATTACATTAAGTCTCTTCATTGCTTAGAAAATAAGTGTATTAACTAGTGACTGCTTCAGTCTCTAGCTAGGTTATTGAATGTAAGTAGTATAGATATTTCATTTATAATATCTTTAGATTGTTCTAACACATTAATTTATATTAATTATAAATTTTTTCTTTAATATTTTAGAGAGATGTTCATATGAGCTTAAGTTGTTGACATATTGTGGGATTTATATATATGTACTAATTTATGCTACAGTGATTATGGAATATGATTATTATTTTTGTTAATTAATTATACTTTTATTAAGTTTGTTAAAAATATAATTTTTTTTAAATAATTGAAAATATAAAGTTTGCAAATCGACCAATTGAAAATCGACCAATCAAATAATGGTCGATTCTGATTATGTTGATTTATACTATATAGTCGGTCAGTTTGGTCTTCTTTCTACTTATGTTAATTTGATCGATTTCTAAATTTTCCTCACACGAAACTTATTGAACCGATCAACTATTTTATCCTAATAAGAGCATATGTTATTCACGTGTTATTAATTGAAAAGAAAAAGACATCTACATGGTGTTACCTGAGGAAAAATTATACAAAAAAAAACACGAAAAAAATGGAAATCACAAGAAATTAGGTGATGTTAACTACTTGTTTTCAGTTCTATTCTTTATATGCAAGTGGAAAACCGTAACATTATTCAACAACTCATAATCCTTTACATTTGTAGTTAAAGGTAGATCCAGAATAGTAAAAGTATATCAAGAAAGAGCCAGCTTGTTTGTCTTGTGGAAGATGCGTTTCATGATTTTAAGCGGAATGATAGCGTCTGAGTACCTTTCGTTGTTGATCATATTGAGGGCAATTAATTGCAAGCTGTTGATTAATTGACAAGTTGATGCTGATTGTTAACCTCCATTACGTTCGAGACAAAGCATCCAAAGTTTACATGCAAGGCATGTCCCTACATCCCTATAGGAACAGAATACTTTTGCATAGTCGCTTTAATTACAAGAAACTGTTTATATTTTACAACCAGGAATGTTGTTACATCAATTACACCTAAGTTAGAATTTATTGGCTATCTACTTTTAAATTGAAAATTAAAAATTTTGGAATCGATCATGTTAATTCGTTTATGGTCTACGGAGTTAGTAACTTGCACCTTTAATCTATCTAAAGGTACACAATTAATCATTTGATTTAGCATGCTCTGTAATTTCCAAATAGATTATAAATGTGGTTGATTGTGGGAGAAGCAAACACAACAGTATTCGTAATTCATCCAAGTTTAAGTAGCTAGCAGAGATGGTACCAAGGAATCCACATATGTACTTGTCCTTAATAAATTCTGTCAGCTATAATAGCCTAAATTACAAGAGGGTGACCCTACACTCCGGTTCTGAACTTCTGATCTTTACATAGCTTGCTGTGATGCCATAACTTAGCTTCAGAAAGCCCAGAAATTGATGCTTTGATCTACCAATTCCATCACTAGCAGCACTATAATGTAAACAAGAAATTTATTGCCTTGTTAATTATACTTTCTAATTCTCAGATGCTAGGCCTAATTGCCTGAGATGGTTGTGTATATCTTCAGGGTGATCGGCAAATTTCGGCCTTTCAGGCTGCATCCAACGGCCATCCTTGTTCCTCACCATGCCCTTGTTCTCATCTTGCCTCCAATATGGTGGAACCAGGTAATGATCTTTCAAAAAGTCACAGGCCTTGTTCACCAAAGCAGGGTCCCTACGACCTGCCAGCACAAATCTATGGCCTTTACCATGGTATCTGCATCTCAATTAAACATCACCCTGGATTAGACTCTTTCCAAAGAAATATCTTGGTGAATTCCCAAATTAACTTTTTCTCAGGTTAGATAATTCATTCAAATGTGAAACCAAATGTTGAATAACAGTGCTTTATTTGACTTGCTGAACTTGTGCCTAGAGAACTATTGGGTCAGAGCTAGCGTTAGAAGACCTCTGAATTCTGCGAGCAAAAGTCCAAACAGTTGCTTTAGTATTTGGTAGATTATCTCTTTCCTCATTTATAAATCTTCACTTCCATCAGATTGCTTCCATGCTTATCTCATTCCCATCTTATATAATACTTCCACTAGCGTAATCATATCCGCCATTGATGGCTATTTGTGTGATTATTTACTGCAAATTTGGTCCAATGCAACTGAAGGTGGGAATTATATATGAATATATGACAATGATCTCATCCTAAGTTCTTTACTTACTATTTTAACAATTTCCAGCTACCTACTGCTCTTAATACTAAACGTCTCATGCTTGCAAATCACAAGCTGGGTCCAAGAAAGCACCAAGTAAAAATGAAATATTATATTAATCTAATTTTTATCTCTCAATTCGAGATGGAACTGAAATGAAACTCATTTCAATCATAGTTATTGCGAAAATGACTCCTAAAGGTTTTCATTGTCGATGACTTTGTTTTCCAATCCGGGGAACTAACCAAAAATTCTTTTAGGTGACGGTTTAATTAATGAAACTTAGATGTATTAAGCAGGACCACCAATAACGTAACCAGGTTCATGTTCAAATATGGTTTGAGCATAAGAAACTAACCCGTCAAGCAAATGCAAGTGAGCTTCCAGGTTATGTGCACAAGAGGGATCCCCAGTGTCTTTCAGGAAAGGCGAGTTTTTATGATCTAGTGCCAGTTCAACTCCAACATGCGAGTAACTCCACGGCAATCCCTCAGCCAGCTTCATCAACACTGGTGACACGTTTTCATTGAAGAACAATCCGGGCGATTTAGGGACTATGTCATTCACATTCACCACCCTCAACACCTTAACTCCAAGCGTTTCGATCCGTTCCTTGAACCTCACGTTACCAACCCTAGGACCGGAAAAGGAGAACACGCTCACGGGCACAGCTCTGCTATCTTGCAATACATTCAGACCCGTTTCAACAATATCATACGCACTAAGAATTGCCAGGGCACTGCCTAAGCTGTGACCAGTGATGGTTATGCTAATCTCTTCATCTTGGTACATTTCAACTAACCTCTTCACTTCCGTTAAAATCTGCTCCCTGGCTGAAAACTTGCAGAACCGGCACATCTCGTCCTTGTCAGTGTAGAGATCCAGGAAACCTGATTCTACTTTTACTGTTGAATCCGGACACGGGATTTTATTAGAAGAAATGGGCTTGAGGAAATCCATTAAATCTGCAATCCACTCCAGGCGTGTCACGGTGCCCCTCCAAGCAATGGTGATGTCACGACGGCCTAAACGTTTGGACATTTCATCGTTCGAAACCCCGACGTATCCAATCCAATTTGCATTCTTGCTCCAAACTTTAGGCCACCGAGATTTCTTGAAAAAATTCGGAAGGTTAATGTTGGATGTTGCGAAGAGGTACCTCGAGACCAGGTAGCCATGGTGCTCCATGCCTAGGGAGTCAAAGAATTGACGTTGCGTGAATCTGCAGCTTCCACAGTATTTGGAAAATGGATCAAAATCGAAAGCATCATAACAGGCTTGTGCCATCTCGCCGTATCGTATCAGCTCTGAGCGTAGAAGAGGGTCCATTGGATTTAACATCCCAACCCAATCGTCTTGGCCGTGGATTTCTTTCCATACATCGGCTACTCGTCTTTCTTCTTGTTGACCAGGTGCAAGGTCTTCTACTTCTTCTTTTGTTAATCTTTCCTTTTCGAGTTCATTGATGGTGGAGGGCAAGGACTCACTTGCTTTGGAAAAAACTTTTGGAATCCTAAGCCGCCTTGTTGCAAAGTCTATATTTTTGGTACGCCCTAGGTGAGATTTCTGGCCTGAAAAAGACAATGGACAGCTTTTTTCAGATGGCAAAACGTGATCAAGCTGCCGGTTGATAGAGAGAAAGGTTTTGGATAGAGAAATGGCCATTGCAAGTAGCAAGACCTTGTGAAGCAGGGTCAAGGTGGAAGAAATAATTAAAAGAAAGGAAGGGAGAGTGGGCGGGCCTGTTGCCTAGGGAAGACAGGTTTAATATAATACGGAGCTGAGTTTGTAGTCCAAACTCCAAAAGATTACGATTTTATATTATAGGTGCTTTTTATGAATATTTTCTAAAGCACGTGGTTCATGAGAACACCTTACGGTCATGGTCCATTGGGTTCGGGGTCAAACAATGTTTAGGTTTCAAGAAAGGTCTTGGCATTATCAGTTAGGTAATCAAGTTCTCTGCAATAACCAGGATACCTCCAAATAATGGGTTATTGACTTCATATGGTACTAGTTAACAATTTGGTTTACTTTTTCGAAACACAATGGATTCTAGATCGTACTATGCTAATAGTTATCCAAGTAATTAAGCATGCTCTTAGCTATAAGTTTAGCGTTAGGTTTCTGCTCCACGCTCTGTTGAGTGTTGATACGGTGGACAATACTTCTGGGATGTCTTCTTCTGTTGGTTTATAGGTGCAGGACTAGGATTTTCTTGGAGTCCTGTTTGTTGCCAAATCCTTTTGAGCAGCATTAATGTGATTTTGTAAATGTACAATTCTCTACCCATGCCAAACAAGGTCTTCTGCTAAATAAGCAAAAGCCTTGGCATGAAATAATGGTAATAGAAAAATAAAGTTATATTTTTTAAAAAAAAACAGGGAGTTATACCCTTGGGAAAATAAAAAAAAGGCATAATGTTCATTGCATCTTGAATTTTATGTGGTTTAATTTGTTTGCATGATTGAACCAAATCATAAAGCGTGTGTCAATTACAGCTCATGAACTTAGGTGTCATATCATGAATCATATATATAAATGATAATTCACAACCTCCATTATTTAAAAGTTATTACGTAATCTTGTCAGAATCTTCATTTTATTATCTAATTTTACCTTATAAGTGGGAATTACAAATTTAATCAACCAAAGAAGTTTTTGTAGATATAATCAACCAATTAATACTATTTTGTTTGGTTAATATATTCATTACTTATTTTTTAAAAAAAAATGAATAAAATGTAAACTATTGTCATAGCTAAGGTACATAATAACATAATCAGCTGAGGCAGTTGGGCCCCAATAATAATTAAATAGAAGTGGACCACCACTGCCAAAGAATCTTTTGACACAAGCTAAAGGTACTTTGAAGATCATTTATCCTAAGATTTATTTTTCTTTAATCTTTCTCTCCTTCGGTGCAAGGTTTCGTTGATTAATTGATCTTGCTATGTGGTACACAGTGTGCATATCCCATGGATGTTGCTGGCATTTGCTGTTATCTATATTATATTTTTGTCTTCTTATGAGTAGGAAAACTAAAAATAAAAATTATAAATTCATCTGTTTGAATTATCACAAGGACCAAGGCAGATATCAAAATAAAAACAGAATAAATAGAACCACGTGGTTATTAATAAACAGGTCAATTGTAGAGCCAAGGGATCGGGTATAACAACCCTATATATGGATGCTTCAGAGGTAATGTGATGGTTAGGCTTTCTCATTATATTATATACAGGGGCGGAGCGTCCCTTTATAATGGCTCCCAAATTTTTTGAAATTTTTTTTATATTATATATTTTTTAATATTTTTTAAAATAATTTTTATTAAATAATTAATATAATTAAAAAATAATAAAATGATTTTAAAAATTTTATTTAATTTTATTCAAATTTTTAATTTTTTTTAATTTTTAAAATTTTTTCATTCATTTTTTTTGTTTTTATATTGTGAAATTATAAAGAGGTAAAGTTTTTATTTAATTTATTTATTTATATTATTATTATTATTTATTTTTTTAATTTTATTCTATTTACTCATATATTTTAAGTTTCTATAGATTTTCTCTTTTAAATTTTTAGGAATCATCAACCATATTTTTTTTTTTATATAGGTTATATCTCTTACTTATCATGATTTTTTATTTTTTGTTATGTGGATTTTATTTTTAATAATTTTAATTTTCAAAAATTAAAAATTATATTCAATGTAATTCTCAAATATAAGTTCTAATGTTGCATTATTAGTTATTGTTTAAAATTTTACTAATATATTATTTTCATTAATCCTAATTATATAAGAAAAAATTATTTTGAATATATGTTTCTAATGTGCTTTACGTTTTATATTTAATTGAAAGAAAATTATCTTGAGTATAAAGAGAAATTATTAATTATGTATATTGTATTTAACTATTTATATGTGATGCACTATAGTTTAATATTTAATATTATAAATTTAAATATAATAAAATAAAAATATTAGATGCTGACTACATTAATTTTTTAGTCATTTATATTGAGAAAGATAAAATTTCGAAACAAAATGAATGACACTTTTGTCTTACAAATAATTTAATTATTTATATTAAAAAGGATATTGCCATTGTAGAATAAAATTTTCTTGGAGCAATATTATAAGTTTTTATTTTTATTTTTTTTACATGTTATATAAAATTATTATCTATTATAAATTTTTCGATTATTAATGATTAAGTTTAATAAATTAGTTTTAAAAATTTTTAATTTTTATTCTTCTTAACCTTTGATCCCTCAATAAAAATTGATTAACTCCACCCTTGATTATATATATATATATATATATATATATATGCCTTCTTAATGAGTCGTGCATTTATACATCTAATGAAACAAGGATTAAATGATGTGTGAATTTGAGTTGAATTTGGGGTTTGGGCCTTTGGGCGGAGGAAATAAAAGATAACCAAAAACAGAAGGTGAGAGAGAGAGAGAGAGAGAGAGACGTGGCAGCAAACAACAGCCCCCGGTAACCCACTTTGTAAGCATTCCCTTTTATGAATCTGAAATTAGAAAGGAAATACAAAACGAAATTTAAAGGATGGCTACTTACTTATTGTATATATAGCTAATGGATTAAGAAAACAAGATGTATATATATCCCATACGCAGTTTGAGAAATGACAAACGATGAGTAGGTAAGCGATATTACACTAGAACTGAAAATCACTTGAATCTACGAAACATGTGATATTACTATTCTAACTCAAAACAAACGTTATCCTACCACTAGCTAGAATGAAAGACAACACAACCCATGTGGTCTGAATTGGCAATTCATGTCTCTCTCTAAACTAGCCTTCAAATTTTATGAAGTCAACATTGAACCCTACACTTATATAAAATTGGGTTTGACCATTTTTTGCTTATTTTATAAATGCCTCGTATTTCTCATGTGTATGGTTTTTAACTTCTTTAAATGTACATAACCCACTTTTTTTTGTATTACATCATCCTGTATAAATAGTAATTATTGTTACGTAATGAAAGGATTTAAGTTCATCCAAATCAATTTCAACTATTCATCGAAAAATTTTATATGTGCAAATGACTGTGAATTTACACGAAATTTTGAATTAATGAAAATAATTTTGAAAATTTTAAACCTTTAATTAAATAAAAATTATTGGGGATTATCTTTTTCAACTTTCTTGCTCTTAAACCTTGGATAACAAAAAAAAGAATTCCCAAACTTGAACAAAACAATTTTAAAGCCTAGCCAAGTTATCGTATTGAAACTATCCAAGAGCAGCAAAATCCAACTTAATCAACAACAACCCTCATGATAATCGAAGGCATATTATTAGGGTATTATTAATTCGAGGCGTATGATTTCAAAACTCTTTTACTTTCTATTAAAGAATAGAGTCTTAATGAAGATTAAAAAGTATAAATATTTGTATAATATTTGAAAAAGTTTTTAAATTATTTTAAAAAAAAATTAAATAAATTTTTATTTTTTTATAGTATTCAATCAAGTTTTTATATTTATATTTTAAATCATATAAATCCTTATATAACTAACATATGACTAATTTTCATTAATCGAAATGTAACTTGTCATGTTATACTCACATGACATTGATGTGGTATTAAGATGAAGAGTGAAAATACCACATAACCATGTTATCATACCACATCAACATATCATGCCATCATTCAATTCAACGTGTTACATGTCATAGTAGCTTCAGTATATGATATAGAATGACAAGTGGTAGTTTGATTATTAACAATTAATATTTTAATAACAATTACTTTATATTGAAGAAGAGACTATTAATAAAGATTAAAAAGTATAAATATTAGTATAACATTTAAAAAAATCTTTAAATTATTTTTTAAAAAATTTAAATAAATTTTTATTTTTTTACAGCATTTAATCAAGTTCTTACATTTTTATTTTAGATTAAATAAACTTTTATATAACTAATAGATGACTAATTGTCATTAGTCAAAATATTACTTGTTATTTTATACTGACATAAATTTAATGTGGTATTAAGAGAAAAAAAACCACATGACCATGCCATTACACCATATCAACATATCATATCATCATCGATTGCAACGTGTTACATGTCATATTAGCATCACATAGTATACAATTACAAGTGATGTTTTAATTAATAATAATTAATAAAGTATTAATTATAAAAACTTATTTAATTCAAAATAAAAATATAAAAATTTGATTGAACGTAATAAAAGAATAAATATTTATTTAATTTTTTTTACATAATTTAAAAGTTTTTTTAAATATTATGTTATAAATATTTCTATTTTTTAAAAGGTGAGAGGGGGAAAATATGAAGAGCAAAAACTATAAAAGTATAAATTCTTTAGTTAATATTTGGTTTGTGTGTGGTTTGGTCGTGGATTGGGTTGAGGCTGCTCTTATGCTCTTGTATAACTTGAGAGGGGGTTCCATTTATAATTATCCAAACGGGGTGCTACGCTAACATCATGTTTGATATTATGTCTTTTTCCCTTAATACTTAAAAGTCATAGTCAGCCTTTTTCTTGTTACATTTAGAGACTTAGTCTCTTTAATTTTAATTGGATTCGTCTGAAGGGGAGCTATTGAGCTTTAGGTTGCTGCAAGCTTTTAATCCATGGTTGATTTTTTTTTTATGAATAAATTTTCAAATTTTCTAGACTCTTTTACTGTTTTTCTTTTTTTTTTTTTTATTCAAGAGAAAAATGGGAAAATTGGAGGCAACTTTATGTAGAGATTTGGGTTGATGGTTGGGTGTGGTTTTTCCCTTTGGTCTTAAGAGTTTGGTAAGAAAAAGATGGAGATGTGAAGGTTGACCATTAGGGAAGTCGATACCATGGCAGCCTCTTATTCATTGACAATGTGGAGAAGATATATATTGACAATACAGAAAAGATAAACTCTTTCATTAAGAGCTTTTATGTAAGTTAGCTTTTTGATTAAGATACTAAAAAGAAGACCTTGCTTGTTTCCAAAATTTCCAAATAAGTACCCATCTTTTTATTGAACCCACTTAAATATGGCACTGTTGTTTAATTAAACTTTTAATTTGCATAAAAATCCCTAAAATTTGTTATCCTTACCATGTCACTGTAAGCAATTATACAATTGTTATCACCACCACTTTAATATCTACCTGGTACATATGTGGCAAAAAGGGCTTTATGGACATTGATGTGGTTTGTCTAGTAAGTCCCATACTATATGCAATGTAAGTATCAACTTAATATGAATTTTTATTTTTCTGATGTGGCATCGATTCGGCAAAGATAATGTCCATGTAAATGCTGAGGTGGAAAAAATAATGAATTTTAATATTTTTTTTAGAAAGTGATTTTATTAGCCTTCTTTACCATTGCCATCTTTAAGTCTGTAGCATGATCTGCAAAAGACTTTTCATGGCATCAAGAGATGGTAAGGGCTTGAGAGACCGTACAATTACATAAGGTTGCTGCCACTGAAAACACATTGGCAACATAAGATATCAACCACAAGTGTACCAACAGTGCAATGCCCTTTAAGAAGGAAGGGGCGTTGCAAGTTAAAAAACAAAGGCCGATCACTGCCCATGAGCTATCACCTGCGAATCAAAAAAGTCAAAGGAACAGCTCTTACACAATCCACAGATCCTTCAAAAAGGACAGACCAAACCCAAGATCCCCAGCCAAGTACAAAATCCATCATTGAGATCATATCAAAAATGAAACAAATCATCAAACACAAAGCTAGAGAAGGACAAAATCAACTGCCAAAATGAAACAACGCACCAGTATGAAAAGGAGAAAAAATAAACATTCGACCTGAACCTTTTGTGCATGAACCACTTAATCAAACATGATCAGCTCAACATCTGCAACCCCTACCTACCCTATTCCTACTCCAGTACCATCAAGAATTCATCACTCCTTAACACCCCTGTCTTAGCGAGTTCGTCCGCCAATTCATTAATATCCCTTGGAATCTTAGAGACACTCCACCTTCTAATCGCCCTCTTCCATCTCTCCATGCTTAATATCTCTGTTCTTTGCTTCTGACATGCTCTTTCGAGGCCTAAGACCCATTAAACAACTTTACTAGAATCACTTTCCACTTCTAGTCTGAAGGTGTCGACCCATCTAGATCTAGCAAAGATCTTGAAGGCTTCCTTAATAGCTAGGACTTGGACCACTTTAGCATCCATAGCCCTTGTGCCTTTAGAAAACCTACTTCTAATTCCTCCGTCCTTATCCCTCAAGACTCCGCCGATACCTGCTTTATTTATGTCCAGATGGACTGCCTCGTCAACATTGAATTTAAAGAAACCATCATTCAGAGGTTCCCATTTGAAGTTTTAAACTTTTCTTTTCAGTTCATGGCTTTTCTTAATCTCTAATAGATAACTGCATTCGAGTATTTAGTTCATTGATTAGTGTATTATCTTTTTACTTAAAGAAGAGAGCTCGAATCGTTCTTTTTTTAATTATTAAAAAAAAAACTTCTAATGAGCAATTGAGAACATATTCCAGTCTATCATATAAGTGGGGCCATTTCACCTTTACCCATCATGCCATTCTAACCTTAATAAGTTCCGGGCATTGTTCCCATCCCAAATCTTGTTTCTCGTCAACCAAATAGTCCAAATCACTGCAAACAGAGCTAACGTCCAAATATTTGAGTCCCTTGCCCTAATAAGGTTATTCCAGTCAAGAAATAAATTAATGGCTTTTGCATGCATTGTCCACTGTACTCCCCACTGCCTTGCCATACCAACCCAAATCCGCCAACTCTCCATGCACTCAAAGAAAAGATGGTCCATCGATTCCTCCTTTACCCATAGGGCACATTTAGCTAAGTCAACTCTCAAAAGACCTCTTTGTGATTAAATAAAAATAATACTTTAAAGATTTAATTAAGTATAATAAAAAGAAAAAAATTATAAAAATTTGGAAAACTGTCTGGAACTTTTTTAGCATTTTGCATAGTAATTTTGTTTTATCAATTGTCAGAATAAGATTTGAAAACATTTCCTACCCATGGGCTAAGGACGAAAATTCCTATTTGGGTGGATTTGGTATATCAATGGCATGACCCATCTAAGGGACGAGTTGAATCCTATTCCTACTAGTTGTTTGATTGAAAAAGATCAGAAGTCTCGTACCCCATTTGTTCATAATAAACTAGTCCAAAGTTTGGCCCATGAAACCCTTTGTTGTACGTGGGGCCCATAAAACTTCATTAATGGAGAGAGAGTCAATGGAACGAGAAAACCAAGAATAGAACTAAGCCTAGCCAATAAAATGTTAGAGGTCAACTAACACAATTTCACAAATTCAAATTTTCATTAACAAAATGGATAATTAAACCACTTAACTTCGATTCAATTATTGTTAACTTCAAAACGCCTTTTATCTCAAATCCGGCAAAAAAAATTATAAATATCTAGATAGTCAAACAGTAGTATTATATTTATATTTTAAACATGAAAAAAATGACAACTCATTATCTAAATTATCTAAACTATCTCAATTTAAATATAAAACTAAAACGACATTCATAACTAGTCTCCACTGTCCAAAGACGTATCATCTCAAACTTGCATCACATTGGGTAAAAGTAAAACTTCAAACCGGTAAGAATCCCTTCAAAATTCTACTAAAGAATCTACCAATCACATCCTTATTGGAAAAAGTAAATAACAAGACCACCTATAAATTACAAGTTAAAGCTTCAAATAACAAAATCGGCGCGCGCTGCTTTTCTGTTTCCTGGACCAGCGATGTTCGCGCTAGGTTGTCTTTGACTAATACTCCCCTCCTTTGTCTTTAGGCACACACACACACACAACCAAAAAAAAAAAAGCATTTATTGAGATGATCTGGAGTGGTATTAGTGGGGAGTCCAAGCTTCAAACTTGCAACCCTTGTGCCTCCTGGGTAAATGCTTTCCTTGTCCTTGACCCAGTTAAATCGTTTTTCAATCTAACCCCCTTTTTCATTTCGGGTCAGCTGTCATCATTGAGAATAACGTAGAAACAACGTTCTCGCAATCAGATGAGGCTAGCTGCAACATTCGATGCAAGATTCTTCGGTGGGTGCCGTTTGGCTAGTGGCATTTGGGGTAAAATGCCCAAATGCACGGCTATTTATAATTTCTTAAATTTGTTTTATCCAATCATACTTAGCAAGAAGATGGTATAATTAGTCCGATGCATTATATACTTTATCAAATATATGTATCCTTTCGGGAAGAAAGCTTATTACAAAATGTACAACCCAAATAATACACTTTTGATATGGACATATATGGTGCTCCCCAATGAAATTGAGAACGAATCTATCCTATTAATACAAGTTAACTACAACTGAATGTGGTGGTGACACGTGTTCACAAAAAGATGCAAAGGGCATTTGATTAAATTTTAAGGATAGTCTTGATCGTGTTTTGTGAAAAGTATTTACAGTTGAATTTTGAGCCCATTTTAAGAGGTTAGTGGAATTTTATACCCTTTTTTTTTTAAAAGAAGATTGTGCTCTGTATTTTTTGTTTATTTGACTTGTTCAATTTAAAATCTTATAAAAAGTAACTTATCTCTTATTATGTTTATTTAAGTGATTCATTTTTTTATGTCGATATCATCTTAGTTAAATTTTAATTTGAGATTATTATAATAATAGATTGTGTGTTCCAATTTTATTTGTAAGCTTCACATTTTAAAAAAAAAACATAACTTTTATTCTATTTGATTAACATGTATATATCTCAATTACTCAGATAATACACAGGTGAAGAAATAAAACTATAACGAAACATGATTTTGATGCTACTTATAGTGCTAATTTGAAAATTAATATTGAAATGTTATAAATTATGTTATTTTTTTTATATATTAATAAATTTAATAGTATAGTAGATTACTTTACAGATTAAAGTGTTGGTAGTAGTTTAGAATACTGATGAATTTCTTTAATCAACTTAGAAAGAAAAATTCTTTTTTGAAATTATTTTGGTGGACCAATTAGTGACAAACTATATAGTTTCATGAATTAAATTAATATGAAAATTATAAAAAACTATGTTTGTACATCATATGAAAAGTTATGCATATTTATATATTAAAAAATAGTGTTTAATCACTTATGAAAACAATACATTCTATATTTGTTCACTAAAAGTTCAATAAACGACATGTTTTCCACTGAGTATATAAAAAAATTTTCTATTAAATCACTTTCACTAATGTTGCTTAGAGACTTTATTTTGTATCCTTGAAGTAAATTACTTTTAAAATTGCACATCCCTCAAAACCGATTTTTTTTTCTTCTTGTTTCTTTAGTATGAATTTTTTAACCTAAATAAGAAAAGGACAAATATATATCAGGCATAATATTTAAAAAAATCTCTAAATTATTCAAAAAAATTCAAGTAAAAAAATTTTAATGATTAATAGTTATTCTACTATTATCAGTTTATATGCCATTTATCATTTTTGTTCGAATTTTTTTTTATTTGGGCTTCTATTAATTGAAAATTTTGGTTTAATAAAATATACTGATAATTTAATCCTATTGTGAGACAAAGCATGTGAGACCAATTAATATTAAAGTGATCAGTTAATGATAAGCTTTGTACATTTAACTGGGCTAGTGTGTTTTAACAATTATGTAGGTCTTGACCCAGTACGCTTTTAATGATGAGGCTTGTATTAAGGTTTTGTTTATTATATATATATAGTTAGGTCCGTTCTTCCTTTCTAACCTAACAATATCTACTCATTGAGAGTCACCACAAACAATAGAGAAGTGCAAAAAGAAAGATCTAGCCTTAATCAGGAATTCTCTATTTTTTCACTGCGAATAATGACTACTTCTATGAATTAAACAAGTATGCAATAAATAATTGATGCTTTTGGTGTTTTAATATTCACACATAGATCTAGGGATTTAACTTACATGTCATATAAGAGCTACTTGTGTGAAATTAGAACCTAACAAAATTTAACAATTTAATGAATTTATTTTGTAAAATTATATGTTGGGGCATTCTTATTTTTTATTGTTGAAAATTTATTTTCAGGTTATCATTTTTGGACATAAAGCTAGGGCTTTTATCCCTTACAATGTATAGATTAATTTTGTATAAATTTTTTTTTTTTTGCTTAACTCGTACTGTAAAGATAGGAGTTAGATAGTAAGTTTTGGACTTGAACATAAAACTCAAAATCTAGTTCTTGATTAATCACTTATATTTTATATGTTGAACTCTTAAAATCAACTTACATATGTTATAGAGTTAATAACTAAATTTAATTATATAAAATATAAGTGTATTGTAACCAATTTTGAAAAAAACTTAAAACAAGTTAAGAATGGGTTTGACAATTAATATTCTTGATTAATTGATCTTGGTTTTGTAGTTTTTGATGAGTTTTAATGCATAGGCATTATAGAACAAAGTCCCAATGAAGATTTAGAAAGGTCAATTTCATCAAAAATACTTGAAAAGCTAAAAATTTTAGAAAAATAAGAATAAAGATTCAAATGGGTTGAATTTGACCCAATTAAAAGTTGAAGAAATAGAAAATTCTGTTGGGCAACGAAGCTCACTCTGAAGTGTGGAGTGTAAGGCTCGTAAGGGCCCATTAGGTCCATGATTTTTAAAATATTTTTTGTAAGTTCATCTCCACTTGCCCAAGTTTACATATTGTACTATTTTTTTGAATTTTTAATACATATTTAATGTTTATTTATTTTTGTATACATTTAATTAATTATTCTGAATATTTTTGATGAAATATTTCTAAAATGCATGTGATAGAAAAATAATATACATATGTTTGAGTTGAATGGCTCTATGTACTCTTCTTAGATTAGTCTTTAAATTTGTATACTCTCGAGTTGAAATTATATACATCATTTAGAGAATATATTGTATTTATTTTTTTTAAATAAAGTTCAAGACTTTAAGTTTTATTACAAAAAATACTATTTGAGACCAAATGAGATACACCTAGGCTTAGTATCTCAACAAAAACAGTCAATTACATACATTGGGTTGAGTATGCAAATTAAGAAATTTGGGCAAATAATTAATTCTTGACTTAAGATTTTTTTTTATTAATTGATGTAAGTATTTGGTTGCCGAAGTGGCTCGTTTATTGAAATTAATGGATTATTTTCTTAAACAAAATGTTACGATATGATTTTTTAAATTACTTTATACAATCATCTGCCCAAAAGGGATTATTGTTTGGAACAATTTAGAGTGCGACATAAAGCATCATGTTTGAGAGTATATCGGTTTAGAAAGTCTATATGTCTAAAGAGGATAGGCTTTTCAAAGACTAGAATATTCTCATATTCATTTTATAGGATGAGTGCCTATTAGCATGTCATATTCTTTGCCCAAAGGGAAATCTGCGATGTTGCACCTGGACTTTTCGATTATTTTCTTTTAGCATATTATAGACTATTGTTAATTATTTCATTATTGCCCAATTAACTAATAGTTGCATTTTTTGTCTTAAACAGTAACCTTTACCGTGAATAATAATCAAACTACTATTGATACTCTTAATGGGTCTAACTTTAAGAGATGAAATTCTTTTGCCTTGGTTATGAGTTAAATAGACATAGCCTTGTGTATTGATAAGCCTATGCCCTTAGTGACAAGAGCTCTATTGAGGAAAAAGAGTCCTTTACTAAATGGGATGGAGTAAATCAAATGTGTTTGCATACTTTTAATTCTTTACCTATTGAGTTTGCCTAAATCATAACTGCCTATAATGTTATAAATAAGGTTTCGAGTGTTAATGACCTTATTTCTAAGTGTGTCTTTGAAGAAGAAAAAACTAAGAAAGAAAAGGGTGAAAGTGCCTTATTTACTACCAATTCCAAACCATAATACTAGAAAAATTGTAGGAAACCCATAAATTCTCCTAAGTAGGACAATAAAGGGTATGGTAATGGTCAGACTAAAGGGGTAGGAGGTCTTAAAGTTGCCACAAGGAAAGAGGTTAGGTGATTTTCTTGCAAGAAGAAAGGTCAAAGGTCACATGGGACACAAGTGCTACGAGTATAAGTCTTGGTTAGAGAAAAAGAATAAACAAGAGGTAAGTCACTAGATCTAGTTTGTTTTTAATCCTCTTTTGTTAATGCACCACCAAATTCGTGGTGGCTTGATAGTAGTGCAACTGTTTGTGTTATTGTTACACTGCAAGGGTTCAAAAGTAAACGAAAGCCAAGTGATAGAGAGGCCAAGTTTAAAGTTGGAAACAATGCTAAAGTAGATGTCAGTCATGTAGGAACCATAGGTTTAAAATTAGAGTCTAGTTTTGGACTTGTTCTAGAAAATATTTTTTCATGTACATTTAGGGAAAATTTGATTTCAGTTTTTGTTATAGATAAACTTGATTATTATTTTGGCATTGGTGATAGAAAAGTTTACTTGCTTTTAAATTTTAAAGTCATTGGAGAGTTTAAGCTAGTTGATAATTTATATAAATTGTGCTTAATCCCTAATAATGAATATAGTTGGATAAATGTTGAAAATGTTGTATCTAAAAGATCTCATTAAAGAAAACTTTTCCCTATTGTGGCATAAAACTTTGGGTCACATTTCTAATAAGGAAGTTAAGCAATTGATAAAAGATGGCATTTTACCTAATCTTCATTTTAAAAAGTTAGACACTGGGTAAATCGCATTATGGGTAAAATAATTAAGACTAAGAAAAAAAGGGCAACTCGTAGCAAGGACCTTCTGGAAATTGTGCGAACAGATATTAGTGGCCCTCTTACACCCACCTTGTGTGGTAACAAGTATTTTGTTACCTTTATTAATGACTTCTCTCATTATGGTTAGTTCTACTTAATAGATGAAAAGTCTGATGCTTATGAAAAATTTAAAATTTTCAAAATTGAGGTAGAGAAACAATTAGGGTTAGTGTGGTTTGGCGGTTATGTAAGCTTTGGCCTAATACGTCCTTAATAAGGAGGCTTGTATTAGGGTTTTATTTATTATATATATATGGCTAGGTCTTTTCTTCCCTTCTAACCTAACAGTATCTTCCATTAAGAGTCGTCACAAATAATAGAGAAGTGCGAAGAGAAAGATCTAGTCTCAGGAAATTTCTGTTTTTTTGCTGCGAGTAATAGCTACTTTTATGAATCAAATAGGTATACAATAAATAATTGATGCTTTTAGTGTTCTAATATTCACACATGGATCTAGGGATTGAACTTGCAATTTTATATCATGTGATGCTAATTTGACAAACTAATATATTATAATAAATGATGATGTGGTACATTGACATGATATAACGATATAACCATATGATATTTTTTATCTTCTACGTCAATGTCATGTTAGTATAAAATGATAAGTGATTTTTAATTAATGACACTTAATCAAGAGGTAGTCATAAGAGTCTAAGGGTAAATATTCAGTTGACTCAATTAATTTGGTTAGAAAAAACAATCAGTCGACTAAATTGAGTTCCTTTAGAATATTAACCTAATCAATCGACTTTCATCTCTTAACCTTGTACTCATTCTTATAAAAGCAAGGACAGACCAAAGGTTGTGGCAGGGTTTCATGTTATAAGTTAATTCTATTGTAAAAGTGATTCATATTTGTTTTGAATTGAATCATTAACCCGATTCATGATCTTTTAGTCACTCTTTATGTGGAATCTTGGATTAGATATTGTAGGAAAGTCTATTTAATTTAAAATAAAAATAAAAGGATTTGATTGAATGCAAAATAAAAATTTATTTAAATTTTTAAAGAAATTATAATTTTTTTCAATTATTATTTGTTTATATTATATTACTTAAATACATAGTATCGGATAATCCTTTTATCGAAATGAATGGAGTAGTATCATTAGAAAGATGTTTGGATGCTCATCTACTTTCAGCAAATAACAAGTGGAAGTTGCTTAGATTTAAGTTACATAATTTTCATTAATTTACAACATTTGCATTGGCATGCAAACAAATTGGTACGACTACTTGAGAATAGACCAATGCATGAAAAAGTTGAATTGGGCGGCAGTGTTTTACTCATGTGTCTCTCCCACCCAACTCATACGCCTACACATTTATTAGCGGCAATTATTTAAGTCAAATCTGCAGTTTGCATTCAGACCTTCCACATAAGCCAGAGTCCTTACATAATTGGTTTAATCTATGATTGGGAACATAAATCTTATATGATTTTTGATAATAAAACGCACATATAAATTAGTTTCTTTTAGTGGTAAAGAGTTTTAGGATTCAAAATAGTATGTTTATATCGTCGGCAAAAACTCCCTTCTTCACGGTGAGTGGCAAATTTGTATATTTGCGTGCTTCTTGTTATGGCTTGAAGATTGGAGCAATTTACCTCCAAAAATTTAGTTTAAAGGGAAAAAGGCTGATAGCGGACGCATTGGCGCCTTTTGCATCATCACTATTAAAACGCCATATTTCAATTTATTTAGCTAAAGTTAAAATTTTTATTAATTACAATAATCCCACCCTGATTTTGTTCTCCTGGTTTACCGTGTGAAAATGAAATAATTTCTCCACAGCCCCAATAATAAATTCTAAAATCGCTATTACTACTTAAATTTGTCCAATTTTCCAGCATATAGCCATAACGGGAAATATTTTCGGATGTGAAAAAACACAAAGGAAAACATTAAAGAAAAAGCATCGTCTAATCCTCTTTATTTTATTTGTTTAACGTTTTCCAGTGCCAGTCAGACAGTGCTACTGACCCACCAAAGAGAAGGGTAAAACAGTAAATAAACATCATAAACCCACGCTCCTCTCTGTCCTCTTTTTTTTTTTTTTTCAGGTTTCGAAATGAGGCGCGAAAACTTGCCATTCCCCGCCCCTTCCCGACCAAACTCTCCTCCCTTTATTTTCCACCTCTCTCCCTCTCACCCAGATCCCCTCCCTCCCTCCCTCCCTCCCTCTCTCTTCTCATTTCAATCATATCTCATATCTGTCTCCGTTGCCAAAGACCATGCACCACCCACAGCCCCACATTTCTTCATCCGCCTCCACGGCAGTGCAGCAGCTGCAGCCGCTGCCGCGTTTGACCTCAAACCCGCCAAACGCCGCGGCAGTTACAACTGTGGCAGATGTGGACTTCCAAAGAAAGGTCATGTTTGCCAAGTTATCAATACTGGTAGCACTCCCACTTTAACTTCCACCCCAACATCAACTCTTGCCACCACAACTATCACCGACGCTTCCTCCTCGGCAGCCCGTCCTCCGCATCATCCCCCACGTCAGCCCTACTCCCACCTCCGACGTGCTCTTTCCTTTGACGACATCGACATCCGCTGCGACTCGCCGGAACTCGATTTAGATGGCTGCGATTCTCCCTGTCTGGGTACGGATCTGGATCCGGATAATGAGATAGTCACCGGAGGGTTACCTGCGGGATGTTGTGGGAGGTTCTGAGGAGATTGCCGCCGGCGGGGCTGATGGCGGCGGCGAGGTGTGTAAAGGGTGGAGGGAAACGACGAAGAGACTGTGGAGGGCTGCGGAGGAGCTGAGACTTAGGGTCCCACCCAGGGCTCAGCTCGGGTTCATTGGATCGGTTTTGCAGAAATGCCCGAGCCTTGTTAGGCTTTCTCTTAAAATGGAAAGGTTCGGGTCTAAACTAATCTTAGGCAGATCTAGGGTTTTATGGCCTGGATCGGTTGGTACCAAAGGAGATCAAGATAAAATTATAAAATGTGAATTTAAACTGGTTATAATTTAAAGGAAAATAATCAGTAAAGTGAAATGGAAATTGATCTACAATCAGGAGCGCCACGAGAACTTCCAAAGTGTTTTCCATCTAAGCACTGTTGTAATAGTGTTCTCTGGGCAGCATTCCAATAAAATTTTCCCTATAATTGGAAGGTAAAATCAATGCAATAATTGACAAGGGGGTTGGATTGGCTTTCCAACAAAAATTTTAGACCGGAGAATTTTAAGATCTATAATCACTTGAAGAGACACGTCCTAACAGTTTATTTAATTGCAAGAACTTGAAAATGGTTTAGTTTTCTGCATCCTTTTTGGGGAATTTGGGGCGTGGGGGTCAATGGTACTTTTAGACTTTTTTTTTTTCTTTTACTAATTTTCTTGTTTGGGTTTTGCAGTGATGTGGATGCAACGATGCTGGCCTGCATTGCGTTTTCCTGCCCTAATTTGGAGTCCATGGAGATTTCCACATCGGATACAGCTGTCAATCGGATCACAGGGTATATGATTTATTATCTCGCCTTTTTATTTTTGTAATCTATAGATAGATCTTGTAAATGGTATGCCTAGTTGCTCAGTTAATAAACTTTGTTACTGTTGGATTGTCCACCCTTGATTTTGTTGATGGATGAATTGCTTTAGATCTAAGCTAATTGATTGAAGTTTATCAGTCTCTTGAGTCTTCAATAAATCTATAAGAGGCTAAAATTAGGGTGCAATAGTAGATGTTTCTAGTTGAGCGGCCTTTGATCACTCTTTTTTCATTTTTGTCCTTCTAATTTAGATGTAATCACATGAAAAAGTTATGAAGTTATGTGCGCCCTGTTATAGATTTCTTGGTCCGACTCATGTCTTTTATATCATCCAGAGCTTTCTCTTTGTTATTTTGGGCTCTCATGTGCTTAAATTCCTGTTTATGATGGAAGGCATTCAATATTGTTGCCCCTGTTTTGGAGCTCAAACTATTTGGTACTATTGTATCTTGTAAGGTTAATGTTATTGTTTTCTTTTGTCTCATACCCTGCTTCATTTGTAATTGCTTGGTAACTGGGCACAAGTTAAAAAGTGCCATATTAACTTTCCTTCAATTTTAATGTATAGAGATGAATTGGGTCGTTTTGTTGCCGATAAACGCTGCCTAATGAGCCTTAAGATGGAAGGATGTTCTAATTTAGGGGGCTTTGTCCTTTCTTCATCAAGTCTATCGACACTCTGGCTTTCTGATCTTTATTCACTCTCTAAGACGGTAACATTTTCATAAAGTCCTTATTTCTTCTACGTTAACCATCTGGGGCATTTACAGTGAATTTATGTTTACATGTGCCACCTTTTGTAGGTTTTTAACTGTCCCAATTTGAAAGAGATGTCCTTAGAATTTTCTCGCCTAGAAAATGATACTACTGATCTTTCTACCATGGTTGATGGTATGGGAAGATGTTGTCCAAGGTTGCAAAATATTCACATTGCATCAGTTCGTCTTTCTCATGCTGTTGTGCTTTCCCTTACGGCCTCAAACTTGAGGTTTGTTGATCTTTTGATCTACAAGTTCATTTTATCAAGTATCGTATATGAATCTAAGAACATAGCATGTAATGCTTGTTTGCTTTCTTAAGAGTACTAGTGCTTAATTGGTCTTGCTTTGTTCAGTTTTCTATCATTGTTGTGTTTTGAGTATTGGGAGGATTGATGAATCACTAGTTTAATAACAATCGTCCATTATTCAGGGGCCTGCGAATGCTTTCACTTGTTCTTGGCTCAGAAATCACTGATGCATCTGTTGCTGCTATTGCTTCAAGCTATTCAAGATTAGAATTACTTGATCTGAGTGGGTATGTTTTGCTCCAGCTCGGCTAAATTAATCTATTTATCTGGGCTGGATCTAAATGATTGGTTTTCTTTTCAATTAATCCTCAGAATTCTTTTCAATTAATCCTCAGAACCAATTTTCCTAATGCTTGCTGCTTGGTTTCAGGTCTAGCATCAGTGACAGTGGCATTGGAATGATCTGCAATGTGTTCCCGAACACTTTGTCAAGACTCCTCCTTGCTCTTTGTCCTAACATCACTTCAAGTAATCTTCATGTCCAAGACTCTCACCTATATATATTTACCTATAATTGTCCTATTTTATGTAAATCTATTCATTAATATTTTTGTCTGCATTTCTCAGGTGGAATTCAGTTTGCCACAGCTCAACTACCCCTTCTTGAACTTATGGATTGCGGGATGACCATATGTGATCCCAATTCCCAGAATTCACCCAGTGATGAAAGTGGCAACAATGAACTTCCAAATGCATTTAATCGCAAATTGCACCTTATGTACCAGAAGCTTATTATCAAACACAGCCGATTAAAAAAACTCAGTTTGTGGGGTTGTTCTGGCTTAGATGTGAGATCTTTTAGTCCATAATCTTGATTGTATTGCTAGTTTTTTCTTAATATTCTCTTGTGGTTCTTATTTGTGAATGTCAATGCAGGCTTTATGTTTAAACTGTCCAGAACTCAATGACCTTAATTTAAACTCCTGTAAAAACTTGCATCCAGGTATGGAATTTGCTAGTTTGAACATTGTCATTTACATATGCTCATCTTTCCTTGCGATTTATTTAATAGAATTGTGTGTTTTCCTCAGAGAGATTGCTACTTCAATGCCCAAGTTTACAAAACGTTCATGCATCGGGATGTCAGGAGTTGTTAATTGGGGCCATTGAAGGCCAGGTAATACCAATATCTTTGCACTCCATTTTACACTTGTTAAAGCACTCATGTGGTATGCTTTATCCAATTTTTGGGGGGTTGAAATCAGTTGCCCTTATCAATAGGTTTTGCTCTTGTTTAATCTTTGAAAACATTTGACAGGTCAGTGATAACTTGGCCTCTGTGGAAAATCATTTTCCATGTAAGCGTCTAGCTGATGGCTCTAAGAGGGTTCGTGCACCAAATTTTCTCAGTCAACAGGTATAGTTGAGATGGGAATGGAGTATTATTATTACACCATTCTGAACATTGCTGTACATATGACGTTAGTTTTCTTCTGACCTGCTATGTCATTAAGTTAAGAGATATTAAGCAAATGAAATTATTCTGGTTATCCGATATAAAAGAAATCCTTGTTGCATTGCTGGACCCAAACCAAAATTGGTTTTGTTTTAGTGACAGCGAACGCCACACTTGGATTGATAATTCAAACTTTTGGAGAAAATAGTAAAGGGTTTGGGGAAAGAAAAGCTAATGTGAAGTTTTGTTGTTTGCAATTGCAGTCAAGTGAAGATGATAAGAAACGGAGGAGGATAGTGGGACGACAATGTTGTAACGTGCTTGTGGACTGAAAATCCCATTTTTTTGATACCTCTACTTCGCATAGCAATTCTATTGTACGCACACATTGTTGTCTGTTGTCCCAAACACTAAAACAGTTCTCTAATAATTCAAATCCCGTCGTGGAAGGCGCTCAATTTGCCTTTTCCATGTAACTCTGTTGTAACACCAACATTCCAAGGCTGTCGTTGCACTTTTTATCCAATAAAAGTTTATTATTTTATAAAAGGTTTTTTTGTCTTTATCCCTTTTAAGTTTTAACACCAAAACTCTGAATCTTCAACCAAAAGGAACAAAACCGCCCTTTTTAACTAGCAACTTCTATATAGTCTACACATTACTTATATTAAGGTGTTATTTTAAAATAATAGCATAGTATTTATTTTTAAAAAAATTATATTTTATATACATTCGTGAGGGTATTTTTTTAATTTTATTAATAAATTTCTGTAATTAAAGATGATAAAATTTGATTTCTCTTGTGAATTTCACATTGATCTGCTCTCGAATGTGTTGGTTTATTTTTTTGAAAAAAAAAGAAAAAAAAACAAGAGCGAATTGTTTTATAGGTAAACTTCTTATTAAACAATTCCATTAAAATTATTATTATTTTTGTATATCCTTTCAAACCATTTTTTGTCTTTTTTACATTGTTTTATCCTTGTAATTTTTTTCAATTAACATTTTATGGATTTTTTTTTCGATTAGCATATTGTTGATAATTCTTGTTTCCACGAGAGATTAAATTATTAATTCGCATAGGATAATTACAAAAGTATTAAATAAGCAATCTAAATTGGCATTGAAGACATTTTTATGATTTTGTTGAGTAAAATTAATAATTTAATTTTTGTGAAAATAGAAATTATTCATAGAATTTACTAATTAGTAAAAAAATTCACAAATTATTAATTGAGAGAAAAATTACAAATTATCATATGAAAAAAAAAATAAAATTACAATGATATGGGTGGAATTTGTCATATTCTATTTGATAAGCAAGGCGAGGCAGTTATACTATATTAATGCCCCCTCTCATCTTGCTTAAATTATTATTATAAATAATTTTTTATATTTTTTATATATGTGTATTCATACATTTAAAAATAATTAAATTTGAATATTTGTGTTGTATTTTGAAAGTTCAAACTTCTATTTTATTTTATATACTTTTGAAAATTATATAGAATTTGATATATCAAAATTAGTATTAAAAAGTTTTATTTTATTTTAAATTATTATAATTATACACTATTGTGTAAATTGATATGTAAGATTTATGAAAAAAAATTTTAGTTATTTGTGTTAAGATAAAAGTAAATAGGTATAATTTTTATTATCTATTTAATTAAAATGATTTTTGTAACAAAGTTATTCACAAGGCAAAGATTCTATTGTCCAAGTGAGACGCGATAGATGAAACAATCTAAACACTGACTATAGTTTTAATGTTATATTTTATATAAAATTTTAAGTTAAAATATTTAAATATTTTAAAATTTTGATCAAAATTATATAAAAAATTATTAATTTAAAAAATAGATATTTCATCTTAAAAAACTTAATACCATTAACAGAAAAGTAAAAAATATATATATATATATATATTTCCTATATTTTTATGAGAATATTGGATTTCTGTAAGAGGGGGATATTTTGATTCAATTTCTCCTTTATTTGTTTGCCATCTTGTTGTATTCTTTAAAGTGTTTAATTGGGGTTGCTCAAATTGTTCAAACCATTCAAAGAAATCTATCAATATTTTATGTTTTTCCATGAATTTATAATAATTCTGTAATATTTGGTTATTTATTTTCTGTATATTTTCATGTTGTTGTAGTTGTTGATTTATTTTTTCAAAAGTAATTTCATCTTTTAAGTATTGAATTTGATTTTCTCTGTAATGTATTAATGAATTTATTTTCTGTACTGAAAATCTTTTTAATAAGTTAAGATTTTTGATTCTGGGTTTTTCTATAAAAGGAAATCTGATTTTAGTTTTTAATATTTTTGTAGTTATTTCTTGATGTTTAACCTTGTAAGGTTTTAACATAGATATAAATGGTGTTCCTAAAATAATGTCTTGGGTTATGTCTTTTACCACTAAAAATGGTGTTCGAAATCTTATTCCTTGATTAATTATTTCAGCATTTGATATTTTGTAGGTTATTTTTAGTTTTCCACCATTAGCTGTTTTTAAACCTTCTGAGGTTCTGTCATAATATTTTGTGGGGATGAGGCCTCTTTTATACAATTTTGGACCTACAAAGCGTCTTCCCGACCAAACCCTACTCCAACACAATCCCAAACATCTACCTCCGGTAGCCAAACCCAATATTTCAGAAAAAAGAATACCCAAAATGTTCTCTTAATAGAGGAAGGACTATACCAAGAACTACCCCACATTGCTATCAGAAAAGCCTTCCAAGGTTGGCATTACAAACCATGGGATTTGCAAAAATCTCAAACTTTTTACCAAAACATTTTGATTCAAACAGGGTCAGCTCTTTTTAAACAATATGCTGATCCAAAAGATCCAACTCTTATCACTCACTCAACGGCACAAATTTTAAAAGTTTTAAGGCCGATTGATTGGGGTGAAAATTTAAATCTTTCCAAAAGATTTCCAGCAAACTTTTCAAACACAATTAACCATTGCCCTATTTTCAATTACTGGGATTACCAGCAGGCATGGTTCAATACTTTTTTGTATAACAATAAAAAATCATCGACATTCATGGTTGATGTTTTTCAAATACGGCAACAAATACAAATTTCCAAATTGGTTTTCCCACTGGTGGAATTGGTTTGGACCCCTAAGAGAAATCCTTCCACCAAAAATTGAGGAAATTTATGAAAAATTTTCAAAATGTTTCAAACCAGAAGAAGACCAAGCAACTTTGCACACATCAATACACTTCTTCTCAAAATTAACAATCTCATGGATCACATCCTGGGATTATGCTTATGATAATGATATTCATACTGGCCCAATTATCTATTTCTTGAATTATATTTTCATAATGAATATTTTCCTCGTTGATTTCTGGGTTTTGAATACTAGAACCAGAACTGGAACAGGAGGTGTTTCTTAGAAACGGAAACATTTTGGAGATTTATTTTCTTTTCTTACATAGGGGGTTTCTAAGACGCAGATGAATTGTGAGGATACTGCCTACAGGGAGAAATATATCCTAGCAACGCCAAACCTAGGCTTCAATTGGATTGTTTCTCAAGGACTCAGCAAGAATCAACACAATATGCATGCAATGTCTTTAAAACCAGAACTCAGATAAGAAAATAAAATCCAAAAGTTTTGTTTAGAAGTAAATACCTCTTGAACCGCTTTGGCTCTGATACCAAAAGTACACCAGGAATCCGAAGCGGATATTCACTAAAAATAAAGTAACACAGAAGATGAGATAATTGGGAATTGATTTTGTTAAAACTTGAAGAACTAATATTTGATTTGGTAATTGATTTTCAAAAGATACATTTGAATATTGGAATACAAGAGATTTTCCGATAAGAAAACAGTTCTCCGGAATTTTCTCCTTTTCCTCAAAACCTGCCTTCCTTCTCCGTTTCTTCCTCTTTTTATAGAGGATCCTTTCTCTTTCTCATTTCCTCTTCATTTTCCTTACATTTGTCGGTGCATTTCATTTTGAGTTCGGTGCATTTCATTTTTGTTTGTTTCTTTTGAGCTGCTTTTGTCTGCCGCTTTATCTGCCACTTTGTCTTTTGTTTCTTTTGAGCTGCTTTTGTCTTGCCGCTTTATCTTTTGTTTCTTTTGAGCTGCTTTTGTCTGCCACTTTCTCTTCTTTTTGGTTTTGTTGAGCTGTCTTTTGCTTTTGAGGCCGAGTTGTTTGCCGCTTTGTCTTTTGTGATTGAAGCTGTGGGCTTATCCCTTTTCTTTCCTCTGTCTTCTAGGAGGAATGTAATCTTCATCTTGGGATAGTCTGGTGGTTGCTCTGGATGAGGCTGAGTCTTCATCTTCATCTTTCTTATTCGGACCAAGAGAACTTAACATTTTTGCCTGATCTTCTTGTATTCGGATTTTGATGTAGCTTGGGCTAGGTCTGGCACTGCATTTGACTTAGCTTGTAGAAATCTGGCATTTCATGGAGGCTTCTATTCCTTTGCAGAGATTTGGATTCTTTTTGAAACCATGAGACAAGTATTGTGGATTGTATTTCTTTCATAACTCTGTACCACCACTTGGTTTTGAATATTCTGATGACGATAGGGGCGCCAGTATGAATATCATTATCATAAGCATAATCCCAGGATGTGATCCATGAGATTGTTAATTTTGAGAAGAAGTGTATTGATGTGTGCAAAGTTGCTTGGTCTTCTTCTGGTTTGAAACATTTTGAAAATTTTTCATAAATTTCCTCAATTTTTGGTGGAAGGATTTCTCTTAGGGGTCCAAACCAATTCCACCAGTGGGAAAACCAATTTGGAAATTTGTATTTGTTGCCGTATTTGAAAAACATCAACCATGAATGTCGATGATTTTTATGTTTATACAAAAAGTATTGAACCATGCCTGCTGTACTCCAGTAATTGAAAATAGGCACATGGTTAATTTGTGTTGAAAAGTTTGCAGAGAATCTTTTAGAAAGATTTAAATTTTCCCCAATCAATCGGCTTTAAACTTTTAAAATTTGTGCCGTTGAGTGAGTGATAAGAGTTGGATCTTTTGGATCAGCATATTGTTTAAAAGAGTGACCCTGTTTGAATCAAAATGTTTTGGTAAAAAGTTTGGATTTTTGCAAATCCCATGGTTTGTAATGCCAACCTTGGAGGCTTTTCTGGATAGCATGTGGGTAGTTTTGGTATAGTCCTTCTCTATTAAGAGAACATTTTGGGTATTCTTTTTTCTTGAAATATTGGGTTTGGCTACCGGAGGTAGATGTTTGGGATTGTGTTTGGAGTAGGGTATATATATATTTTTTTATTTTTTATTTTTTTAAATGATCTTCCAAGTTAGATTCGATCGAATCTAGAAAACTTCAAATAGTGCTACCTAGTGGAGTGCGGATTTGGCTAGCTTCGGAAGTAAGTTTTTTTTTTAAAAAAATTAAAATCAAAAATCAAAATTTATATAATATTACAATTTTTGATATGTTCGAAGATAAAATAATTTAAAAAATATTATCATATCAATAAATTAACAAAAATCTTAACAATTAATTAACAGTTAAATTTATGAGTTTAATGAAAAATATTTTTTTAAATGAAGTATTTAGTTCTCAAATCGATGAATTTTGTATAATTTTAATCAAAATACAAAGTATTTAAATATTTTATTTTAAAATTTATTTATATTATTTAATAATTAAATAATATAATATTATTTTTAAAATATATCTAAATGGATATATATAAATTTTTAAGCCGGCTTGTAAAGTTATCGGTGTTAAATAAAAATCCAAATATGTTTTACGCACACTATCTAATTGTAATAATTTTCAAAGATAAGTTGGAAAATGAAGGGGCGTTCGGTGTTCCTTAACGGCATTACTGAAACGCGAGACAAAAAAGAGAAGGCAACGACGCCATTGCGCAGACAGCAACTTGATCGAATTACTCCAAACTAGCACGTGTCTTGCGCTCGTTAACTGTTTGAGAGGTCCATTGCCCCGTGGGTTCTTACTCAGTTTACTGATTTACCCGGAAAAAAGAAGGCAAGCCATTTCAGGTTCCTGAATCATTCCGTCCAACCTTTCTAGACTCTCCCTCTCTGTTGGACGGTTCGGTAATGGAGATTTCTTCGATTTCCAGGAATCCAAGACCCTTTTTCTCTTCTTCGAAAGGTTCCCAGTTCCTTTTCTCCTAAAATCGTGTTTGTACTTCGTACTACGATCCTTCTATCTTATGGAATTGCTTTGATCAATTTGCCTTTTTTTTTGCTTGTTTTACTAAAAGATCCTGCATCTTCAATGAGTATATTTATTATTGTGCAGAGTCTTTGTTGTTCAAAAGAGTTAAGCTTTCTTCATGGAATCAACATCTGGTGTCCATTTCTTTGAATTCAAGAACTGCACAGCCTTTATTAGGCCGGTACAGTTCTCTTGTTCAGAAGGAGAACCCATTGAAGGTTAAATTTCTTATTGCTATCTTTCAATTCTTTATAATTCCCTCTCCCCCGCTTCCTATGTAATTTACTTTGCTTTGATACTTAATGTCTTCAGCTTATATGCTGTCAACGGAGAGAACTTCCGGTTTTGGAGGCCAGGTATTGGATCTTTATACATTGGAAAGATGATCTGAACATTTGGGAATCATTGAATAATAGTCTCACTCCATTGTTTACATCATGTATCGTTTTAATAGGATGAAGTTGCTTATGTTGTTGATGCTCTATTAATATCTCTTCATGTTTGGGTTTAAAATGTCTGTCGATTAAAATATTGTTTATCCCAAATTGCTCTACTTTACCACACTCCCATGGTCGATTGCTCTCTCTTTGGTGCTTTTGTCACATGTTGATAGAAGCATATTCAGCTGCAAAATCAATTTCTGTTTCTACTCAAGCCACTCATTATTCTTCCTTTATGGATATTTTATGGCAATTTTGGTAGAATCTTTATAAGGATGTCAATCCCTGTTTTTTTACATAAAAATAGATCATAAGGGGGCAATGTTCTCTTTTATTAGAGAATTAAAGTTATTGACAACGATATCATTAGTCTATCATATTGATACAGAATCAGATGGGAAACTTTTTCTTATAAAAATTGACTTCATTGATGTAGCTTAACTCGCTAGACATGGTACATCTGATATATTTATGCTTTTCTTATTTGGAGTTTTGGATATGAAATGCAGTTATTGTTGGTGTATTTTCAAAATAAAAGATTGTCTCACATAATGGAAAGCTGTCATAGCTCGAAGGTTGTGTCACATAGAGTAACATAGTGTGGTGAATGGTTATGTCTCTTGGTAAAGTGACATATTGAAAAAATATTTTTAAATCCAAAAGTTATGAGACAATTGGAAAAACAATACAATTGAAAAGTTTAGATAAGAAAAGTTATCTTTTTATATTGTATTTCGAATGTTATGTCTTACAGAATAAAGAGTTGTTTTTTCATGAGGTGATTATTGAAACAATACCTTTATCCAATGATAGGTTTGTATCTTACAAAATGCAAAGATATCTTTTATACAAAGAGATGCTTTGATGAAAGGGTTGTGTCCTTGATAAGAGACACTTGCAAGCCTATATAAAGAAATTGCTGACAACCTTTTTGACATATCATAAACAAATAAGATAAGAGCTGAAAAATCAATAGAGATAGAGGTGTTATGGTCTGAAAATAAACATAAACACTCGAGTTTTCATCATTTATCAAAAGAATCTAAATTCCTTATAATCTACTTGTTGTAGAAAGTAGGCTCTAAGTTTGAACAATTTTGCAAATTCTCGGATGTATTTAGCGGTCTATCTTGTAAAGTGCAAAGACGAAGTTAGACCTTAATTTCATTGTATCCCTAAGGTTATCGAAAGGCTTGTTTTGAAGTCAATTTTGCCGATTATTTGAATTTCATCTAAATCCCATTTGCACCAGCAGTGACTGGTTAGTTGTTTTTATTGCTTTCAATTGTTGATGAGTTGAGAAAAGTTCTTTTTTAATTTCTTTACTGATTTTACATCTCTCTTACTCATTGGTTATAGGGAAAAATATGGTCATGTATGCTATCTGGTCTTTAAGCAATTTTACTTGTTTTTTTATTTATTCTTTTTATCCTCTACAGTTCTTATTTATGATAATTTTACTTATTTTTTATTTGAAGTTCCATGGATGAGATCTTTGATACTTTGGCTGAACGTTTGCTTCCTACACCAGCAGTAGCGTCAAATCCCAATGCAAAGTAAGTTCTAGGTTTTGCATCTAGGAATAATTTATGCTTTGGTATCTTAAATGAGTGGTCAGTGCTGTTTGTTGATGTGGCCTGTATTCAAGTTGAAGGATCTTGCACCCATATGTAAATATCTGTTCTATAATATTAAATACTTCTACTCCAAATGAAGCAACAACAGTGCCAGTTACAGTATGAGCTCATATTCTATTCTCTTTGTGGCAAGACTTGCGTCATATGTACCATTTAGAAAAATGTATGCATAATACTATTGTCTCAAAAGAAGTTCAGTTGCAATAGAGTAGCACATTCTTTGCTTATATAATTTCTTTTTGGTACTGTTCATGCACTTTTGGAGGCCTTACTTTTTCTCATGCTTCCCTACTGCCTCCTTATGGCACTCCTGTTGTTTCTTTTTAGTCTTATTCCAGTTCTCTGCAACTTTTGCTGTGACTCCTCTAATTAAATCTAATGCTTGGAGATCATGCAGGCATATTGTTGGTTTAGCTGGCCCTCCTGGTGCTGGGAAAAGTACTCTAGCTGTTGAAGTTATGCAGCGTATAAACAAGTTATGGCCCCAAAAGGCTCGATCTTTTGATTCTCAAGTTAAGCCTCCAGATGTGGCTATAGTTATTCCAATGGATGGGTTCCATCTATATCGTTCCCAGCTGGATGCAATGGAGGTTAAGCTTCCTCCATCCATGACTTTTCAGTGTCATAGTTGAAACTTTCTTGGATGTTTGTGATTCTAACTGGTGTAACTTCATTTTAGAATCCAGAAGAAGCACATGCAAGAAGGGGAGGTGAGCTTCTGTGTTTAACATTCATTAGTATCTCACTTTGTTAGAAATTAAATTGATGATCCTTTCATTAGTATTTCACTATGTTAGAAATTAAATTGATGATCATTCCATTGATGAATCAGCTCCATGGACTTTTGACCCCATGCTACTGCTTAATTGCCTGAATAATCTAAGGGATCAGGTTGGTAGCTATTGGTGCTTTAACTCAACAAACATTTGATTTGGCTTGAAAAGAAGGCAATTTGTATTTGGAGATATATGGAGTTTTTTTCATTTAAGTCTGCAACAACTGCAATTTGTATTCTAATCAGAAAAAAAATTTCTCAGGGGTCTGTTTATGCACCATCATTTGATCATGGTGTTGGAGATCCTATTGAAGATGATATCTTTGTGAGCCTTCAGTAAGTGATTCACGTCTTTTCTTGTATTCAGATCAGAATCTTCTCAATGTTTGATAGACTAAGTGATCTAGAATGTAAAATAATGGTATTTAGAAAGTACTGGATGTGTATAAGAAGACATTTTGCTTCTTTCTTTGTTTGTTGTTTTCTTTTTGTTGAGAATTTGGAAGGCTAAAAGTGAATGGAATATAAGATTTAAGCATCTAATTTGACCACTGATCATTTTCAGATAAAAGGATTAATTGGAGATTGGAAATTTTGAAGTTGGAAATAAAATGACTTTAGCAGGCTGAGTTGAGAATGTGAAGTTATCCCAAGATTTAATTCATGTTGATCTTGTGTAATGTGTATTTCGCTCTTTGCTCACTTTCTTTGGTTATTTTCATGTTGGTATGAATTAGTTTCCAAATGTAGTTGCAGGCTTGCAGCCGTCAATAGGTTGAGTTTTAGTTTATGATTGATCAATAAATAAAACATATTTCTTGTCCTCTTTGCAGGCATAAGTTGATCATAGTAGAAGGTAATTATCTGTTGTTGGAAGAGGGGGTTTGGAAAGAGATATCGTCTATATTTGATGAGAAATGGTATATGAAATTTCTGCCTTTGAGATGATCATATGAAAAGTCTATTTTGATTTCTGCTATGATGCAATGGCCTTTATTCTACATGTTGCTTTATGTTCAAGTTTCATTTATGTTGACCTTGACGCGGCTATGTAGCAAGTTTTAGAAAGGCATAGTTGGACAGCTGCATGCCTGCTTTAGACTTATTATATATGAAACTTCTGCCTTTGAGACAATCATATGAAAAGTCTGGTTTGATTCTGCGATGCTGCAACGGCCTTTATTCTACATTTTGCTTTTATGTTGAAGGTTCATTGATGTTGACCTTGACACAGCAATGCAACGAGTTTTAAAAAGGCATATTTCAACAGGTAATGGATCCATTTTAATTTCTTAAACAGGCACCTTTACATATAAAAGACGTTGCATTTTGATTTTGTTCCCCTGTTCTGTAACAGGAAAGCCCCATGATGTTGCTCAATTGCGGGTAAGCTTACTTTCTGTGAGCTGAAAAGTTCTATAAGCCTCTGGATAAATTGGTTTTTCTCTTTTGTTTTTTAAATCCTTCCTCTATCATGCAGATTGACTATAATGATCGACCAAATGCGGAACTTATAATGACGTCAAAGAAAAATGCAGACCTGGTAATCAGGTCTATTGACTTGTGAAGGTAAATGGTTGAAGTAAATTTCAAACCAGATGAAAATTTTCAGCTAGTAATGGATGAATTGCAATGTAAATGTTGAATCCAGTAGGAAAGATGACTGCAATAATACAATTTCTGCAGATTGTAGAAGTCAATGAGATTAATGGAAAACACTTATTTGTTCATTGCTCATTGGGTTGAATGACGATACATATGGAACAAAACCATTTTACTGTAGTTTGTCTTTTGCAGATACACCACATTAAGGTTTGATAAAATTATGTAGGCAATGAACGTTTTCATCTCTTTTAGGCCATGAATAATTAAAGAGAAACAACTTGTCAAGGAAATTTGATCTTTGCTCTTTAGGTAGAGAGATTATACATCAACTAATGAGTAAAAGAAGGAAGTTGATGTTCAAAGACTTTCTACAAATAGTGCAAACAAGATTGTATCTCCAAACGCTAAATGAGTACTCTTAAGTCAAATATCAAAGTTTTTATTTACGGTAGAGCAATTTTTAATTAAAATTGAATTAATAAATATGCAATAAATATGGTTATATATATGAACTTGTTTATTTCATTAATTTGAAAATAAATAGGATTACCAATTTTGATTTGGACAATAATTTCTTTGGTTAATTCAATCAATCATTGTGCATATAAATCATTAATTATTTACTATATAATTATAATAATATTATAAAAAATTTCGATTTACTTGATTATTATTTGAATTAATTTATCTAATTGGTTTTTTTTTCAATTGAGAGAAAAGAGATTCGAATTTTCTTTTTTATATAAAAATTAAGCATCTATCAAATAAGTCAAAACTCGATTGCATTTATTTAATTGAGTTGGTTTTATTAAACTTTTATTTTTATTGATTCAATTAAATTTAAAAAAAATTAATTGAATTAATTGTTTATAATTTTTAGATATGTTCATGTTACAACTTTTTCATAAAAGAAATTGTTAAGGAAAATATGGAATAAAATTTATAATCCAACTATTTTCTCTCACTTTCACTTGAAAAGAAAAGAAAAGAAAAATGGGGCTGGCTGACTCTGGCAACAAGGTCCCTTGTATCTCCATCAACGCCTTATCTCTAGCTTCAGCTTGGCTTCTTCCCCCGTTGCTGCTGCTCTTGCTTCCGGTTCCTTTGTAGTCTCCGACTCTTGAGATTATTTGAAAGAAGGGTCGATGATATTAATATAAGCAATTAAGTGGGGCAATTTCCGTTTAGGCTATAAACCCAACAAAGGAATACAAGATAAAGCAGTTGAGTGGAAATTAAAAAGAAACAAAGTAAAATGTTGCCAAGAGTTGCAACAAGATTGCTGGATCAATTTAAGTCTCGTATATATATTGGGGCCTAGGCATGCGACTTGCAGGATAAAAAGGAGACAAAATTATGAATTTATTATGAACAAATTATTTATTTAAAAAAGTCGAAGGAACTTTGACGATGGTGGCAGTTGTTCCCGAGAATTCTTCCCCATTCCCATCCCCAACAAGTTGTTAAATTATTCACAAATTTCCATCCGCGGATTTCAGCAGAGGTGTCAGATCCAAGATACGAGAGACAGAGAAAGACCAGTACTTGATCCAACTGATCAATTTGTACAAAGCCCATGTTGCAAAATATAATTAATATATATGGGCAGCAACCGCCATGACAATCGCCATTGTTGACTCACTGTCTCAGGTCAAATGCTTTATGAAAACCATTCTCCAGTCCCCAACTCCCCATGCCCATTGCTGCTTCATCTCGCTCTCAGACACAAACCATTGTTTTCCCCCCAGTAAATAAATTGCCCTTTTTCTTAACTCAACCATTCAACTGGACGATGCCTCTTGGAAAACAATCTCTCGTTAAGTGAAAAACAAAATTTAAGGAACACAACAAGTAATAATAACTACAAACAGATACATTATTACAGTGAGTGTTTTAATACTATTAAACACAAGCAAAGACAGGCCATGTCTTGCGACGTACAGTAAGATCATATTCATTATTGTTTTTGTCCATAACAAATACTTAAGTAGTGGAATCTCACATTAATTTTACATATCAACTCTTAGCACAAAAGCACCCTAATCATAATAATAATATAGTAGTCAACCTGCTCAATCCATCTGCTCGCTCTTTGCTTCTTATCATTGTTTTGATAGCTGCAGCGACCACAAGATCAAAGGAGCAGGTTGCGCTAATAACAGCTACCAACTTCAGTTTCTGTTCTTGCATTTCTCCATGGCTCTTGGTGCTGAAATCCACCAACATTTTTTTACCATTTTTTTTGTTAAAATTAATCGACCAAAATACTAATTAAATAAAATTAGGTAAAAAAAGGGTTTTTGTTTAATTAATTCTAAGTGAATAGGAAATCGTACTACTAACCAAGCCCAATTGCCTCTGTTCCTTTCATTATGCGCAACCTCTTGCATGATTCAACAAACATCCTGATATTCAAAATTAAAAGGAAACAGAAGATTAGTTTTGTTCATTTATGTAAATTTTGTAAAAGTTGTTAATCATTGTTGCCCTCCAACTATATATATATATATAGATATATATATATAGTAATTATTTATGTGACTGAAAAGCTCCAAAGTGGAAAACAGTGAAGAGCTGTGAATTAATGATGGAAGGGAACTTACTCCCATGGGACATCACCAACAAGCATCCAGTCACCATCCTTGTCCTCATAGGTAGGAACATAATCCGAACCATTAAGGAGATCCATAAGCCTGCTCTCATTCATGAAATCCTTCATTCCTTGGGATCCACAATTTCCTTCATTCAACACACATTTCATTATATCAATAAAAATCATAACATTAAACAATAAAAGAAAAGAAAAGAAAAGGAAAAGTTGCTCTTGATTTAAAGCGGGTTACGTAGTACGTACCAATAGTGAAAGAACTGAACATTTTGGCCAGGGCATCCGAAAGTTCCTGGTAAGTTTTGTACATCCTCAAGTCCACCTTGCGGAGGTAAGGTGCACCGTCCATGCTGACCTTCACAAAGGCGGCGTTCCCTGCACCGCCTTTCTCACTCTCCTCGCTGCTGCTCTTTTGGGTGGCTAACATGTTCTTCCGGAATGACCGGACTGGCGGCCAACCCACAACCTGCGCCCTAAAGTCATATGTCATGAACTTTTATTAAATAACTTTCACCTTCGATTTACAGTTTCATCATTTGGAAACTAGAGTATGAAGCTAAAAATAATTAAAATATTGAGGGAAAATTTAATTGGATGATATATATTCTTTGATGAGCAAGAATGATAACTCTATACGGATCTATGAAACCTTAGGTAGTAATATCTTAATTTCTCTATGTTTATATTTGGATATTAAGTAAGTAAATCTTCAGTTTTTTTTTTTGAGGAAAACGAATTTTGGTTTTGAATTTATTATATATATATATATATATCTCTCCACTCTAATTATTATTTAATTATATCATTTACTAAAAAATTTTCAAGTCCGGACAAATTTGCATGCTTTGAACGGAAAATATAAAAAGTCCTAAGAAAATAGCAAATTTTGCGTGAAATGCTTGTTAGCAATTAGGAGCCTATTGTAGAAACTAATTGGATGGAATATGCCATTGATTGAATATATATATATATTCCGGCCATATATAATTAAGTTCTTAAATAATATTCCTAGGGAATTGAATAGAGGAGAATAATTTGAAACGCATCTCTCATTCTTTTTGTACTTCCATATAATAACCAACCTCATCTCATTTTGAAATGAAAAAATTAGTGTAAAAATCTAAGCTTCACAATGGACTAGTGTATTTTCAGGTAGTAGAAGCTCCACAAATTTAAATGATAATTGATGTCTTTCCACCTTATTCTTTATTTTCTTTTCTGGATGATTAATTTGCATCAAGATCCAGCTTCTTCATGACTAACATAACATCAAAACTCTAATTGCCCAAACTCCTCTTTTCTTATGTTAAAATATGCTTAACTTTAGCACCCCATAAGCCTAATCATCCTACAATTATATGCATCAACATATTTCCAGACAAACTAAAGGAAACAAGATTTTTTTTTTTTTAAAAAAAAGAACATAATAATAAGAAGAAGAAGAACCCAAAACAAAAAATAAATCATGCAACTTACTTGGCAGGAGGCTTCGCAGGATCAGTGGCACAAGGGAGAAGATTCTTCTCCTTCTCATTTGGATCCACCCCAGAGCTTTCTTTTGAGGAAAGGTTAAGCTTCAAATCAACTGTCTCAGAGAAGCCTCTCTTCCTTGCAACCTCTCCTTCTCCTGCTCTAATATTCCCAGGCAACCCTAGCCTCAGCTCAGTCTCTTCAAATCCCATTTTCTCCTTCTCGCCACCAACATCTCCTCCTCCTTTCCCCAACTTCAGCCCAACTTCCATAGCTTTTCTCTCTCTAATCTTTTTTTGTAGTTTTGTGTAGCTAGGCTTTGGCTTTGTGGTTTTCGAGTTGGTTTGGTGCTTTGAAATGAAAGTGAAAAAATAAAGAAGAGAAAAAAGGTTGTAAAAACAAAGGGGTTTGAGATGTAGTGAGAGTAATAGCGACGTTGGCAAAGAAGAGGGGACTGTTGGGCACTGAGAGGGAATTAATATACGGGGGGGTGCATTGTCGGTTTCTCTTTTTGATAAACTGGGATATGGACACGTGGCATGACCTGTGAGCTGGATTATCCTAACTTGCTGGGATAGGTGACGACAAGGTGACGTTAGCGTCCTATGATTGTGTGTAGAGAGAGAGAGTAGACAACCCTCGTTGGCTGCTCCCCCCATTTTAACTTGGGGTTGGGCCACCTTTGTTTTTTTTTTTTTTTTCTAAAAATTACCTTAATTAAGACTTGGGGATGGTAGTAATTTTCAATCAGTAAGTAGAAAAAGATTCATTTGAATGATTATAAGTAAGTAAAAGGCTTACTAAAATAAAGCAAAATTGATTGAACTAACTCAGTAATAAGTATTGCTTAAGAGAGCCTTGATAAGCAAACAATCATGGATTTTGACCTACCCCATTTTTTTCCTTGTCCATTAATTTTTCATGGAGAAAATTATTAGTGTTTTAATTTTTTATATAATCTTCTTTTTGTTAATCAAAACGTATCGTTCATTAATTATATTTTAATTTTAAATATAACAAAAGTATTTTAAGAGAAAGCGAAAGAGTGAAACTTAGACTTTAATCTTTTTTAAAGAGAGGTAATACAAACATTTTTGAAATTCTTTATGCATTTTATCAATAAAATGACCAAATAACTTATAGTACATACACACAAATGTGGATATATAGCCTGTGTTCCCCAACCTCAATTGCATTTTCACGCATGTATTTTACATTATTCCATATACAACACCGTATGTATGACCAAAGTGCTCAGAAATGAAGATGACAAAGAAAAAGTGTATGTTGGGGTGTGGCTTTAACTAGTGTGTGCTTTGGAAAGGAAATGTGGGTGCAAAAGGAGAAACAAGGAGCAATAATTTGACAGGGCACACTCAACTGGACGTTACTATGGCATGCACAAAACCAGTCTGAGTTTCCATCATCTCTATTATGATGGATGTTGTGGTCTCAAATTGCATGTACACATGGAGGCCACGATCACTTCTCATAAATGCAACCCACTATATCGGAACTTGCATATTGAGGAAATTATGGATTTTTTTTTTTCGTCCAAGATATTTTAGGTACCATCATTCAGTAATTTAACTGCAAAATTAGTTTCTTGATTACAGTCAAAGCACCGCAAGTAATTAATCTTGTTTTAATAATTAAAATAATCATATTCCTTAATTCTTTAAACCTTTTATAATCATGTAGATCCCGAGAATACTTGAGAAAAATCTACTACTATTCCCTATATGTATTTTAACATCCAACTGTTACATTGTTACTTTTTAACGTTTACTCAATCTAAAACCGTAAGATGATGCTAAGTATGGCTTGAACTAAAGAAAAATCTTGATTAGTCCAAGAAAAGTGGTACAAGTTACATTAATCAATGTAATCATTCATATCTTTTCTAGATAATAAGTAAAGTTGCAGCTTTTTAATCATCGACAGCACCTTTTTCATATCATAATCACCTCTTTAACCTTTCCAAGTAGTGAATCCTTATTATTATTAATTAATTCAAGTTAGTTTTCCCCGCGCTCCTTTTAAAACGATATAGTAATAATATATATACACTAGTATGAATACGATCCTCCATTGCCTTCGGCATGATTTCATGGTTTAAACTCTAAACAATAAATAAATAAAGAAAATCCAAATAGAATAGGGTTTGCCTTTGTTTTTTTTGTTTTTTTAAATCTCTACGGTTGGCTGAGAAAGTGGGACCCAAGTGTAAGAAAATGCATGTGATGAGATTCATTGGAGGGGGGTAATTTAAGGGACCCACAAAGTGGCCATGTGAACTTGTTTGCTTGTGTGGTTGTGTGTCGCCTATATCTCAAACCCTATCCCATGTGCGCCGCTGCAGGGCATCCCACTGCCCTTCCCCTTCTTTTTATTTTAATATTTTTTTTAGTATAATTAAGCTATAACATTAGCCACAGCCTTAATTATGTATTAATTAGCAGTCAATAATAATCAATATATACATTATTATGTTATTAACAGACGAAACTTAATTAGATCAGATTTCTTCTAGGAAATTCCTACGTAAACGATTATAACAAAAATAATCTAATTACCTGAATTTAATCTTTTACTAGTTGTATTCGAATTTTGTTGAATGTTTCTAAGTACCCTAAATTCCTTCCAAAACCTCTTAGTAATGGAATATCTCTGTCCGTTCGGTAGAGAGATCTTCAATTCTACAAGGAGTATCTACAGTTTTTGAGTACCAAAATTTTGACACTTGGCTTCGATCCCTACAAAGAATCAGAGGTAGGTTCCAGCATTGTGCCCATCTGAAAGTAGTCAGTCATCCCCTTTGTATAGATCATCAATAAAACCAAATGATCATTTCCTTTTTCATATTTCTTTTGTGCTGGATAAAATAATAATTCAATCATTATTGACCAGAGATACTGTTATTTTATTCCCTACTGGGCGGTGGTTATGTTCATTGATATTAATTAAAAATTAAAAAAAATAAAAAAAGATGGAGTCAAATGGTATTGAGGGCAGGGTTAGAAAGAACCCAAAGAGCTGAAAATGGTTAAAAACTAGTGCATGCGAGAATCTTTTTGCTCTGTGCCTTCTATGCCGGAAATGCTACACTTTTGTTTTATTGTTATTGATTCTTTCAATTGCACTTAATATAATCTCACTTCAATGCTTTAAGAACAGATCCTAATTAACAATGATATGTGAATCTTTTCTACAAAAAGTGCGATTGTGCTTGCACTTATGACAATGAAAGATCGCATGTTCACATCTTAGATGCTACTTTTAGTGAAGATTTGAGGGATTAAACTATCCTCTTTTTATCAACTTAATTGCAAGTTTGATCATTAATTTGACATGTACTGTAACTAATCTATATATCCGATGGAGATATTGAAGCTTTGAAAAAAGAAAGAAATTAAAACTGTTTAATAGCTACATACATATATATAGATATATGGCTAGAAATGATTACTGATAGATATGGAAGGTATGGGAAAAGGAATGAAATTGGTTCAAATGCAATGTATTCTTCCAAAGAGTGACAAACTCAAGTGGCGCATTCACTTTTCTAGGTATGCATGCTAAAGCTCCTTCCAACAGCAACAAATGAGAGTTTTGTTCGAATCAATCAACAGCCAACAAACCTTGAAACACTTTGATTTGTTGTTGGATTATATGGAAAAATTTTTCATTTTCCCTCTATCTATTAGAAAAACCAAGGCAGAAATAAATCGTCATATTTTCTTTTTCTGCAAATAAAGATATTGCATGCTTTGCATTTTTTTTTCCTTTCTTGTATGGCTTATTATGTGCATGTTTCATGTATAAATACGTAGCATGAAAATTAATAATTTTCGAGTCGTAAGTAAGCAAGCATATATATATGTGTCAATCCATGCAATTGCTATTGTGGTTTTCGTATTGTCCTATATATTTAATGCGGCCGGTCCATGGGGACATGACCCTAGAGTTATGTTATAAATTAATCAACAAAGTTACATTGACTAAGTCTTAATTTCTTTGAACCTGGAGTCTTCATGAAGGATCCGTCCTTTCATTCTTGTTCATTAGACTTCCAAGTTATGGGAAGCAGCAGAATTAAGGATTCATAAAAGATAGAATGCTGAAACTTGTGGCGATGCTTGTGGCCAACCATGCCAAGAGAAGATGAGAAAAGAGCCACCCTTGTATGACCGTTGAAAAATTTTTGTAGATAAAATCGAATTAAAAGGCAATGGGGTGATCTCCTTCGCAAGAGAATCACGCCAAGAAGTAGTAATTGGATATGGATTTTGGTGCTGCCGGATATCCTGTCTCACCTTTAGGGTGCCAAAATGGGCCAGCCAGATTAAACTCGTCAACCAAGGGGCCGAAACCACAACACCCCATGGCGGAGCTGTGAAAGTGCAAGTTTGGGCCCAATCTGAGCAAGAATAATGGCCCAGTCCCTGCTATTATTAGTACTCTTCAACATGTGGGTCCCACGTCTGGATGTCCATAATTAGTACCCACATTCACGTGTGCAAGTCAAGCTTTTGGAGTGATGACTACTCCTGTATTTCAACCACCGCTACGAACGACCAAGCTTCTTAAGAAGGTTGTTATTAATTTGGTTTGATTAGCCATAAATTTGTATTTTTCTCCATTTAGGCATATCTGGTTTTCTAAGATAATATAAACAACAGAAAGTTTAACTATGAAAGATGGGGCTGATGCATGCATGCATGCATGCAAAACGGTGATGATGGCATAAGATGGTTGATGCGCATGGGAAGCAAAGGCCAAACCCAATAATCACTGGCACAGCAACACTATAAGCGTGGGGGCTGCTCTCCTTAATGGCTTTTGGGCTTCTTCTCCATCTCAGAGTCCAAAATTTCAAGCTCTCCGCCACCACGTGTGCGCGGTGGCCTTACTATCACCATCAGCAATTAAGACACCACACGTGTGGTTCAATGATACGAGAGCTTCGCACTTTCACTGCATTTATTGCGGCATAAAGCTGCTAGGTTGCTACCTTATGCTTATCCGACACTACATTTGAAGTTTGATTTGGATGGGAAAAGCGAAGGAGGGAATTATATTACATTATATTATATATCAACAGAAGCTTGGTATAATCTGAAAAGGCCGGAAGTTGGCGGTGGTCAAGTGTCCGCACTGTCTTGGACTACTATTCGTTAGAAAGAAGAGAGATGAAGTATTTCAGTAACTGTACCTAGTTAACGGACGATGGTGATTAGGTTTTTAGGATGTTGAATTTTTTTTTCCAGTCCTAAGGATTTTGTGTTTAATTAATATTGAAAAATTATTGGGGCAACAATACAATCAGTAAAGGGGTTACACTACATAATGTGATGTTGTGGGGTATAAGCTGATGGGATGAAGTCAGCATTGGCATAGACAGACACTTAAAAAACTAATCCAAACGTGTTTGGGGGTTAGAAAGGATGTGGACCCTTTCTCTGTCTGTGGTCCTTGGAAAGCAATTCCAAAGATAACTGAGTTGTGAATGCGATAACAAGGCAAAATTCGATCACAATGGTAGCTCGAAATTCAAATGTGACACCTATCAGTTTGTCCGTTGCTCTTTTTTCTCATGCCATCTCCTATCCATGTGAGTTGTATTTTTGATGTGGTGCAGCTTTGTGGATATGTTTTGGTAGCCTAAAGGAACTGGGTCTCAGTACATTAGCACCAGCAAACAAAGCTGCCCCATACCCAACAAGGCTGTTGAGAAGATTTCAAAACTTGGGCTGCCCACTTTCTCAGCCATCTGTATTGGGGAACACTTCTACAGGTGCTGGAAAAAGAGTTTGCTTCTCTTCAAATTTTGCTTCAAAACGCACAAAGCTGCAGCAGCCTGGTACATTAGTAAGCTCCATTTCCCGCCCATAAAAAGTAAGGTTAGACTTTTCTACTTTTACAGTAAATTAGATTTGGGTTATAAGTCAATAAATATTTTTTCCTTATCTTATAATTTCCTCTTTTTTCAACATTCGAATTTTAAATATAAAACCCAAAACTTTATAGTTAGTTGTGATTGATACCTGGAATTATTATACATTAGGTGGGGGAGGTTGAGTTGGAGCAAACTTCACAGACAAGAAAAGCAGATCAAGGTCTCTACATAAATGAAGCACAACTTATTTGGAATCCTCTTGGTACTCATGATTGTCTTCTCTTCGTCATGCCAATTGCCAGACTTTGTTATTTTCTAATTTCCAGTATCTGTGTGTGCCAGCTTTCTAAAAATTATAATAGAGCGCAATCGGCTGTGAGGCAAAATCTTGTCCCTGGTTCGATTGACAAATCCTATTCCAAATGAAGTAGTATTTGCAAACTGATTTTTACATCAATTTCATGCCAGAAAAGAGCAAAGGAAACTCGCGTTTCTAAGCAATGTAACTCCTTTTCTATATTAATTTGTAGAGGCAAAGGTTGAAAAGTGATCGCATATTGATTAAATTTAAGATTAAGAATCTACTCACAATCGCGGATGCAGCAGGAGCATTAACAGCTGCTAGCACGGTGCCATGCAAACCTGCCTTATTATCACATCTTTGATCAGTTAATGCCGATCGAGGCCACAAAAGCTTAGATTTCGTGGACAAAAAACTCAAACACGTAGCCATCATGTTGCTTTTAATTAATTCACTGAAATTTTGTTATACATCCCCTTCTGAAATTGACGAGTGAGAAGCTATTAGCATTAATTAATTGTTCCACCTCAAATTTTGTGAACAGCACTTAGCGGCATTTTATATCAGTTATATATATATGCACCCCACAAGACTTAACTAACCTTAAAGACTTTGCCGCAACACGGTTGGTTTTGTGCATGTGAGTGTTGAATGGAGCTAGCATGCCTCTTGGTTGGTTGGGGATAGTTTGAATTTCTAGCTGCAAACAAATGGACTTTGAATGCATTTTTCGTTACTATCCATCTTTCCCATCTTATATTGGGCTCAGGAGATTAAAAAGGAAAAGGAAATTCCACGTTTCTTCCGTCTTGAATTTACAACAAAAAACTCATAATCTCTTTGACAAAGCATACTTAAACTTTGTGTAATGAGAGTCAAATCCAAAGAAAAGATCCAGGCGAATAATCAATTTCTAAACCCTCCCACTGACAAGGAGAAGACTGGAGGGGAAGGGAAAAACCCCGAGGAGTAAAAGTAGACGAACAAGTACCACTCGGCCACATGACATTCCACATGTAATGTACAACCTAAAATGGCCCATCAATTAAAGAAGGGTCCCATTGTCCTCATCCCACTCGCAATGGCCTTACCAGTGTTCACATGGGGCTGCTTCCCATACCCCGCGCCTAACTCTACCCCCCACCCCTAGGGATCCAACGATCCTTGAGTCACTCTCCGAATCCTCTCAAACCTCCCCCATCTCAACCGTCCATTCTGGTCCACAGTCTTCATTACCATCGCCTGTGCTTGTTCCTTTTTTGTCCCCTTCACTTGGGGCATCCAAACTCAACGGTGTCCCACATGTGACAGGCAGCCATATCTGTCATTGTCCCGGAACGTCGACGATCCAGCCCACGCTCTTCCTCCAAGTGTCCCCATGGGGTCCCACGAGGGAACCCAGATGGTTGGTCATTCCAGAAGCGCGTATCGTATCGCGTGCGTGGGATTATCATTTCTCATCAATGAAATGCATGCACGAGTGAACAAGTCACCTAGATTTTGTCCCTTGAAACGGTTTCTCCCCTATAAAACAAGTCCTGCTTCACATCTTTTCCCATCAACACACCGTCCGTAAATCTTTTACAAAGCTTCTTTCTTTGGCAAACACAAACAAGAGTTTTAAAAGAGATCTGCAAAAGCAAAATCCTCAAGTTCTTCCTTCGAACAATATTTGAAACAATAGGAAACATATTGGAAGAGTACTATTTTTCAGGTTGTGAAATATTTATATATCTTGGTAGCAATGGAAAGAAGAGTGAATTACGAGAACGATCTCAATCTCAAGGCAACGGAGCTCAGATTGGGGTTGCCCGGGAGTGATGAGCCTGAGAAACAATCGACTCCTTGTATCAGAAACAATAAGAGATCTTCATCAATGATTTCTGAGGAGTCAAGGTCTAAGAGCAGTTCTTGCGTGACAGAGGCTGGAAATGATGATCACCAGGACACTGCCCCTCCTGCCAAGTAAGTATACACACACACACACACACATGAAACCTTTTGTCTTACAAACGTTTGGTTAACAAAAGATTAGACTATAGGGTATGGGTATAATGAGTTACTGGCTTATTTTTAGATAGAATCTTATTTAAAATTGTTTTATGAATTAATGCAGGGCACAAGTTGTGGGATGGCCACCAATCCGATCTTACAGGAAAAATTGTTTACGGACCAAGAACATTGAGGTTGAAGGGGCAGGGATGTACGTGAAAGTAAGCGTTGATGGAGCTCCTTATCTCAGGAAGATTGATCTCAAGGTTTACAGAAGCTACGCGGAGCTGCTCAAGGCTTTGGAAAACATGTTCAAGCTCACCATTGGTAAAAATCATAACCTTGACAAACCAACGATAAACCTATGGTGATTATTAATAATTTTGTAGTAGTAGTGCTGATTGCTTTTGATCTGCAATTAATAGGTGCATACTTAGAGAGGGAAGGCTACAATGGATCTGATTATGCTCCTACTTATGAAGACAAAGACGGTGATTGGATGCTTGTTGGAGATGTTCCCTGGGAGTAAGTTCTTTCTCCAAAACTACTTTTCTTGAACTTTAAATATTCATTTCCTTTATTTTACCAACAAACTCATATTTTTGGTTTCCTTTTGTTTACAGAATGTTCATCTCCTCCTGCAAGAGGCTGAGAATCATGAAAGGATCAGAAGCCAGAGGCTTAGGCTGTGTATGAGTCCCACAACGAACAAATTGTTTAACAAGAAGAGACAAGTTTACAAGAAATTTGCTTTGGCTAGGATAATCCGCAAGGAAGATCAATCTGCTCTCCCTGAGAGGCTACTTGCTAGAGGAAAATTTCAGAGATTAACAAGATCGTCTATTTTCCCTTTCTTTTTGTTTTCTTGAATCATTGCCGGCTTTGGGCCTCCTCTAATTCAAAGATCTATACTTCTTTATAAAGAATATAGCACAAAATCAAAAGCAGGAAACGAATATAGAATACTTGAGATCCAACTGTAAAAAGGAAATATTGCTTTATCATTTTTCCACGATAAGCATATGTAACAAGAAGATTACATGAAATACAGTTCCGTATGTATTATTTTGATCAGAATGAACAAATAGCAAGAATAAATTCTCTCAAAACTCGTCCACTATACTATATATCCTTTTATAATTAATTGATACTTGGTTTACCTGACACTTACAAATACGGTTGAATAAAACCGATATCAAAGCTACCATTGTTCCCAACTCAATCGGTTTCCAGTTTCCACAATCTTGAGATATAAGGATGGTGGTGGCATTCAAGTAATACGATAATCTTGTGAAGTAATGATTCATTTAGCTACATCCAAAGTTTATGACAGAAAGCATACATGCATTTCAGGTAATGACAGACTCGGTTCTTCAAATTGCAAGGTGTAATTATAAGTTACATGTTGGATAATTTTCAAGAGTAATTGGCTTATTTCTTAACTCCTCCGTTTCATTTGAAACATTAGTTAAAACGTTAGGATGTTTTTAATTGACATGTGCAAGAGTTTCTTCTGGTAACAGAAAGTTGGCAATGTGAGAGAAATGCTTAGCCAATAGAAATCCTTGAGATAACCACGTACTGGCTAATAAAACAAGTAAAAGCAATTAATCCCTTGATTAGTCAAAAGAAGAAGAAGAAGAAGTCAAAACAAGATTGCTTAGAATTTAGAATGGCGTGGCCCAATACCAAATGTTGCTAACACAGAGATTGGAAGGAGTTGTGCGATTTGCATCACAATACAAGATGGCAGCCACTAGAGTGAACAAATCCTAGCTTGAGGATACGGGATTAGAATTTTTATGCAAGAGATATCAAGGACTACAAATCGCTGTGGAAAGATAAAAGGCCTTCTTTTTTTCCCCATTTGCAATGATAACCTCACAAAGTGCAACAAAAGTAACTGACGTGGGCAGGCAGGTAGGGCACAGAAGCTAAAGAATAATCCAGAAATTCGTCCCTTCCCTAGCTAATGACAACTCTCAATGACTTGTGCCAAGCAGAATTCAATTTTATTGAAATTTAACAAAATGATAAAAAATCATCAAGTAGTTTTTTTCTTTAAAAAAAAAAAAAGCAGAAGATTTCATTCACATTTCATAAGTAACAATGAGAGCAGAAAAACTCACTGCCCATGACAATAAAAAAAACCTGCAGGATAAATGAAAAAAGGAACCTGCAGTGCAAAGCAATCACCCCTCTAGACCCCAAAATCATCAAGTAATGCAAAAGTGCGAGAGCGATGAAGACCAAGAGCAATCTTATAACAGAAGAAGCAACAGAATAAAAGCCAGCTTGGGAGAGGGGTTAAAAAGGTTCATTTGGTCAGCGTCCTATATATAAAGACTACTTAAGACTGGTTACTGGCTCAACGGACTATCATTTCAACAACGTGCTGCAGTTTAGAGGAGCAGCCATATTATCTGTGTCAGATTTATACTAATGCATGTCTAAAACAGGATTCTAGCAGGCTTGACAACCAGGACAGGGGACAGATTTCATCTTGAACTGCTGCTTTTTTTTTCCCTATAATTAGAGGAGGGATTCCAGCCCTGCTCTTTAGTTAGGAGATTATGCACCAACCAATGAGCCAAATGCTCAGATGCATTTTGAACTGCTGTTTATTGAAGGAGAAATGACAGAAATTAACAACGTCGAATAATCAAAATTCAGTATGTCCAGTCCAGAAAAGGAATGACTGGTGTGAAGCCAAGCTTTGAACTAAAACTGTCTACATTTGATTTCCTAAAATTTGATGGCACAATACATATACTAAATAAATAGGATGAAAAATAATAAGAAAACTAAAAAGTTGAGAACATTTAAGTTAGACAATATATAACAGGAATTGAGTTTAAACTGGAGGTTGAAAATATAAGGGAGATGCAATTCAATTAACTTCAAAGCCACATTAAAGTATAAATTGAATGAAAAAATATAGATTGAGATCTTGTATCAGCCTTGGGATCCAATGGGCAGAATAGGGTAGTAGAATGTGGTAGAGTTCCAACATCTATCACCCAGATATTGGGAGAGGAGGAAAGAGGGCAAAAAACCAGAAACTTATTAAGTTCTTATTTCTACTCTTCAATATCAATAAAAGAAATTAGATCCAATTTGGTGCTCATGCATACCATGTGTGCTACATTATCAGAGTCAAGAACCAGGTTCAAGCAATTGAATTAATTAGTGAATCATCAATTTCTTCATGGTAATTACAGAGGAAGGCCACCAAAAGACAAATCTATTACACTGACAAACATAATTAATCATATTACAGAAATTCAAAAGGTCAAACAAAAGCATATGAAACTAGAACTTGCAGACGATGCAAGTTTTACAAAACAGACTATAAATGTGAGGGCTATCAAGACTTACAAAATTTCCTCATGCAATATGTGAGCACCATGCCAATGGTACTCAACTTAGAGCAACTTCACAAACACAGTAGAATAAGCCATTAGAAAGGCATGAGATTATCACCGGCCGTTGAAGCATGCATCCTTTCATCCTCATCTTGGAAAGAGCTCATTCTGGAGTCTAGTATCTCCAATTGGGACTTCACCCAGTGAGGATTATTCCTACCTTCAATCCATAGAGCTTCTCCAGTATCCTTGTGCTTAAAATCTGGATATTTTGGACTCCTCTGTACATCGATGAAACAACACTGAGTTAAAAATTAATAGAAAGTGCTAGCAAAATACTTCAATGGCAAAGCATTCAATTCTATTGGTGTAATATAATCAAACCATGAAAGATGAAACTCATCCATCTAACTCCAGAGTCCAGAAAGCAAATTCTTGTTTTGACTCAAACATTTCTTAGGTTAGTTTTTACAAAATTGTAATATGATCTTGGTGCATGTAAAGCATTATCGGCAAAGCAATGCCTGTAGCCTAATTCTTGTAATTGCATTAAATCTTAAAGGTAGATATGTACATATCAAAGCACAACCACATCAGACATGATGCAATGATCTTCTGAATTCAAATGAGACTGCTGAACAACTACCTTGTTCTTCCTATTATCCCACCATTCTGTAGGATTGGCGAAAAAAGCTTGCCATAGTTCCTCAATAGAGCCCATATTATTCACAACGTTACCGCCAAATTTCCTATCTGCCATGATTAAACCCAATGTTAAAAGAAAAACAATAAGAAGACAAAAAATCGAATCGTTATTTGTTCAGAATGTGTTTCAGCGAATTGGGAAATATGACTTACTAGGCATCATACTAAAGCCACGATCATATGATGCCACAGAGGAGGAGTTCCTTTCCACAAAATTTAATTGTTGGACAACTATCTATAATGTGATACCAAAAATAAGAAACACAATAAGAATTTAATTCAAATCTTCAATGAGCCAAAGAAAAATAAAAGGATTATAGTAATTGTGAGGACCTTGTAATAAGTCTGTTGTTTGCCATCGTCACTTTCAACCGTATCGGAAACCAACCGACCGCAAACATATATTTGTTGCCCTTTCTCTACATGCTGATACGCAGTATTCGCCAGCTCATCCCAGAATGTCAAATTAATCCTAAACAATTTTTTTTTTTTAAAAAAAGATAAACAAAATGAGAAATTTGTGTAATAAGGCACATTTTGGGGCTGAATTTTCATTTTCCCCAAGAGCAAATAAAAAAATTACCATGTGGTGTCGGTAGAGGATTTCTTGACGGCAAGTCGAGTCCACGCCAGGACTTTACCGGATGGTAAGTGCTTCATTTCGACGGCGGCGCCGACATTGCCGATGAGATGCACCGCATTACAAAGGTCCTTGCTCCACGGGATTTCTGGGGGTTTTGGGTACGTTACTTGAAGGTTGTAGTTTTGGTCTCTGTAATCGACAGAGCATTTCAGCGTTCGAAAGGAACGCGGTCGTTTAGTGAGGGAAAAAGACGAGTATTGGGGAGTCGGAGATAGGGAGATGATGTTTGTGTGAGGGTTTCTTGGGACGGTGAATAAGAGGTTTCTGCTTGATATTAGCGTTTGCCCAAACGCCATCGCTGCTCTTTCTCTTTATCTTTCGTGCAGGGTTGGCGCCAAGCTGCGAAGTAGAAGCTGAAAGCAAAACTGCAGAAAGAGAAACGCTTTCGTGTCTTCGCCGGCCTCGGTTATCTTGGATTCTGGGAAGGGTTTAAGTTTGATGGAGTTGTCCCAAATGCTCAAGAACAAAGATTTTGCTGTCTACTGGGCCGGTTGTGTTGGGCTGGCGTCTGACTTGTTCTTAATAAATGGACTTGGAATACTGGACCAAACTTGTGCCTTGTGGGCAGCTTGAGTTTACCTTCTTCTGTTTTGCAATAACATCATACCTTTTTAAAAGGATGGAATATGACAAAAAAGGTATTTAAAAATAAAGATGTTGATTAAATACTTGATTAAAATAAATTAAAACTAATTTTTATGTATATTATTAATTAAAATTAATTTAATAAATTAAAATTAGTTCATAAAAAATTAAATTTTAAAATCATATTTAAAAAAATTAATGAATTTTAATAAGTATTATATTAATTACAAAGACTTTATAAACAAAGAAATAATTAAAATTTAATATTCAAAATAATTATTTATAATTTTATTATTTAAAATTGATTATTAGATATCATAATCAGGCTAGTTTCAAAAAGGCCAAGTCCGAAGAGCAAACCATTTTATGGGAGGCCCAAAAGGAAACACGCTCCCAAAGCGTAAATGTTAGGAATTGAGCACTTGTAATTAGTTAGTTTTATGCAACCTCTTGTTCTTGTCCGTGTTCTTCCCAACTCTCTTCTTTTTACTCTTCAGTATTTGGTTGAGTTTAACGAAGGAGGGTCTCCCCCAAAATGCTTGCTCGCCTCGCGTCCCAGCGTGTTCTCGAGATCCGTCAAGCTTTCCGTCAATCTGCTCAGGTTTTCCCCCTATTTCTCCCCTTCATTTTCCCTCGCTTTCTGCTCATCCAACCACCTCTCGATCTCAATTTCGCCTTTTTTCTGTTCCGCAGGCGTGTCGATCCTTCTCCACTGCCTTGAACTATGTACGTCCCAATCTTCCCTGCAATAAATATATGTTTTTTTATTTTATATTACACTGCAAAGTTTCCCCCCTTTTCCACCTAAAATTATTACAGTGGAATAGAGAGTTGATTCATTGAATTTGGTGTATTTTTTTTTTTTGCTGCAGCACATTGATAGCCCAGATAACAGTCCCGACCTTCCATGGGAATTTTCCGAGGCAAATAAAGAAAAGGTTTGTTTAAATGCTTACAGTTTGAGTTATAGGTTACCATTTATCATCATTGTAGATTGAAAAGCCTTGACTTTGACGTCAGTGAATTGGGATCTGGGACTAAGTAAAGTTGATAAATTTATGACCGGATAGTAGCAAGAGACAAATTTGAGGTTTTTCCGTAAACTTCAATAAATTTAATATATTGAAATCAAATGCCATTAATTTTTCTTTGACAACATATATGAACTTAAGGAATCGCATTTTATCTTCGGTTGTAGAAGGCTGGTGTGTTCTTAGAATTCCATCAGAAATGTAGAATAGTGTTTTTTTTTTCTCTTCTTGTAACGTCTTTCTAGTTTAAATTGTATGAAATTTGGATTGGTTCACTTTTATCAGAGGGATTGTTAGTTGCTTAGCAATTTGTAACATTTTTTAAAATCCAAAGGTAGTTACTATTCTAATCTCAATTTATCCATAGGCCAAGGAGATACTGTCTCATTATCCATCCAACTACAAGCAATCTGCAGTTATTCCTTTGTTAGATCTTGCACAGCAGCAGCATGGAGGGTGGCTTCCTGTTTCCGCCATGAATGCAGTATGTTGCGTAAATTCTCTTAATTTATATTCATTTGGGGCATGCATTAAATATTCTTGAATTGGTATTTTCAAATGTCAGAAATCCAGTGATATATAGATAATATGAAGAATTAGACATGAAAACTAACCACTTTGGGAGGAAAATTATAGTATTTTTTGCCTTAATGCTAGTTTTGACCATGTCATTCCACTAGTTCCGTTGCTAGGTTGTGGGCAGTGCTAGTTCTGAGCCAGCTGAAGGTTTTGGTGTGTAATGAATGTGCCTTTTTAAGCCAAAATGCATCACAAACTTTCAAGGGATTAGATTTGTTAGATTGGGGTAAAACTTTTATTGTTCTATTGAACAGACATATCTTTTCATGCTGTATGGTTTATTTTGTATGCTCTAATGCTAAACCTAATAGAAAAGAGTTGCTTTTAGATTTTTTTTTTGTGCTTAATCTAACCTTTAAATACTTAAAAAATATTTTCCAAATCACATTTTGGTATGATTGTCCTTCTCTATCATCATATTGATGTCTTTTTAAGTACTTTTTATGAGTAAATTTTGGCCAGAGGGAATGGCTTTTATGCATACTCCCTATTGCTGGTGAAGTTGAGCCAGTATGTGGCAGATTAGATACATCTACCTGCTATTAATTCTAAGAGAGGGATAACTAGACTGTTGGCCACACCAGCAAGTTGCTTATATTTTGTCTCCACAATATTACCATGTACATAGCTACTCTTTATCATTGTCGTAGGCAAAGTCCATGCTAGAATTCTGTGATGGATATCAGACAGCAGTTAATGCTGGATTATGCAAATGACCTGAACTTTTACTCTTATTGGCGTGTGCATGGTAAAAGGGGAAAGTGAAGCATGTTATTACTGTAATATTAGTTCCTGATCTCCTGTTAATGTATAATTTGATGTTATTGAAGATTCAAGTTGATGTTAGTTTAGGACCTATAAAAAAGAAAAGTTGATTGTAGGAGTCCAAAGCAAGATAATTTTCTCTACAACTATTTGGGCTGAGCTTCAATTTGATTAAAAGACTGAAATATTTAATTGTATGATTTTAACATTCGTCTTGCTGATAACTAGTGTTCCTATATCTGAAATCACATAAAGAGTGGTTATTGGCTAGACCTTTTTATTACTGAAACAACAATCGCTTAGCATTTAGGTGAGTCACAATATTAAAAAGGTATTAGTTCATTATGCATCACTCAGTTGTTAACAGGTTGGTGTTAGTATAGGACCTATAAAAAAGAAAAGTTGATGCAAGTGTAGGATTCCATAGCAAGATAATTTTCTCAAAGCACTGCCTCGGCTGAGGTTCAATTTGATTAAAAGACTGAAATAATTAATTGTATGATTTTAGTATTTTTCTTGCTGATAACTAGTGTTCCTTTATCTGAAATTACATAAAGAGTGCGAGTGGTTATTGGCTAGACCATTTCCTTATTGAAATTACAATTGCTTATTACTTAGGTGAGTCATAATATTAAAAAGGTGTTAGTTCATTATGCATCACCCAGTTGTTAAATTTCTGCATGAAATGTAATACTGGTAGGTCTGTAGATTTTCTTTTGTAGCTAAGCAAATGAAATCTTTGTTGCCTTAACTAACATCTGCTGAATTTTCATGCTGCTAATTAGAGTGGTGCAGCCCCTTTTTAGAGCAAAAGCTAAATGAATATTATTTCTAATCAAATATGTACCGAATTGCACAGGTGGCAAAGGTTATAGAAGTTGCTCCTATTCGTGTATATGAGGTTGCAACATTTTATTCAATGTTCAACCGGTCAAAGGTCAGATTTACATTTTTGTTTTGCACCTTGAGACCTCTTTTATGTACCTTTTTTAATTAACTAAGTTGCAGTACCTATATGAGTTTATTCATTTGCTTTTCAGGTTGGCAAGTACCATCTATTGGTTTGTGGCACAACACCTTGTATGATACGTGGCTCACGAGAAATTGAAGAAGCCTTATTGAAACACTTGGGGGTTAAGCGCAATGGTAAGTTTGGTAAACATATTATTTGTACTTTTATTTTACATCACCCAATGCTCATGTGACAGTTTGAAAATTTAAATATTATTGAAGATTAAGTTTCTATTGTTTCTGTTGTGCAGAGGTAACAAAGGATGGTCTATTCTCTGTTGGAGAAATGGAATGCATGGTAAGTCTTTTCCTTTACATGTTTACCTATCTGGATCTGTATCTTTTGATTAACTTTTGCGTAGTTTTTGCTGGTATATAAAAAGTTGGCATGGCAATAATGCATTTATCAATTTATGGCTAGTGGTCCCAGAGGATATCTGGAGAACAGATGCATGAAAAGGGTTTCTAGCTAGGATGCTGGAAATTTCCTAGTTCAGTTTGCACTGGATGAAAACCTCTACTCAGTAACCTATAGGGTATTTTAGGCATGGCCTACCTAATTATCCATGTGTTGCTACTTGTCCTCAAGTAATGGTAGTTGTAAGATAAAATGCAATCTGGAGATAAACGTCTATGGTATGTAACATTTTTTTCTTTACTCTACTGACAAGTTTGACATTTTACTAATTGCTTTTCTGCAGGGATGTTGTGTTAATGCTCCCATGATCACGGTTGCTGATTACTCTAATGGATCTGAAGGATATACTTATAATTACTATGTGGGTTCCTGAAAATTCCTCTCAATTTGCCCTATTTACCATATATTTGGCGTCATTGACTGATAGAAACCTGCTGGAATTTAATTTGGGCATTTAATGTTTAATGCAGGAAGATGTTACTCCACAACGAGTTGTTGAGATAGTTGAGATGTTAAGAAGGGGAGAGAAGCCACCGGTAAGCATCTGGGTTGTTTGAGTTTGATCATTTTTATTTGCACAGTGATATCACTAACGGATGTTTTAATTTCTCTACTATATATCAGCCTGGCACTCAAAATCCTAAGCGTACAAAGAGTGGACCAGAAGGAGGAAATACCACTTTGCTAAGTGATCCAAAACCTCCCCCATGCCGAGATCTTGATGCCTGCTAAAATTAACGTGCCAATGGTATCTCCAATAATGCAAAAGCTTGGATGTTGCCAGGCTTGTCTGGGGTGTATGTTCTTGTTGAATTAATTTGTCAAAGCTCAACCCACCATTTTTTGTATTTTCCCTACCAATGTGACATCCGTTGAATTTTTCATGCAATTTCAACTTGTCATAAATTATGAGATGATTGATGTCAGTGTTTTGGATAAAAAATCTTGGATGGAAGCAGGCCCTAATTGTGGCATTGGAATGCCTTGAATGTTTTTGGAAGTTGAACAACACTGGAATTGAGTGCTGCAGCAAGCGCTGGGATAAACTTGAAAACGTCCTTGGTTTTGGGATGGGATGGGATTATGCCCAAATTTACAACTTTAGTTGGTGGCTGACTGTTAAACACTAAAAATGAGATCCTAATAATACATACAAAGACAGAGGACGCCTCAAGAGTGAGGCCGGCCCTCATGCCCGCCTATTGTCTCTTTTTTCTCTCCGTCCAATAATGATTCAGTAGAATTTGGGACAAGGAAGTCAAATTACTTTTGGAAACATGACCCACGCTCCCCCTTAAACAAAGTAAGCACTATCAAGTATCGGTTGGACTATAACAACAAGCATTTTGGAAGAGCCAACCATTATCCATTCTACTTCTGCATTCCTTTCCTCTGAAAATACACTGTTACAATAATATATATATATAATATTTTATATATACCCATCTATCTCTTTTTGCAGGTCCCACAACCCACTAAACCAAAAATCAGAGCCCCACTACAAAAGTGCTTCCATCATTGTCCACTACCCCCACCTTTGATACAAAAAAGAAGAGCATATCAAGTGAGCTTTGACAATCCTTCTCCTTTACTTGAACTTGTCAAGACATCAAGGGCCTGCCTCTATTTTTTAAGGCATTGACATCAAACCCTGTTTTGAAAAAAATAAAGGAAAGAAAGAAAGCTGGAAAGAAAGGCAAAAAGCAAGAGCTATGGCATCTGACTTTGATTGCAATTTGAAGCCAGCAAACAACTTATTTCGTGGGCGCTTAGAATAGGACAAATAAAGTGCGGGACCCAGGATGGCCCGTGGGATGCGTGCCCTTTTTTCTCAGGCCTATGCAGGAGGATTTGCTTCCGGCTTAACAATAGAGGAGGTATCTGGTGGTTGTGTGTGGTAAATTGCAGTGGCCAGTGAAATGGGCATGATGCAAAGCGCCTTTGATTGAAGGAACTGCATGGCAGCTCCAACATTTTCTTCCATGAGCTTAGCTACCTGTCGCTCTGTTCCATCATTTGACCACTTCTCCCATGCCGGTTGGTTTCTGCCACCCTCACCACTTTCATCCTGGTGTAGCGTATAATATTAGGAATCTCAATTGCCGACTGAATAGCCAAATACATATAAAATGTCCGACATATGCATGATTACTTGTTTATTACCTCAACTGATGATAGTGGGATGTCCGTTACAAGTGGTGCCACTGCACCAGCTCCGCCCAACCTACTCATGCTCAAGACCTGTTGAATAAATCACATATTAATACGAGGGAACAAAACATTTCAAATCAGAATGATCTTTCTTTTCTCTTCATTTCCTTAGATGGATTACATGATCCTAAGCAAACCATTAAATAGAACATACGCATACAGTGGGAGAATCCCATTACCAAAAAGGTGGCAATGTCATTGTCACCCTTTGAAGAAGTAAAATATATACTATAATAGCATGAATCAATTTTCTACTGTAGCAATAAGGGAAAACAAATTCCAAGCCCTTAAAAACATTCACTAAAACTTCCTCTTCTAACTTGTATTCCTTGAGAAACAAGCAAAAGCTCGACAGGACAAATTCAGTGATGCTTTTGCAGTGTTTAGGCAAAAAGGAGTATGCAGATGCATATCAACCAACACTGACCCAAATATGTTGATGGGGGGAAACTTCTGAATTACAAGGCACATTCATCTAATACAATATCATAGACTGATTCATAAACATGAGCAGCAATACAATATGCAGTAAAGCAAAATCTGAATAAGAAATATGGAAATTAAACAGGTAAGTAGAGTTAATGATACCTTAACTTGGAGCCTCAGGAACTTCACATAATCTACAATTTCATCAAGCATGGCCGCTCTATCAGTCTGCACAAAGAAACATATGTCACTACTAAACGGAGTAAGATGCATTATACATAGCTAAACTTTCTCATGGTTTACCTCCCAAGACACACAAATCTACCATAATGTCACCCATGTCTCAAAGAGATCCCTATAACAATAATCAACTTAGCTAGGTTAAACAACAATAGTCAACTGTAAAGTTATTAAGTTACTAGCTTTGGAATTAGGATATCAATCCATTCAATATCTGTACACAATTTGACTAACGGACAATAAAGTTAGTTGGGAAATGAGCCTAAGGAAGTGGAGAACCCTCAAACAATAGTAAAGTTAAACAGTTTTAAAGCTTTTATATGACAAGGTTAGTCATAAAACTATTGCAAGGTTATACGACAAGATGGGGCAGATCAGCAGTTAGGGGCTGATAAGATCAGTGACAGACAGCATTTATAGATTACGGTTCCCTGCTTTCAATAAGAGCATGCTCCTTAATATTTGGAAGAAAAAGATTACGCATAAGATCTTTTTTCCTGATTCATCATCTTATTTTTCCTTCCAACATAACAACAGCATTACCTTCATTTGAGGATAAAGTTCCAATATAAGAAAATAGTACTTACTCACAATGTTGCCCAAAAATATATCTGAAATATGCAAGTCATTTTACAAGTAAATTTATCACTTAATAAAAAAGGAACTCACCTTATTAACACTAGGAACAAGTTCCTGCAATGCTCTGATTCTTTCAGCAATTCTCTCTCTGCGCAACTGTACCAAGGGAGAAAATGGAAGGGTTCAGTATGGTTAGTTACTGTTGCAACCATTTTTGAGCAGGTTGACTCTGCCATTTCACATCACAAGAAGTGGCAATCAGGTGCAATTTTGCCTGCCACTAGATTCCCTCCTAAAAATGTTAAATATGTGGGGCTTTATATATCTCTATATTTTTATATATGCCTTTTTTTTTTGTAAGATTTGCAAAAGGACAGAATAGTACTAATCTTTTATAGTTTATGCTTCATGATGTCTTAGCTACATCTTTTGTCCGTTTCTTTCAATTGCTGAAAAACACATGCCAAAAGAAACACTTTAAAATTATAATTTCTTCC